>NC_050454.1:57151234-57473734 GCF_903995425.1 Onychomys torridus
AATCATTGATAAATCTCTTCATTTTTATGGAATTGACAAGCTGATCTTAAATCTGTATGGAAATTCTAGAGTCTGAAAAGACAAAACTGGTTTGTAAAATATCAAAATTTAACACACCAATGAACACATAGTGTTTCATTTCAAATAAGACCACAGCATCACCTAAATAAGACATCCCATATAACATAACTACAAATTTACATAGGAAACTCAATGAAACATAATTAAAATTTAAGAAATATACCATTACAGTATGGGCAATTGATGTGACAAGAGTTCCAAGAAAACTTAAAGAATTAACAGTCATTTTAAAATTAAACATTTCAACTACCTTATTTTAAACAATGTGGCTGGCCCTCTTGTGACAACATTATTGTTTTATTTCTGACAATGAAATTGAGAGTCTAAAGTTAATAATTTGAAACATTTAAAAATAATGATAAATAAATCTTCAAGAAATGTGATGTTTTATCCGCTTCCAATAATTTTTATTTTCTAAGCATTCCTAACACCAGTAAAGAGAATTTCTTTTGAATTTTGACTTCTATCTGCTGTAGATTTTGGCTCCTGGCAGCAGTGCCTTCAGAGTCTGCAGGCTGTCACTACATTAGCCATAATCCATTATCACTATTTAGCCATAATCCATTATCACTATGTTAGCCATAATCCATTATTGCTTTGGTGTGAAGGTCATTTGTATGGTAAGGAAGCACTCTAAACAATCTTTGTGCTGTGACTATCAGATAAATTACTGGTTTTGTGTTGTTGTTATGTAAGACAGAAAGTCCAGCAGCCATTGAGTGGAGGAAATGTGCCTTCCCAAGACATCGGGTCCCATTCATTGTTTTCTCTAAGACCAGCAGTTCTCAACCTGTAGATCACAACTCCTTTGGGAGTTGGATATAAGATATCCAACACATCATATCT
This sequence comes from Onychomys torridus, assembly GCF_903995425.1. Taxonomy (NCBI): domain Eukaryota; kingdom Metazoa; phylum Chordata; class Mammalia; order Rodentia; family Cricetidae; genus Onychomys; species Onychomys torridus. Next base: position 57,152,162 of record NC_050454.1, read on the forward strand.
TTACAGCACATATATCGTAGATTTCTAACAAAATTACAAAGTAACAATATTAACAACAAACAACTTTAAGGTTGGAGGTCACCACAACATGAAGAACTAACTGTAGTAAAGGGCTGCAGCATTAGGAAGATTGAGAAGCACTACTATCCTATAGGACAGAATGGCTGTAGTGTAGAGAAGAACTACACTATTCTCCTCTCCCTTATCAACATTCTTAGGAGAACCCAGACTCTTGTAGTGAGTTTCTAGAGAGAAAAATCATAGTATACTCTTCCCAAGCCAGGAAACTGCAGTATGTGCTAGTCATTGTTATGCTAGCCCACTGAATCCAAAAGCATTCGGTATGTATCTCCTTGATGTGTTTCCGCCGTTTTGGCTCCAGCAGTCATCTGTAAGTGGAAAGGTTTCAATTTTAGTTCATGGTATTCTTGTGAATCTGATTCCAGTATATCAGTTTGGCCTGAAATACTAATTTTCTGTTATGCCCAACCCACATCCTCATGTTTTAGTTTGTAAAACCACCTCTTGTTATAAGAAAAAAGCAATTATCATTTAATACTTCCAATATTGCAGTTAGAGTGAGAAGCTCTTGAATAAACACTGATTAAATGTCAGATCTACTCTTGGAGTTTCCTTGTTTCTAGACACAGGATTTTTGTCCAATGACGGACATTTCATTTTCTACTAGTGGTTTTTGAGTTGTTGAAGAAAATGTTGCATAATTTCACTTTCACAAAATCTAGTGTCTCTCAACTTTATCCTTTTCAATTAACTCCTATGCTTCCTATCTCCTTATAGTCAAATATAAACTTACTCAGTTTACGCTCACCAGAAATCTTCTATTAGCAAGCCTGACCATCTAAGATTCTTCTTTTTCCCATTAGGTGTGAAGGTGTATTTCTTTTTTATAATTTATTAGACCCTCTTAGTAGGGCTAATAGGGTGTCCACTTCTGCCACAGAGCTTGGCGCACATGGTAACATTCAACTGTTAAAAAACAAACAAACAAACAAACAAACACCATTGGCAGTATATTTCCTAAAACATGAATATTTCCTCTCATTTTGAAATGCATGTGATGTAGAAATGTATGTTTTTACCTTTAAAAATTATCTCATTTTGAAGTCTCCTTCTGTGCAGCCACCAAATGTCCTAGTGATGTCTCAGCTTGAGATGCAGCCAAGGGACATATCTGGGTCCATGGGCCTTCTGCAGCCAGGGTCTGTGTTGATGGTCCCTGGCTCTTGTTATGATAGGAGGACTTCTGAGTGTCCAGGGTCTGGGGAGCTACCTGGGGCCATGTTGGTATCTGAGGGTCATGCTGACACTGGGGCCATGTCAATATGAGTGGTTTGCATTGCCACCTGGCATCATGGTGACATCTAGTCTGGGACTGGGCTACTGCTGAGGCCCAGGTTTGGGTCAATGGTCCTACCATAGCTTTTGTCTGCCTTGATGTCTGTAGCTAGTGTTTTCACCAATGACCACAGAGATGTATGAGGTCAGGACTGCCACCTGTGATCTTGCTGGTATCCTAGGACCATGCTGACCTGAGTGGCCTTTGCTGCCACTAGGGCCATGGTGGTGTCCAGCCAGATCTACCGCCTATGGCCATGTCTAGGCCCATGGTCCTAATGCAAGTGGGGTCTGTGTATATCTCCATGGACCATGTTGCCACAGGATGACATAGGAATTATGCATGATGAGATCTATGGGCTGTGCTGAGCCGGTAAAGCCCTTCACCTGCCCTGAGAGAGCTAACCCTTTTCCTAGATGGCCACTAGAGCAGAAGAGCTGGCCCCACCCACAGGGAAGACACCCCCATCCTTTACCATGGGCACAGGAGAGTTGGACCTGATAGTATTGGTGTAGAAAAGCTGGCTCCATGCTTAGTCTGAAGTGGGCAATCCCAGTAGCCCAGACGGACAAAATCAGCTATCACCTACACCCACATCCAAGGCTTTGAGTTGGCCCACCCCAACACCTACCTCATCTATGACTTTTGGAGTGCAGAGTGTGTGAAGGGACTCGTCTCATGGAACCATAACCTCAGGCTCTCTATTACTCAGGGCAACAGCAGGATATCTTGAGAGGAGTTCTGATGTGGGTCAAGTATTGGTGCTGTACCAGAGGCCAGAGGCTTTGAAGCAGACCAACAACTCATTGAAATGAATATTTGCAAGTAAAGCTTAATGGAAAACAGGATATACCGCACGACACACTGTATCTCCCAAATCCAGTAAGATGAATGAAGAGGTGTTGAAGAGGCAGGAAAGATGGAGGAGCAAAAGGGTTCTTTTGTCTGTTTGTTTTGTTTTTAATTAATATTCTTTTAATTTGGTGGGGAGGAGATGCTACAGGGTGAAGGCAGATATGGAGGAACTGGGGAATAAGCAGGTTTTGGAAGCATGGTATGAAATTCCCAAAGAATCAATAAAAAAATATGTAACATGGATAACATTCAAGTTTAAAAAGATGAATAACCACATTGGCAATACTTTTATATCAGAAATTGTTAAAATACATTTATTAAAATATGAATATTTTCTCTTTTCTAAATGCATATAATATAGAAAGGTTACTTTTTTATTTCTAAAAAAATTATCCCATTAAAAGTCTTGTTTTTTAATGACAAAGACTATAATCTTCAAACTGTGATTTTGAACTACAACCCAGAATAAAGTACAAGAAATATCTCATCCAATTGTGTCAATTTTTAACACATTCCTATTAGAGACAGGACAGGGAGCCCCCAAAATAAAGTGAGTAGCACAGATTGTCCATCTACCAATTTATAGATGGATGCTCTTTCACTATATCATTCTGCCTCTGAAACCTCTGAGCAATTTGCTAGTTGTAGACAGACAAATGGAGGCTATGTACTGCTACAGTTCTCAGGCAGGGCAGATTCAACCAGTAATGTTACCAGCAACATCCCCCACAGACATATTTATTACCACGCTTCATTTTGCTCTGCATCAGCAGGTCCATCTGGCCAAAAAGGATGGACCAGGTGTTCTGGAGAAAGCTGGCACACGAATGCCTTCCATATTGTGACATGAACAGGGGGAAGAGATTTTTAAAATGAGAGGAAATTAAATTATTCTTGGTATGTGGGAGGTTACAAGACATTTTTAGGTGGTAAAAATTATGGAACATCTTTTTGCCTTATTTGTAGCTGGTTTTTTGGCTGGGTCTGAATTATCAGAATGAAGAATAAATATCCAAAGGTAATTGAGCGTATATGCATTTGTGTAGTAAATAAACAAAATTGCATATAAACAAACCTCCTTGGAATTTTGCTGTGAAGCAAATAAAATCACCAACCTCAGAAAGACATTCGCTAAAGCAAATTAAATAATAAATGAATAAATATATAAATAAATAAAATAACAAAACATCTCTTTGGATTACTTTTGATTAGTTGGTACCTGACTTAGGCTTCCCAATCAGATGCCAAGAGTAAAGTTTCCAAATGACTTTTCACCTACCAAATTGAATTTTGTGGCCCAGAACTATTTAAAACTGTTCCCAAAGTGAACAATTTCCAGTATATTTTAACTTACCAAAGCAGTGAATGTATTAGGAGAGCAGATCTCATTCTAGTGCCGCAGAACTTATATTTACTCACAATTGCAGTCCATGTCCATGGAGGATTCCCACATTCCCTAGGAAGCTCTGGCCAGACGGTGAGATGTTCTTTGTGTAGTATGTGTGTGTTCCTATGCACAGTAAAGAAAAGCCTCCAATGCCAATATCAGCAATATGCAGCACTACTGATTTCATCCTGGAAAAAGCAGTATCAGAGTAAGGGTAATGTCTCAGTCTTGAGCATACATATGCTGTACTCTAACATACCAACTATATGTACTGATATACCAACTATACTCTTTATCCATGTATATGATATTCTACATATTAATTTTAACTGTTACTTGGCATCCCCATAATAAGAGCCCTACCACTGATTCATCATATTAACTTCAAATTAATTTTAATTAAGATTGGAAAATATTATTCTGATTTCTAAAGATGACATAATAATGGTTGCTTAATATTTATGAATATGAACATCATCATATACTTCATGAGTCTCTTTATCAGTAGATATTAAAGATAAAGACAATTCTAGTTCCCTATTATAATCCAAAATATTGTCTTGCACAGAATTGATGCATCAAAAGTGTATTTACTTCCTACAGTTTATTTGTTTTGTTGTGTTTGTTTTTGAGTATCCCTCATGTATCCCTGACTGGTCAGAATTCACTATGTAGAACAGGATGGTCTTGAACTAACAGAGACCTTCTTCCTCAGAACCCCAAGAGATGGGGTTAAAATCATGAGCCACCATGCCCAGCAACTTCCTAGGTCCTTATTGATCTCATGGTGAAAATGAACTTAAATTCATTGAGAATTGTTAAGGCAAAACTAATGATACAATTACGTGACTTTGTTTCCTAGCTTTAATCTCTGGAGGTAGGAATTGGGCATTAGAAAAGCTTGGCTGCAATACAGACTTGGAAAGGAGGAATTGGCTACTGGCTGCTGCCCATCTCATCTCTAATGCAGATGGGTATCAAGCGAGGGTGACTTCTGGCTCAAGTGATATTGCCTGATATTGCCCCCATGATGATGCAACATGAGAGTTACTTAACCTGAAAGAGTTGCAAGTTCTTTGCCATTTTCCAATGTGCTGAGACATTTTTTATTTTAGTAGGGAAAAAGGAGGACGAAACTTCGTTGGCTTTTAAAAAAAATTAATAATGTCTCAAACTTAATTTATAAGAACACTGTGTTCCCCCTGTGGGGCTTAATAAAATACTTTTATTTGCTCTCAAAATTGCAGTGAGGGGCTTCTAAAATTTTTAATCATTTTATTTGTAAGGTGTTGCTTCTTACAAAGAAAAGAAAAGAAAATGACTCTTCTAAGGAAAAGGGTTAAAGGTCACTATTGTTGGGTTGAGTTTAAAGTCTTAGAGGGAAAGACATATGATTAAGTATAAAATTTTCAACAAAATAATGAATATATATCTGAGCAGTCTGCATGTTATTCTCACATCCCTCGTACTATATTTCTTAAATTAAGTGACAGGATTCTGAGCAAAGAAGCTCTCCCATAGGAAGAAAAACTCTAAGGAACATCAGATATGCTATTGTCTGTTGTCAATATTCATGTAATCGTTTGGACTCACTTTAAAAGTTAGAACTTGCCTTACTCTACCTAACCTTGAAGGCAGGTTCTATCTACTACAAGCTCCCAGACATTTCTTCCCTGTTTTGTTGTTTGTTCATTTGCTTATTTTTTTTTAAAGCAGGAATAAGTTGGGTATAGAATAGGCTTGATCTTCATGTGTATTTGACAGCCAGATATAAAGAAAACCCAGTGATTCTCATACTTTCATAGCACAATCTCTATATGTAATAGACTTCTAATAAGAGGCTGTGACAAATGGGAATGGGTCTGAAGATGTAATAAAATCCTGTATAATCTCTGGGCTCATTAGCAGGGTAAATTTCCTTGGTTGGCTCTTGTTAAGATGAAAACTCTTAAAAGCTATGGGTTTCTTCTTTGTTGTTGGTTTTAAGAAGAAAGCTTCTCTATTACACAAGGATTAAATGGAAGGCCCACATGGTGGGATGATGGCTCACAGAGGCTGGGGACTGTCCCTGTCTACCATGTATGAGGAAATTTGGAACCTCAATGAAACTGTGACAGATGTTTGTGAAGTGCTAACAACAGGGACCGTGAAGACAGCTTCTTCTTCAGTTCACTATCTGTTATGGCCATAATCACAGCCAAACAGATTTTTAACACACTGATACAGCAAGACAGAGAACATAGCTGGCTGACAACCAGATTCTCTCCTGAGAGATATGTTACATAGTCCATGTGTGTTGTTTCAAGCCACAGTGTGTGCATAATTGATTATTACATTAGTATTAAAACACATGTCCCTTCGTATCTGGGGAAGATTGGTTCTGCTGTGCACCAAGTTTCCAAATTCTATGAGTGTCAAACTCTCTACATAAAATAATATAGTATTTACATGTAATATGTATACATATTCCAAAACACAAATTTGTAAATTATTTATAAATACTTTTAATACCCTAAATGTAAGTGTGCTGTAAACATTTGTTACACTGTGTTGTTAAATAAATAATAACAAGAAAATAGTTGTGTATTTTCAATACAGACCTAATTACTTGAATAGTTTTCAATCTGTGCTTGGTTCAATATGCAGGTATAGAATCTCCAATTCAAGAAGGCAAACAGAAGCTATTACTCTTATTCTATAATATTTGTCTCCCTTACTAATATGCATTATTATATTTCAACTTGTATTCTGAGGTGGCATTTCATTCTAAGTGTTGTTAATAATGTATCTCAGGATCAAATGATTCAATAAGTAATGTCCCAAACAAAATTCACCCTTCACATTCCTCATACTGATTATTTCCTTACAGTTAACAATGGAAGGGCACTGATTATCAACTCAAGTATATAAACTTCAAAGGTTTTACTTTGTAGAATTTTTCTGGCCAATACTTGATAAATTTGAAGCTGTCCTGCTTGCTATATGTGGTCTATTGACAGAAAAAAATAGATTTGATAAACATTTATTTTCAAATGTTCATCAATATTTGCAGAAATTCTTGTTTAACTATTTTTTTGCTTAAGGTCAAGATAATAAAGAATATTAAGCCAAGTGTGTCTTTGAAGTAAAAAGACACCTGATGATCCCCATTCACATCAGTGTCAAGTTCTAATGCATGACATTTCTGGACACCATCATGTAATTAGTCCATGACATTTCCTCTGTCATCTTTGTAGGTTGCCTGCAGTTTGCTCATTTCAAAGTTTGATTGAAGAACAGATAATTTTATTTTTCAGTCAAAGTTACTATACTATAGTCTGAAAATAATGTGAACTATATTAATGGAACTGAAATAAAATTAATTGCAAATTTTAATAGCTAATAATCGCATGTATGGAAATTTTAAACTGAAATTTTGTTTAAAATGATAGCTTCTCTAGAAATCCATGATGTTAAAACAAAATGCCATAAAATGAGTGATTTGAATTCACTTTCCTATCTGATAGGAACTAATAATTCTATCTAGCTGAATAAAAATGGATTATAGTTTTTCTTTTACTTTAATTATATTGAGAACTACATTTTAGACTGAAGTGAACCAAAGGCCACATTCAGAGAGAATCATTGCATCTTACTGGTCACAGCAGACAAAATATTCATCAGGATTTACTACAGCTTTATGATTCTTATTAACATCAATGATGACACTGGAGAAAAAACGTTACAATTGAATTACTTTTGCCATATTAAAAGTTTATGAACAAAAATGATTATTCTTGGAGTGTAAGTAATTGCTCATGGGGCTGAAGTTAATAAGATCTGTTCTTCAAATTAATAAGGCAGTCCATATGGCCTGTTACCAGTGATGTTTGCTGCTAAAATTTTTTTATGTTAGTGGACAAAAGTTTTATAATGACATGACACAGAATCAAATATGTCATTTCATTTCCTTTGCATCATAATGAAGATATTATTGACATTTGATACTGGCATTGCTATTTAAGTATTCAGTGAAACATAAGACCAGAATCAACTGGGAACTATCCTAATTAATTCTGAGTAAACATAACTGGAAGAAAACAATCATAAGATTTTTAATGTCTTGCAACTAAACACTATAAATCAGGTGATTTATAGCAGGATTTTTTCAGATTTGTGTTTTTAGTTGTGTGTGTGTGTGTGTGTGTGTGTGTGTGTGTGTGTGTGTGTACGTGTAAGCATGCCTGCATGAGCATGTGTATGTGTGCGCATGCATTCATGCTTGCACGGGTGCACAGGGAGTCTAGAAGAAGGTGCTGAGTTACAGGTAGCTTTTAGCCCCTAAAACAGATGGACTCAGGTCCTCTAAAATGGGAGTACTTGAACTTAACTGCTGAGTCATTTCTCCAGCAACTACAATTTGTTTACCTAACACAAGCTTTTTTTTTTTATTTAATCACTACCATTGATAACTTTACATTAATGCCCTGGTATAAAATATCTATGTAATTTTATTTTTGGTGGTAAGCCTAGCCTTTAATGGCTAAGCCATCTCTCCAGCCCCTATATAATTTTAGAATAACACGCCACTAATGCTAACAATCTCAGTCAGGTGAGGTGAGCTGGCATGTGACTGTTAGCCCAATTCTCAGGCGGTAGATGCAGGAGAGTAAGGAGCTTGATCATAATAAGTTGTGGACAACTTGAGCTACAGAAGGCTTAGTCACAAAACAAACAAACAAACAAACAGCACTTTATCAAATACTTAATCTTGAACAAATACTTTGCATAAAACAGGCAAAAATTGATGAGATTCTGCTAAGAACTGAACAATCAGGTGAAGTTGTATAAGAGAACTTCTCCATGTAAATTATCATTTTAGTTTTCATACACTTGCTATTTTTCTTGCATTTCATAAGTTTGTTATTTAGGTTTTGAGATTGGAACTATAGATTTTTCCCTTTTATCTAATGAATAATTACATTAGTAATTGTCTTAAATATTTTTATTGGAATTGAACTCATTTCCTAATCAAATTCCTGAATAAATGAGGTAACTTTTCATTGTGGCTGTGAAATAAACATAATTTATCACAATCTTTGCAAAATTAAAAATTTCTGGCCAAGCCTACCTGCCTTGTTTTGAAATGATTCTGGGAATCAAGACCTTTAAACTTACTCAGGAAGGTTGGTTTCTTAAATGTTGAAGTCTTCATGATAGTGCATAACAACTTGCCTTTCTAAAATGTCATGCTTTTTAATCCTACCACACTCTGTATCCTAAACAAATCATTAGTTGTTGCATATTTTGCAGCTTACTGGAACTTTGGAATCTCTTCATGGTTGCCTGACAACACAGAGGACATCAAGGGTCCATGCTGGATGTTCTTAGTCTTCTTAAAAAAAAATTGTCCTTGTGCTTTTCCAATCTTGGTCTCAACAATTCACACTCTTACATCCCTCCTCTTTCTCGACAATTGGACTCTTGGAGCTCCACCTGGGGCCTGGCTGAGGATCTCTGCATCCACTTCCATCAGTTATTGGATGAGAGTCCTGGCATGTTTGACCATTAGGGTGTTTAGTCATCTGATCACCAGACTAGGTCAGTTCAGGCTTTCTCTTGACCATTGCCAGTAGTCTACAGAAGATGTATCATTGTGAATTTCTGGGGACCTCTCCAGCACTCTGCCTATTCCTGTTCTCATGTGGTCTTCATTTATCATGGTCTGTTATTCCTTGTTCTCCCAAACCTGTCCTTAATGCATGAGCTGGCTATTTGGAACCAGGGGCTTATGTGGGGACACTTTGCTCAGCCTGGAAGGAGGGGACTGGACCTGCCTGTACTGAATCTACCAGGCTGAGCTGAATCCCTAGGGAAGTCTTTGCCCTGGAAGAAATGGGAAGTGGGGGGAGGGACTGGGGGAAAGTTGGGGGTGGGGGCGGAGGCGGGTGGGGAGAGGACAGGGGAACCCATGGCTGATAGGTAAAATTAAAACACAAATACAATTAAAAAATAACTAAAAAAAATAATAGACTCAAAAAGGAACCTAAAGAAAATTTTATTAAGGTTTAAAAGTAAACCCCAGAGCAGGCAAGCTATAAATCTCAAGAGCTGCCAAGAGGAGGGCAATGGAAAGAAAAAAAGCCATGAAAGCTGGGATCTAGGTCAGACACATGGCCGACAAGCAGCAGTGTAGCAATGACAGAGACCATAGGGAAAGAGTAAGGAATTCCAGAATGCTGGGGAAGCTTAAGGTCTTAGGGAGCGCGTGCTCACAAAGGAAACAAGCTATATTTTTCTGAAAAACTCAGAAATCTGTAGCGATTGTCAAGCTGTGTGTCGATGTCCTGGCAAGCTATCCTTTTATCAAGGGTGGGCACATTCTGGGGGAAAAAAAAATGTACAGTATCTCATTAACTGCCTCTTTACAATGACTTAAGGTGAGCCCACCTTCCCAGAGTGGGAGACTGCCTCATGGCAAAGCAATTAACCCTCTCCAACTGAAATGTCATGTCTTCACCCAGCTCAGAGATTCTATTCTCTTAGCCAAAAGGAAGCTTTTGCTTTTATTTTTGTTTTCTACGTTAACAAACAAACTCTACCAGCTGAGGATGTGTGCCTTCCAGCTGTCTAATGGTAATGAGAGAGTCACCAGCTATCTAGATTAGCTGTGTTAGAGACATAACCAACAACTCCTCAATTACTCATCAGCCTAAATGGAACAGCAGAGAGCAATGATTGTTTTCATTATTTGCAAATAGATGTGGTAAAATCAGTTGCCATTCATGGATTTTATGAAAACCAGTATGAAACCTGAGACAGGTCATGGTCATACAGGTGATTTGAGCTGTGATATTGTAATTAACAGTTGGCAGTGATGGCTATATGTGTGTGAGCAATCAAGAAACAATTATAGAGACTACAATTATGCGAGTATAATGTGGACTTAAATCAATTAATACTTCATTAAAACACTAATGAAAAATTAGCATATTTTATTTATATGTAACTCATCACTAGAGAGACTTGCCCTAATTACTAAATTACCTTAAATATTGTGCAGAAATACTATTGGTGACTTTGAAGGCTCAGCTACCCTGTTATCAACTAGTATTTCTAAGACAGAATTATTGGTACAGATTAATGTTCTGTTTTGATTAATTTATATGGAGGCAAATAGTGACTTGTTAGGATCTAAGAAGCAGATATATACAAACAATTATTAATATTTCAGAATATTGAGATGTTGGTTTTGATGTCATAGAGCAGGAGTTCTCAACCTTCACAGGAGTCACCTAAGACCATCAGAAAAATGCAAATATTTGTATTCTGATTCATAACAGTAGCAAAATCATAGTTATAAAGTAGCAACAATAGTAATTTTATGGTTGGGAATTACCACAACATGAGGAACTGTATTAAAGGGTCACAGTTAAATATTCTGATTTCAGTATACATTGAAAATTCTCAGAGAGGACACAGACAAAATAATTCCATGAGACCACAAGATAGACTTAACATGAGAGAGAGTATAGTGGAATTCTTCAGTGAAGTAGAGAGATGGGGATGAATTCTGGGTACAGAGTGAGGAAAGGGGACTCCAGCAAGGAGCAGAATAGAGATTAGTTAATGGAAAAATATTAAGGGGACATGTGAGGATAATAAAATTATGGCTTAGCTAAGCTATCTGGACTCTCAGTGAAAATGCGCCATGTGATAAGACCTCACTTGGAAGACAGAAGCTGTCAACAAAATGTCTGATGAGATACTGAGATTGATTAGATAGCAAAGATGGATGGGCTCGTGGTAGAGTATTTTTGTTTAAGTGATGTAGTGGGCTTACTGTTGGGATTTATAAAGATGTGAACAAACAGGCCAGGAGAATATTCAATAGTCTGACTAATCTGCCATTGGAAAACATGACTTAAATGTATTTGGAGCTAATGTTACTTGAAAGAAGTGATGGCCAAAGCCCCCTTTGAGCCAGGCTGTTCTCTAGGGTAGCAAACCTCAGCGTGGACTTGCTGACTATGTTATGCTGCCAGAAGGTTTGTCTGGCTTCTGACATTGAGAGGGTTCCTTGTTTGGGACTCAGGTGACAAAGCCTTGAGCAGTAAGGGGAGTGTGCCTTCCCTGTACCTGCTTCTCAACTGATAAGATAGCAGAGCTGCTTATCATTTGTTAAAATACTTGTTCCCTTAGGTTTGTGTGTGGTACCTGAAGCATGCAAAGAAACCAGAAGAGTGGAGAAAGTGGCCACAGGGGCATAGTTGGCAGAAGGGGCTCTAGAGAAGCAGATAGTAGGAGACAGGCACTATGAAGGAGGTCATGAGAAAATTTGGAGAATTGAACTGGGAGGGCGTGAGAAGGATAGTACAGGGGAAGAGACAGAAACAAATAACATGAAGGATGTTTGAAAGGCCAGGACTCAACATGTTATTTTATAAGCTTACTAAAATATGTATACATACACACACACACATATATAAATTATAAAGTACATAAGTATATGTATTTAAGTAAGCTTATAAAATATATACAATGTAACATTACATAAATTATAAAACAAGAGTTCCCAGTGCTACATGCCTGCTGCTTGCTTACAGAGCACACAGACCCAGTGTGGTGGGACTTGCTGATAATTACGGTAATTGGAAGTTTGAGTTTGTGATTTGCAATGAGTCTGGGTTATGTAATGTGAACTTGTCTCAATTTCCTCCTAAGTACCCAGATTTTACCGAAGTGTCACCCATGCAACACCACACTGGTCATAATACTCACCTCATCAGGGAGATGAATGTATCTATTCAGTTGTTCTGTGTGCTCTCTCTTTTCCATAACAAACCATCTATCTCTGATCAATTAGTGTCACAGCCTGATTTCTAGGAAGTAGTTACGTTACTGAACCAAGCCAGTCTAGTTCCAGGCTTAGTTACGTCCTGTTTTCTTATTGTGCTTTGCTAGCCGTCAAGAGTTTGGGATTTATTCTATCAATTCTTCTATTTTTTCCCCTGTGTAAAATAAGCTTGCCTTCCTTCCTTCCTTCCTTCCTTCCTTCCTTCCTTCCTTCCTTCCTTCCTTCCTTTTCTCTTTATATTTTAAATTGTTTTCTCCTATCCTATACTAATTAAATGGTTATTTTGCAACAGATTTATTCTATTAAAATATTAATTTTACTAAAAAAAAATGTATGCCACGGTTCTAGGGAGACGACTCACTTGTGTTTCCTGTGTACGATAAAGAATCAGAGTTCGGGTCCGAGCAACCACATAGAAAGGCAGGTGTGACATCACAAACCTGGAACTCTAGAATTGTGGGAGGGCAATGAAGAAAGGAATATCCCAGGATCTAACTAACCAGTTAATTTCAACAATCAGATAAGGCTAAGTCTCCCAGCTTCAAGGAGAGACCCTGTCTCAAAAAGTAAGGGAGAAAGCAAGAAAGATATTGAACTTTGACCTCTAGATACCACATATACATGTGCATACACATAACATGCATACATATACAATTATACATACACAAACATATTCATAGAAGAATTATCACACAACACTATTAAAATTTATTTTAAAACTCAGAACGATGCTGAAAGGGCATGCATAGGTCCTGTGAAGAAAAAGAAGATACAATTCCTCCTCAAATGGTATCGTGAAGTATAGAAACCTATTTTAGCTGCTAACTAATCTGTGATTTTTTAGTATCTCAAATTCAAAGGCATTGTTTAAAATGTAAAGAACTATGTATGTTTTAGTAAGAAGCTAACACATTCCAGGCACTGTACTGTGTACCACACAGTGAACAGTACAATGATTAGCTCTCCACAATGAGATTATGATTTTCATAATCTTGTTTTTTCTTTTTTTCTTCTTTAAGAGAGATTTTCAAAACAAAAATCAATTCAGTAAATTTGGAGATCTTTACATATGTGAATTAATTTTTTTCTGCCACACTATTAATTGGCACAATGTTACCAAATAGGCACTGTGTTAAATGCTGGAAATACATTCATTAATTATATCAACCTGACAGTTCTTTACTCACAGCATCTCTTTAAATGAAAGGATATATTTGGAGGATACATGGCAAAGCAAACAATACAGTAATTCTTGGAGAGATTAAAGGCTAGACTGTAATGTGACTACATACTGGATATATGTGTGTGTGTGTGTGTGTGTGTGTGTGTGTGTGTGTGTGTGTGTAAATGATATATACATGTGCTTGTGTTTTGTTACATTAAATGTTTTTTATTAATAATTTTCTTTTTACTTCTTGAAATTATAATATAATTATATAATTTTTCCTCTTCTCTCCCCTCCCTCCAACAGATCCAATATACCCTCTGTGTTTTCTTTAAAATCCATGGCTTCTTTTCTTTTAATTGTTTATATATTTTTCCCAAAATATATAAATAAACATATTCAGTATGTATATGACTCAAGGCCAATCACTTATTACTGAATAACGAATTATTGTAAACTTTCCTTGGAAAGATATTTTCCTGCTATTTGCATTCTTTAGTTTCTTATAGTTATTTCTCTGGGGCTAAGGTTCTATGAGGCTTTTTCATTCTATGTTTGCCTGTCTATTGCTATTGTCTTTGTTCAGGTCTTGTTTGGTCAGCCATGCTAGTGAGACTTCATGGATGTATCTTCTCTGATGTTTCTAGGAGATAAAATCTCAATGCAAACTTTGATTCCTCTTACTCTTGTGGTCTTTCTGTTTTGTCTTCTGTAGTTTGTTATACACCTGTAGACTATGTTTCCTTAGGATTCACATTTGGTCTAGAATTGATGTTTCCACGATAGTGAAACCCTGGACTACTGGTATTTTGATGAACAAGAAGCCATTTGATTTTAACACAGACCATAAACTTCTTCTCAACATTTGGTAGACAGGCTGATTAGAACTTGAGTAGAACTTGGCTATTTCAGAGTTCTTATCAATCACATCTGAGCCATCAAACATTGGAGACAGCATATATATCATGTGTTAGGAAGTAGTATTCTCCATCAGGTTGGCCAAAGGAACAGGAATAAGAATATGTTTGTATTCATCTTCCAGAAATATAAAATGACATAATTATACTTCCATTTTTTTTCTCCTGATTCTGGAAATACATAACTTTTCATTGTGAACAACTTAATCTCCCCCCTCTATCTCTCTGTCTGTCTCTCTCCAGTTATGGCCCCCTTAGGCTAATGTGTTTGAATGCTTGGCACATAGGGAGTGGCACTATTAGGAGATTTGGCCTTGTTGAAGTAGGGGTGGCCCTGTTAGAGGAAGTGTGTCACTGTGGGGTTGGGCTTTGAGTTTGTATATGCTCAAGCTATACCCAGTGTGGGACACATATGTCTTCTGCTACCTGAGAATCAAGATGTAGAACTCTCAGCTCAATCTCCAGCACTGTGTCTGCCCACATGCTGCTATGCTGCCCACCAAGGTGATAAATCTCTGAAACTGTAAGCAAACCCCAATTAAATGTTTTATTTTATAATTGTTGCCTTGGTCATGGTGTCTCTTCACAGCAATGTAAACCCCAAAACACACACACACACACACACACACACACACACACACACACACACACACACACACGTATGATTGGATGTGGTAGTAACAGTCTACTGTGGATGATACCAACCTTAGGTAAGTGTCCTTGGCTAATTTAAGAAACTAAGTTGAGCAAGCTATGGGAAGTATTCCAGTAAACATGGTTCCTCTACAATCCTTGCTAAAGTTCTTGCCTCCAGATTCCTGCCTTGAGCTCTTGCTGTAACTTTCCTAGCTGATAGGTCATAAACTGGAAGCTGAAATGTTTATTTTTGTCATTGCAATATGTAAAACTATAAAAATATATAAAAAGTTAATACAAGAATTGATGGATGTTCTTATCATTATGGAATTCATTTTGTCTTTTCAGGTATTTCTGGTAGCAGCTGTGCCTACAGAATGTTGAATGGCTTATTAAAGACTTGGCTATTAAAGGCTGGATGGATGGAAACTTGTCACAGCAAAATCCTATAGTTATCCTATAGTTAGAAATGTGTGTAGCAGTGGAATATGTGTAAAATTTTGGATTCTTGCTTTACATCTATCCTTTCTTATATATTAATAGAAAAATCAATGTCAACTTTTGTATTTTCAAAAAGAATATATCAGAATGTGTGTATCTAGGAATGATAGATGGAGCCAAAGTAGATGAGAAAGCTCAAGAGGCACAAAGGTTAAAAATATTTTAAAAAGTGTATTTGGCTTTGGTTTGTGTGTGTATGCTTGTTTCTCATTTTTCTCAAAAAAAGGTCTCACTATGTAGCTCTAGCTGGCCTTAAAACCACTATCTTCAGCCACCTTGGTGCAAGGTTTATATGTATGCACTAGCATTTCTGGATGAAAACATAAATACATGAGAACATCCTTGTTTACAGTAGTTAAATGAGATGATTATTGGTGGCAGTCAAGTAAGCAGAAGTGCTTTGTCTTTTATTTATCTGTCTCCTACATAAATATTGCTTAACATTTTAGACTTTTGATTATTATGTAATATAATGCATCTTATGTATTTATTTTTCATGTGAGCATGTTAATAAAATTGTTGGTAGCTTTGGTAAAATGTAATGCTTCAAAAATATTTTGAATTCACTACAATTAAAAAGAGTAATATTTCAAAATGAAGGGTAGATACTCCTATCCTTGCTTCCAGTGAACAATGGGAAGTTGACCCTTATTTTTATTTATTGTTTGTTAAATTCTCATGGATTACAGGTATGTTTAGTGTACAAATGAAAATCAGAATTTAGTAATCATGATACTAAAAGAAACAGGTCTTGAAATTTCCAAAGTAAGCATAAAGCTCACAAAACTGTCTATATTAGAAGGTATTTTGGTACGGGAGCTTTACATACTTAGAAAAATAAATAGCAAATAAAAATGTGAAATATTACAGCACTTGGTTCATAATATACCTGGAGTAAAGATAGAAATAAGATAATCAGGAGAAACTGCTGCTAACATTATAAATCGAAGGTTATTGGATTTTGATTATTACTGCATTTAATAATGCTCAGTGAATGCCAGTAAGGTCTTAAAAACAAATCAACTGTACCAGTGTGGTTGAGCCAGTCATGTCATTCATTTGCTCTTTGTTTCACAGATTAAGCTTAGTGAAATTATTAACTCATGAATATTAGGTCTTTAACAAAATAGTTTCCATCTACCAGAAGTACGTGAGTAAATCTGAAATACTAATATTGAAAGTATGGAATGAAGACAACACGTTTGTTGTCCTTTCCAAGCTTAGATTTCCAAGAATGATTTTGTAATGTAAGAAGACAGACTTCTAAATCAAAGTCACCAGTCATTTATTTATTTATTTATTTATTTATTTATTTATTTATTTATTTATATTTTGTCTTGGTCCTCTCTTTAGGAACTTTGACTCTGGCACATGATGCCAAGACTCAGCTTCTCTCCATGACTTTGAGGTTCTACTGTAACTATGGTGGTTTTCAACAGTGGCTTTTCCTTGCCTTTCTTTAGGAACATTCTACCTCTGCAATGCAGTGCCAAGTCTCAGCTCTCCAAGACCCCTGATGCTTTCCCATCCATTACCATGTGGGAGACTCTTAAATCCATTTCCAAATCTAGTTTCTAGTTTGAGATGAAGCTTTGGCCCCCGTGGCCCACAACTTCTGTGTGCTGACCCTAAAAATTATTCCCCAAATATCTCACCTCGGCAGCACTAACCTCCTGTTCATCACAGCTGTAGTTTCAGCTTGAGAAAAACAACATCCATTGTTTTAGCAAAACAGAGCTTTCACTTTTACAGACTTTCTTTATAAAGTTATTCCCTTTATTTTTTTCTATAACTTTTGAGATCATCATGTAATTACATCATTTCTTTTTCTTTCCTCCAAGCCCTTCCATATACCCTTCCTCCTCTCTTTCACATCATATTCATGGACTCTTTCTTTCATTAACTGTTCTTACAGGTATATACATATATAATACACACACACACACACACACATACACACACACACACACACACACACACACACACATATATATATATATATATATACATATATATATATACATATATATCATACATATATAAAACATATTAAATGCATGTTTTCAAGGCTGGCCACTTGGCTCTTATTGAAGAATGTACCACATAAGTAGGCATAGTAAGAATATTTGAGGATGTTTCAAACATCCTTCTGTAACTTCACAAGGCAGGCCCCTATCACCTGCATTTCTTTCCACAATTTTGTGTTCCAGGGTCCTACAGCAGGACTTCAATAAGATCAGACAGGAACACCCCCAAGTCTTAAAATGTTTCCACAATCCTCCCTGCTCAAAAACAAAACAAAACAAGCAAACAACAACAAAAAACAAAGGCAAAAACACAAGCAACAACACAACATCAATGACAACAACAAAATCATGACCAGATCAATTAATCCGAACACTACGAAAGGAGAAATGTAAACACTCACCCATCTACAAACCCTTTGATCTAAAATGATGACCTGGGGCAACAGCAGCACAAAACTTATGAGAATAACCAATGAACGTATGATTTGAGTTAAAGTCCACTCCATTGGATTTAACTGATGACCAATGCTGCTCAGGTAGCTGAAAAACTGAGACAAGAACAGAGATGAAATATTTTTATGATAATATTGTAATGTATGCTGTCCTCCATGTAGTGTATAAAGAATTTCTGGTAGTTGATATAAAGATAAAAGTACTTGTCAGATGAATTCCTTTGTGGCAGGGACTGAACTTTGCATTATTTGATTCAGTATTTAGACTGCATGTGAAACAACTGGTACAATTGAAGGTGATTTCACATCAAGTTCTCAAACTCCCTTCCACTCTCTGTACTGATGCTTCCTCACAGGCCCCAGTAGTCTCTTAAATTGAGATAAAGTAAAACTCACTATTTCTGTGTCTTTGAAGTCATGGTAGTGATATAAATGCTTGGGATTGTACTATAGATGAAGTATTTTTTTCCTTTTTTTTCCCTGGATAACATGGGATCAGAGTCTGCCCTAACTGTATTGTCAACTTGATACAGCCTATGGTTGTTTGGCAGAATAGCCTCAACTGAGAAGCTGCTTAGATCAAATTGACCCTCAGGCATGTCTGTGGGAGACTGTCTTGGGTGGTAACTGATATAAGAAAGCTCAGCAAACTGTAGAAATACCATCCTTACACATATGGTCAAAGATTATATAATAAACCTAGCTAAATGCCAGCCAGAGAGCAAACCAGGGTCAGCGAGAAAGCAGCTCCTCATCTTTTCTGGCTTTCTTGAGTTCCCGCATCAAACATTTTCTGTGGGGATTGTCACCTAAAGTAGAAGCCAAACATTTCCTTGTTTCCTGAGTTGTTTTTGGTCAGTGTTTTCTCATAGCAACAAAATGAAATTGAGAAGACTGTACTCTCTTTCTCCTGGCATAATACTTTTTGCTCTATATGCCAGGAAAGCACTGTGGGCATCCTTGGCTATGATGCATAAAGATTTTAACTATGAATTCAAAATTGAGGGGAAAATTCCTGTCTAACTTTGCATATTCACCCTGTCTACCTACAAATGGTTTCAGGCCAACATTCACTTTTCAGCTGACCTTTTAAAGCCCACACTCAGAAAAGGACTGCTGTGGCCTTTTGGGTTATTAAGAATTCATGGCGATTGAAAGCTAGCATAATGAGTAATGTTTAAAAAGTCTGGATATTTCCCTTTTCAAACAAAGTTACCTTGTATATGTTCACCAGTCCTTTTGAAAACAATCTGGAAAAACCATTTCAATTGTATAACTGCCATAATTTCTATTGCATATTTTTATATTGTACACACAGCATTTTGATTATGTCTAAGGTCTATGATTTCTGGAACATGAACTTCCCTTCATTACTGGTTCATAACTGGGAGCTGTTTGGAAGCTTTTGACCATCTATCTCAGAGGGTTTTTTTTTCCAAGTGTATGGCTCCTGCGTGTTTTGTTTTTCAACTTCAATGTACGTTGCAGCCTTATTGCTTGATTTATTTTTATCAAGGTTATATCAGAGGTGGGGGTGATTTTAGGGTCTATATATAAAGGTGTAACTTTTAAAATTGTGGAGATTACACATCAGTCTTCCCAAGAGTGTTCTTCTGTGTAATGTGGGGTCAAAGTCCACAGGCGGACAAGCAGAAAGAAAAAATAAAAGAGTGCTGAAATCATATGAGAAGAAACTGACTCACAGTTCCTAGTGTTTCCTCTAACAGTAATGGGCAAATCATCCTGGAGGGTTAGGAAATTTGACATTTACTTCCTAAAGGTCATTAAATAGTTGGAGAAAATAAATGAAGATTGAAAGTAGAACAATTCAAGACCTGTGGTTTTTTATTGTTTGTTTGTTTATTTTTTTATTTTGACAATTAGTCAACTAATCATCTGTTTACCCTAAGTAGAAAAATATAATAAAAGGGACTTCTGCCCTGGTTTAGTGACTCTGACCTGTGATCCCCTCTTCAGTGGAATCAGAGACAGAAGGAACACAAGTCTGAGGCTTCTTAGGGCTGCAGAGTAAGTTTGAGATCAGCATAGTCACCTTAGTGAGATCCTAAAATAAAAACTTCATACAGCAAAATAATAAGTAAATAAAATTCTGCAGATGTAATCCATTGGGAAAGAGCTTCCCTAGAATGAAGGAGGCCCAAGGTTCAATCCAAGAAAAAGGACTTGAAGACAATACAGCTAACCTTTGTAAAATTGGCACATAACCAACACATTAGTGTATTTTCCTTCGTGAAAGCACCATGTTTGGAAAGCATGAAAGCACACTGTTGTTAGCACGTCAAGGCTCTGTGGGTCAAACTCCATGCAATACTGCTCTGGAATTTCTCTGGACCTTGCAGACCATACCCATTTCAGGTACATGTTAAGCATTGCTAGTTGACCTCTACAACTACCCAACAGCAAACCATGGAAGTAAAGGATGCCAAACATAGAAAGGCTGTCCTACCAGCAGCCTGTGACAACCAGGCACTCCATCCTAAGCATGCCAATGCTCTTCTTACCTTTCAACTAATTGGTATTGGAGCAAGTTTCTCTCTATATCCTTACCCATTCATGAAAGGAATATACTTCACTCTTCCTTAAAATCAAATTTGCTTAGATCAGTGAATAATACATGGTAAAAGCCATTGCAGGTAGCCTCTCTAGATAAAGACCTTGACATTTCTCCTGGTGTAATACAGAATTAAGTTTGTATCTCAGCTTTATTTGCTTTGGGTTCACGTTGAGTTTGCCGTGCACATCACTGGAGCTACTCATCCCCGAAAAGGTATTGCCAACATTAGTCATTTAACACGGTGTCATGGTCTGACATTCTTCCTTAAGATAACACATTTGTGATTCTTCTCCCACATCCATGCCCAGGCATTAGTTGGTATACTTTGGAAAAAGTAGTAAATCTTTTGATCTCTACTCTATTTCTTCTCAAGTAACTATTCACCATCCAAAATCTATGAGCATGCTAAGTATGTACTTCAGAGTAAGGAAGTTACAAAAACATAGATGACACTGTGAGTCAGAAATGCAACCAGCTTCTTCTGCCTGGCCAGGGTCAACCTCCAATGAGACAGGCTTAAAGCAAATGTGCCAACACAGTCAGAGGAAGAGATTCTTCATTTCACATAAATTTGAAAGGATTAGCACTAATTATGTAAGTCACCTATAGCAAAGTCTATGCAAATTTCTCCATTGCAATGTTCAGTATTCCACATCTTTCTAATTAACATTCTCACTCCTACTGGTATTCCTCAGGGAGTTGGTTTTTTTTTATTTTCATTATGTACTATTTATTTGTATAATCAAAATTTGACTTTTTTTCACTTTGCAACAGTCTCATGGTTGCAAAAACTAAAGTTTTTCTCTTCGATCATTCATAGGAACCCATAGAATCTGATCTCTCAGTGTTTCTAAACCTGTGGAGATTGATGCCTTTGGGGGTCACATTAGTTATCATGTATCATGCATATCAGATATTTATATGACATTATTATATTAATATTACATATTTTTCTTGTTGTCTTACACCTAAGATTTTCATTGCAACACTTAGAATGTTTTCATAAATATCTATGCTAACCATAGCTTGATATCTCATTCATCTTACCTAAGTCCTTGTCTTAAGGCTTCTATTGCTGTAAAGAGACACCATGCCCATTGTAACTTGTATAAAGGGGAACATTTAATTTGGTACAGCCTACAATTTCAGAGGTTTGGTCCATTATCATGACAGGACATAGCACCATGCAGGCAGACATGGTCCTGGAGAAGGAGCTGAAAGTTCTACATCTTGGTCCACAGGCAGCAGAAGGAGAGATTGTGTACTAGGTGTAGGTTGAATGCATATGAAACCTTAAAGTCCGCCCCCAATAGAACACATTCCTCCAACAAGGACACACCTACTCCAACAAGGACATAACTCCTAATAGTGCCACTTCCTTATGGGCCAAGCATTTAAAACATGAGTCTATGGGAGCCACACTTATTCAGACTGCCACATTCCAGTGCCTGACCCCATAGGCTTTTATCTATAACGTAATGCAAAATGCACTTAGTCCAACTACAAAAGTCTCCATAGTTTATCACAGCCTCAACAATGTTTAAAAGTTCAAAGTCTCTTCTGATACTCATGTAATCTCTTAACTGTAATCCCATGTAAAATCAAATTAAAAAGTAGATAATAAACTTCAAATTTATAATGACACAGGATGTACATTACCATTCCAAATTAGAGGAAAAGGAACATACTAAGAAAATACTGGACCAAAGTAAGATGGAAAACCAGCTGGTCCAATTCACTGCATCTCCATTTCTAATGTCAAAATGCTCCTCAGATCTCCAACTCATTTCAGCTATCTTGACTGTAACTTCTTTCTCTTGGACTGAATCTACTTACTCCCTGTTAGCAGCTTTTAGGTATCCCACAACTCTGTCATCGCCAACATCTTGGGATCTCCAAGACAACCCAGGCTTCACCTTCATAGCTATACACAGTGGCCTCTCTGGGCCTCCATGTAGGGATACCCCTGCAACACACCTGGCCTCAGTAGATTTTTTTGGTTGTGGAGGGAGATCCCATAACTCATTTGTTTTCTATTCTTGACTCTAAAGCCAGAGCCATGTGGCTGAAGCTGCCAAGTTCTGCTGCTTTCTGGGGCAGCAACATAACCCCCATGTTCAATTATATCATCGCCAGCTTTCTGATTTCAATGGTTATCCTTACTGCCTAAGCTTGGCTGCCCTAGAATTTGCTCTCTAGCCCAGGTTGCCTTTGAACTTAGAGATCCACTTGCCTCTGTCTCCAGAGTGCTGGTGTTAAAGGTACATATTACCATGCCTGAAGCAAAACCTTTCTTTAATTCCTTTTCATAAATTATAAGCTTATCTGGGTGGGGCCTTGCTCTGAGTTTACAACTCCCTTTATTCCATTTTTTTTTTTTTTTGGTTTTTCTAGACAGGATTTCTCTCTGTAGCTTTGGAGCCTGTCGTTGACTAGCTCTGTAGACCAGGCTGGCCTCAAACTCACAGAGATCCACCTGCCTCTGCCTCCCCAGTGCTGGGATTACAGGTGTGTGCCACCACTGCCCAGCTATTTGAACACAGGATTTAGCTCCATTCCATCTCCTGGTGCCCCTTTTCTCCTCAAATTGTACATTTTGTATTTTTACTTTCTCAGCTTGCTCCTTTTCATTATACATCTTCATAAGATTAAATGTTAATAATCATATGGCAGAGTCAACACTAGGCTGTTTCAAGATTTTGTCTGCCAATGGAATTTATCCAAAAGTCTTCACATTAGCCTCAGGTGTACTTTTTGGACAAGGACAAAAAGCAGCAACATTCTTCACCAAAATATCACAAAAACAATTTCTAGGCTACATACTAACATCCTTATCTTCTGAAACCTCGTGATCCATGCCTCCACAGTTCTTATCACCCTCAGCACCATTGTCTTCCATGTTCCTTCTACAATGGCCTAGTAAGCCCCACTTAAATATTTCAACTGTTTTTTTTTTAATCCATCTTTCCAAAGTGCATATTCCTTCAGACAGAAACATCATCTGGCCTATCACAACAATACTCTGGTCCCTGGTACCAGTTTCTGTCTATGTTATGGTTTCTATTGCTGTGAGAGACACTGTGACTGTGGCAACTCTTATAAAGAACAGCATTTAATTGGGCCTGGCTTACACTTTCAGAGGTTTAGCCCATTATTGTTATGGTGGGACATGGTGGCATGCAGCCACACATGGTGCTAGAAAAGAAGCTGAGAGTTCTTCATCTTGGTTCACAGACAGCAGCAGGAAAGACTGTGTACTGGACATAGGTTGAGCATATATGATACCTCAAAGCCTGCCCCACAGTAAACACTTCTTGCAATAAGATCACCCCTATTCCAACAAGGTCTCCTAATAGTGTCTCTTCCCTCTGGGCCAAGCATTCAAACACATGATTCTATGGGGGCCATACCTACTCTAACCACCACAATCCTGGTTTTTACATAATTCTCTGGTTTTTAATGCCTCAAATCCCAAGATATTGAAGATGACACTTTTCTGTTTATAGTCTTTGCACCCCTTATCATTTTTTCCTTAATCTTAAATAAAATTGTTTCTTGATAATTTCCCTTTCTTTCGGGTTGTTTTCTTTGCTGTCTGCCTCCCTTTAGTGGATAATTTCCCATGTTCTCTCCATTCCACTAACCCCATAGACTACACCTTATGTTAACTCTGTATTTCTCTAGATATATTTTTCAAATGTCTCTCCAGTTCATGCAGAGTAGACATCTAAAGGCATGCTTCCTGTAAAGCATAGCATACTTTACATCTCTAGATGAACTACATGTTTATTGCTCCCATAAGGTCACTTAAACATTCTTACTGAGATTACTATTTGTATCTTTGTATGCCTAACAATATTTTCATGGCTAAACACTTGTTACAATATTTACAATAATGTTCTAACACTCAATAACAATTTGCAGGATATTATTTAGTTAAAACACTAGACAAAGACTTCCAAGTCTTAAACTCATAACAGCTTATTGATTGTGACACTTAATATCACTATGTAGAAGGGTTTTTGAAAATTCATAAGACTAATTGAAGTATTGAGACTGAAACAATTATTTGCTTTATCCAGAAAACATTTTGCATTTATCATTCATTTTACTAATCAAACAAGTGTTTTACCACATTGATTTTCAGAGAAATGAGGTATAAACATCTTTTGAGCCCAACGAAATAAGGAACTTAATATTTGTAAACAGTAGTTGTCTTTCACAGGTTCCAAGGTTATTGGATATCTGTTTGTTTGCTAAAAACTAAGCTGGGTTGTTCTTGATAATGCTGTCTACAAGAATTTGGGCAGAGAAGAAAACTGGTGGCTAGAACCGTAGCAGATACCATGGAGGAAGCTATTTATTGGCTTTTTCTTGAGGCTCTCTCAATTTGTTTCTTTTCTTTCTTTTTTTAAATTAATTAAAATTTTCATTTATTTACATCCCTACTGCAGTTTCCCCTCCCTCCTTTTCTTACATTCCCCCACCCTCGTGACTCCCCTCTGTCCCTTCCCCATCTATTTCTCCTCTGGTTCTGTTCAGAAAGTAGACAGGCCTACCCTGTGTGTCAACAAAACATAACATATCAAGTTGAAGTAGGAATAAGCTCCTCCCTTACTTTCTTATACAACACAAAAAAGCCTGGCCAGGGGCTAACATCAGCCACAACGTGCTAGATCCTTCCATATGGAATATTAATCAAGAGAATGCTTTACAGAGTTGCCTACAGGCCAATGTGATGGAAACATTATCTTAATTGAGGTTGCCTCTTCTCAGATGATGGAAGCTTGTATCAATTGACAAATAAACAAGCAAATAAAATCATGCAAACAATTAATGTGTAAATATATGCAAAAATATGTAAATAAAAACATGAACTCCCATCTGGACCAGAGGTGAGGGCCTGGGGTGGTAGTAAGAGAGGCAACTGCCGCTGGGTCCCACCCCTGGGCACCAGCCATCCTGGGAGGACCTGCCCAACTTGGCCCCAGGTTCTGGCCATAGGGCTGGATGCCCCATCCCCACCTGGAAGGTCCCCCCTATCCAAGACCCTCTGGAAACCCTACAACGTCCACGCCCTGCCCACACACCCATCTGCCTGAGACCCCAGCCACTTCCTGGGACATAGAAACCAGCCTCCAGCTTCCATCCTGCCCCTGAACTCCCATCTGGACCAGGAGTGAGTGCCTGGGGTTGAAATCAGAGAGGCAACCACCTCTGGGTCCCATCCCTGGGCACCAGCCATCCCGGGAGGACCTGCCCAACGTGGCCCCAGTTTCCAACCATTCCTCAGGCCCTACGGGAAGGCTCCCCTTTTCCAAGATTGCAGGCAGACACTGCAGTCTGCACACCCTACCCCCACACACATTTGCCCGAGACCCTAGCCACTTCCTGAGACTCAGAGACCAGCCCCCAGCTCAGATCCGTCCCAGAACTCCCATCTGGACCAGAGAGGCCACAGCTACAATCAGCCAAAGAACTCCCATCTAGATCAGAGCTTCCATCCTGTCCCGGAACTCCCATCTGGAAAAGAGGAGCTCCCATCTGGACATTATAAGGAGACCCCAGGGACTTCCTGAGACTCAGAGGCTAGCCCCCCAGCTACTATCCAGCCAGCACTCTCATCTGGATCAGAGCTCCCATCTGGCCCAGAGCTTCCATCTGGACCAGAGAGAGGCTCCCTAAATCTGTCAGCTCTGTCTGGACCAAGTACACTGATAACCAAGAATGAACCAACGAGGAAATGGGCAGACATCAAGGTAGAAGTACATACAACAAAATTAAGAGCAATACAGCATCACCAGAAGCTAACATTTCTCCAATAGCTAGACCTGAACATCACGGAATGGAAGAAGAAGAAGAAAACAACATTATAAGTAACATCATGAAGAGGCTAGAGCCTTATATAGAAGAAATCAAAAATAAAGTGGAGGAATAGACAAACAAAGAATGGGAAGAATGCTATAAAAAACTAGAGGAAAGGACAATTAAAGCAGAAGAAAACAATAAGTCCCTGAAAGAAAATCATGACAAAGCAAGGGAGACAAACCAAGTCCTGAAGAGGGAAATAGAAAAAATGAAGAAGACACTAGCAGAAGGAATGCTGGAAATAGAAAATCTGACTAAACAAACAGGAAATTCAGATGCAAGTATAACCAACAGAATTCAAGAGATGGAAGAGAGGATCTCTGGTGTTGAAGATATGTTAGAAGAAATAGATTCATCAGTCAAAGAAAACACTAAAACCAACAAAGTCATGACCCAAAATGTCCAAGAAATTTGGGACACCATGAAAAGACCAAACATATAAATAATAGGGACAGAGGAAGGAGAAGAATACCAAATCAAAGGCACAGAAAATATATTTAACATGATCATAGAAGAAAACTTTCCCAAAGTAAAGAATGAAATGCCTATGAAGATACAAGAAGCCTATAGA
This sequence comes from Onychomys torridus, assembly GCF_903995425.1. NCBI lineage: Eukaryota > Metazoa > Chordata > Mammalia > Rodentia > Cricetidae > Onychomys > Onychomys torridus. Next base: position 57,179,309 of record NC_050454.1, read on the forward strand.
ACACCAAACAGACTAGACCCCCCAAAAAAGTCCCCTTGCCACATAATAATTAAACAATTAAATGTACAGAATAAAGAAATAATATTAATGGCAGCAAAGGAAAAAGACCAAGTGACTTATATGGGCAAAGCCATCAGAATAACATGTGATTTCTCAATGGAGACTTTGAAAGCCAGAAGAACCTGGAAAGATATAATGCAGACATTAAGAGACCATGGATGCCAGCCTAGACTAATATACCCAGCAAAAATTTCAATCATCATAGATGGAGTGAACAAGACCTTCCAAGGCAAAACCAGATTTAAACAATACTTATCTACAAACCCAGCCCTACAGAAAGCACTAGAAGGAAAATTCCAACCTAAGGAAGGCAGATAAACCCATGAAAACACAGGCAATAGATAACACCACAGCAGTAAACAACAAAGAAGAGAAGTACAAACACACTACCACCAAAAAATAAAAATAATAACAGGAATGAATAATCACTGGTCATTAATATCCCTTAATATCAATAGACTTAATTCACCTATAAAAAGACACAGACTAACTGAATGGATACGAAAACAGGACCCATCTTTCTGCTGCATACAAGAAACACACCTCAAATTCAAAGACAGACACCTCCTAAGAATAAAAGGCTGGGAAAGAATTTCTAATCAAATGGTCTGAAGAAGCAAGCTGGCGTAGCCATCCTAATATCCATCAAAATAGACTTCAAACTAAAATCAATCAAAAGAGATGATGAAGGACATTACATACTCATCTCAGGAAAGATCCACCAAGATGAAGTCTCAATTCTGAACATTTATGCCCCAAACACAAGGGCACCCAATATGTAAAAGAAACATTACTAAAGCTTAAATCTCATGTAAAACCCCATACATTAATAGTGGGAGACCTCAACACCCCACTTTCACCTCTGGACAGATTGGCCAAATTGAAACTTAACAGAGACATAATGGTCTTAACTGATGTTACGGCTCAAATGGACTTAATCCATATCTACAGAACATTCCATCCAAACAAAAAAGAATATACCTTCTTCTCAGCACCCCATGGAACCTTCTCTAAAATCAACCACATACTTGGCCACAAAGCAAATCTCAACAGATACAAAACAATTGGAATAACCTCCTGTGTTCTATCAGACCACCACGGTTTAAAGTTAGATTTCAACAACAGAAAAAACTATAGAAATCCTACAATCTCATGGAAACTGAATAATGCTCAACTGAATCACCAATGGGTTAAGGAAGAAATAAAGAAAGAAATTAAAGACATCCTAGAGTTCAATGAAAATGAATACACCACATACCCAAACTTATGGGACACTATGAAAGCAGTGCTAAAAGGGAAATTCATAGCACTAAATGCCCACATGAAGAAGCTGGAGAAATCTCAGGCTAGTGACTTGACAGCACACCTGAAAGCTCTTGAACAAGATGAAGCAAAGTCTCCCAGAATGAACAGACACCAGGAAATTATCAAACTGAGAGCTGAAATCAATAAAATGGAAATAAAGAGAACAACAGAAAGGATTAATGAAACAAAGAGTTGGTTCTTTGAGAAGAGCAACAAGGTAGATAAGCCCTTATACAACCTAACCAAAAGACAGAGAGAGAGCATACAAATTCACAAAATCAGAAACGAAAAGGGGGACATAACAACAGACAATGAGGAAATCCAGAGAATCATCAGGTCATTCTTCAAAAACCTCTACTCCACAAAACTGGAAAGCCTAAAAGAAATGGATAATTTTCTGGATAGGTACAACATACCTAAGTTAAATCAAGACCAGATAAACCATTTACATAGTCAAAAACCCCTAAGGAAATAGAATCAGTCATTAAAAGTCTCCCAACCAAACAAAGCCCTGGACCAGATGGTTTCACTGCACAATTCTACCAGATCTTCAAACAAGACTTAATACCAATACTCTTTAATTGTTCCACACAATAGAAGCAGAAGGTATATTACCAAACTCCTTCTATGAGGCTATAATTGCCCTGATTCCAAAACCAAACAAAGATGCAACAACAAAAGAGAACTACAGACCGATCTCCCTCATGAACATTGATGCAAAAATACTCAATAAAATACTGGAAAAAGACTCCAAGAACACATCAAAACAATTATCCACCATGATCAAGTAGGCTTCATCCCAGGGATGCAAGGGTGGTTCAACATACGAATGTCCATCAATGTAATACACCACATAAATAAACTCAGAGAAAAAAACCACATGATCATCTAACTAGATGCAGAAAAGGCCTTTGACAAAATCCAATATCCCTTCATGATAAAGGTCTTGGAGCGATCAGGAATACAGGGAACATACCTAAACATAATAAAGGCAATCTACAGCAAGCCAACAGCCAACATCAAATTACATGGAGAGAAACTCAAAGCAATACCACTAAAATCAGGAACAAGGCAAGGCTGTGCCCTCTCCCCCTACTTATTCAATATAGTATTTGAAGTTCTAGCCAAAGCAATAAGACAACATAAAGATATTAAGTGGATACAAATCGGAAGGAAGAAGTCAAGCTCTCCCTATTTGCAGATGACATGTTAGTATACATGAGTGACCCGAAAAATTCAACCAAGGAACTGATACAGCTAATAAAAAACTTCAGCAACATAGCATGATACAAGATCAACTCAAAAAAATCAGTAGCCCTCCTATATGCAATAGACAAACAGGCTGAGAAGGAAAGCAAAGATACATCACCCTTTACAATAGCCACAAATGATATAAAATACCTTGGGGTTACTCTAACTAAGCATGTGAAGGACCTATATGAAAAGAACTTTAAGTCCCTGAAAAAAGAAATTGAAGAAGATGTCAGAAAATGGAAAGAGCTCCCATGCTCATGGATAGGCAGGATTAACATAGTAAAAATGGCAATCTTACCAAAAGCAATTTACAGATTCAATGCAATCCCCATCAAATTACCAACACAATTCTTCACAGATCTGGAAAGAATAATACTCAACTTCATATGGAAAAAACAAAAAACCCAGGATAGCCAAAAGAATCCTGTACAATAAAACAACCTATGGAGGCATCATGAAACCCGACCTCAAGCTCTATTATAGAGCTACCATAATAAAAACAGATTGGTACTGGCATGAAAACCAACATGTGGACCAGTGGAATTGAATTGAAGACCCTGACATTAACCCGCACACCTATGAACATATAATTTTTGACAAAGAATCCAAAAAATATACAATAGAAAAAAGAAAGCGTCTTCAACAAATGGTGCTGGCATAACTGGATGTCAATGTGTAGAAGGCTGCAAATAGATCCATATCTGTCACCGTGCACAAAATTTAAGTCCAATTGGATCAAAAACCTCAACATAAATCCAGGTACTCTCAACCTGATAGAAGAGAAAATAGGAAGTAGTCTTGAATGCATTGGCACCAGAGATCACTTTTTAAATATAACACCAGTAATATAGACACTGAGAGAAACAATCAATCAATGGGACCTATTGAACCTGAGAAGCTTTTGTAGAGCAAAGGACACAGTCAACAAGACAAAGCGACAGCCTACAGAATGGGAAAAGTTCTTCACCAACCCCATATCTGACAGAGGGCTGATATCAGGAATATGTAAAGAACTCAATAAATTAGACATCAAAATGCCCAACAGTGCAATTAAGAAATGGGCTATAGAACTAAACAGAGAATTCTCCACTGAGGAAGTTCAAATGGCTGATAGACATTTAAGGAATTGCTCAACATCCCTAATTACCTGGGAAATGCAAATCAAAATGACTCTGAGATACCACCTTACACCTGTCAGAATGGCTAAGATCAAAAGCACAGAAGACAGCTTATGCTGGAGAGGATGTGGAGCAAGAGGAACTCTCCTCCACTGCTGGTGGGAATGCAAGCTTGTACAGCCACTTTGGAAATCAATATAACACTTCCTTAGAAAATTGGGAATCAATCTCCCCCAAGACCCAGCTGTAGCACTCGCAAGGAATGCTCAACCATACCACAAGGGCATTTGCTCAGCTATGTTCATATCAGCATTGTTTGTAATAGCCAGAACCTGGAAACAACCTAGATGCCCTTCAACTGAAGAATGGATAAAGAAAATATGGTACATATACACAATGGAGTACTACTCAGCAGAGGAAAACAATGACATCATGAGGTTTGCAGGCAAATGGATGGATCTAGAAAAAATCATCCTGAGTGAGGTAAGCCAGATTCAGAAGGACAAATATGGTATGTACTCAGTCATAGGAGGATACTAGTTATAAAACAAAGATGTCTAGCCTGCTACACAACTCCAGGGAGGCTACCTAGTAAACAGGACCCTAGGAAAGACACAGGGATCACCCAATGGCAGAGAAATGGATAAGATCTACATGAACAACCTGGATGACAGTGGGAGTAATGAAGGGCAAGGTTTGAGGGAAAGAAAGCTTAGGGGAGCAGGAGATCCCAGCTGGATCAAGAACAGAAAGGGAGAACAAAGAATAACAGACCATGATAAATGAAGACCACAGGAGAACAGGAATAGGCAGAGTGCTGGAGAGATCCCCAGAAATCCACAATGATATATCCTCTGTATACTGCTTGCAATGGTCGAGAGAAATCCTGATCTGACCTAGGCTGGTGATCTGAAGGCCAAACACCCTAATAGTCAAGCTGGAACTCTCATCCAATAACTGATGGAAGTGGATGCAGAGATCCTCAGCCAGGCCCCAGGTGGAGCTCCAGGTGTCCAATTCTTGAGAAAGAGGAGGGAGTGTAAGAGCGTGAATTGTTGAATCCAAGATTGCAAAAAGCACAGGGACAAATATCCAATTGAATGGAAGCACATGAATTAAGAACCAGGGGTTGTGGAGCCCCAGCTGGATAGGGCCCTCTGGATAAGTGAGACAGTTGAATAGCTTGAACTGCTTGGGAGGCATCCAGGATGTGGGCCTGGGACCTGTCCTTGGTGCATGAGCTGGCTGTTTGGAACCTTGGGCTTACACAGGGGCACTTTGCTCAGCCTAGAAGGAGGGGACTGGACCTGCCTATACTGAATCCACCAAGTTTAAATGAATCCCCAGGGGAGTCTTGGCCCTGGAGGAGATGGGAATGGAGGGGGGGAATGGGGGTTGCGGGTGAGTGTGGGGGCGGGAGAGGGGAGGACAGGGGAACCCATGGCTGATGTGTAAAATTAAAACACAAATATAATAATAATAATAATAATAATAATAATAATAATAAAGAAAATTCATCAAAAAAAGAAAAATAGTATAAAATGTCAAGTAAAAAAATAAAATATATAAAAGTATAAATACATAAATAAACAGCACATTGCTATTCAAATTATAAAATTCCAATATAACATCTTTTTCAAGTAATTGTAATCATCATCCAATTTCTACTTTCTGTTTCTCCTTTTTCTAATTATGTTCTTTAATTTTATACATCAGCCGTTTCTCCTTTGAACCTACCTAAGTCATAACCAAAAAATAATGAAAAATATTACCATATCATTGTCAGCACAAACAATAGGAAAATATATAAATGTTACATATTTATTGCTTAATATTTAGAATTTTCAAGCTTTTTGACACTTCATTTATTAATTTTAAATGTATTTATTTATCCAGACTTTCCTTTGAACCCCTACTTTATACCCTAGATTTTAGTACAGGGAAGTGTTTATATTGTTTTTGCAATAATATTATGCTATTTCTTGCACAATCATTTACTTTGTGTCTTCTTCCTGAAATCCCTAGAGCTTTGTCTAATTAAAAGTTCTTCACTGCTTTAGGATAGGAACAGGTACTACCCATGTGACAAGGCCACATTCCAAGTAGTTTTTCTCTCTTGCTTCACAGTAAATATTTATATGACTATATTTATTGAAGGAAAAGACTGCCTCACATTTGATTCCAGATGATTCAATAGAGTGTTCATTGATGTGAAAAGATATCAATATAAACTGACTAAATAAATGCAATCTTAACGTATTTATTCTTTAGAAAAAATTGTTTCTAGTAACCTCTACCATATTAAATTCTTAGTTATTTTGTCATCTTTTTGATGCTTACTAGATGAATGTTTGAATTTTCCAAATTTCTGGACAAATTTGCTACTAGCAGTTCATTCTAGTCTCAACTTTACCAAACTCATATATTGTTTCTTTTATCTATTAAATGTCAAGAAATTTGTTTGTTATCCTATTTCAAAACCAGAATCGTAAATATCACATGAAGTTGCACTTGTTTGCTTATTTTTAAATTCAACAAATGAACATAGTTTCCATCATTTGTGCTAAAAATTAGAAGTTTTGAAAAACCAAGAAAAAAAAAAAAAAGGAAAAAAATAAAAGTTTTGTATAGGTACGATGTCAATTTCTGTAGCTCATTTTCCTATTTTCATTTATTGTACACATTTCCTCAATGCTGAGTAAAGCCTCATCCTTGTTTTCAATTTTCTTCACTCAAGTTCATCATCCACTTACTTTGTTGCCTCATTCTTGCATGGTGTTGCATGACTTCCCTCTAATTTGCATGTTGTATTTAAACATTCTTGGTATCCAAAAGATAGAATGTCGAAAGTCCATGTTAAAAGTTGGCTTTTCCCCAAGGGTATGGCCTAAATCTTTGTTTGGTGAGCCAGATTCAGTATCTGTAAACTCATCATTCACTCCCAAGTAGTTTGGAAAGACAAATGCCAGAAATCATAATGACCACATCATCCGTCAGCAGACTAGTAAAAAGTTGTCCTTAATTCACACCCTTCCAGAAAAGGAATGGCATTCACTTTCAAGGCTCTAAGATTCTCATCCATTATAAAGAAGTTCTAAAAAATTGGAAAATAGAACTGGTTATACGTAGGTTCTAGAAAAATAGAGAAAATGATAAGATGGGATATTTGAATGTATCACGGAAAATACAACTAACAGAGGGGACAGATGGACCTAATTTAGTTAAAGTATTTAGGGAAATACACCCGGTACCACTAATGTGCTAAATGAGAAGAACAAGGCAAAAAAAAAAGTGAATTAAGAAAAATTATCAGAAAGATAATAGGAGTTTTTAAAGGATGACAAGGGGTACATTGAGGATAAATAATAATACAACTATTTGAATAATATATCACTGAGCTAATTGTAGAGTTGTGGCTTAATATTGAGAGTGTTCATTGGTTTTCATGTTGTACTGATGTGAAAAGATTGATTGACGCATGCTGATAAAATGAATAATTTCTAATGATAAATAATTTAACAATTCATCAGATTCAAAGATAAGACTCTAGCAAAAGAAAACAAAGATGACTGACATTTTTACATTCTCAGTAGTTAGATATAAAGTGCCAGTTATAAGCTATATTTAAAAAGTAAATAATTTCAGAACAAAAATTCCCAATTCACTTAACATTACAATGTAGAAAGGTGTTTGAAAATATATAAGATATTTAATACAAAACGGTATTAAATATTCTACCTGTGAAATGATTTTCTTTCTGCACATGAATAATCAAGGTATAAAACTGCAATATGATTTCATCTAATAATACAAATAAATGTATTTTATTAAGCATTTGTTTTCAGTGTATATTATACTGTGGTTTAATAAGAATACCAACTTCAACATCCAATTTTAACTTCCCAGTTCATTGTCTGGTGAATTTTAAACTTCTTTAGTTATCAGATGCTTAATCTTGATCTGAAGATTGAACTGTCCTTTGAATGCTGTCTTGTCTTGAAGCTTAGGATTGATTTTCATCATTCAGTGTTCTTAGAAAACTTGTTAAAATGATTTCAGTCTTCTTCTGTGCTGCCAAAAAAACACCTATAGAAATATGAGCTATTGTCCTGTTATTTTTTTCAGATCTAACCTTGAGCACTTCCCTCTAAAATGCTGCTTCATTAGACAATCTCCAAAGGAAAAATATAACAGCCATTAATAGAACTATCTGTAATAATCATTGAACATCTCCCCGTGTCTTATGTTTAGCTGAGAATGTAATGTTTTATATAATTTCACATTGGAATAAGAGATGGCAGTCAAAATATACTGCAATTAGTAGTGTAATTAGAACTTTGCAATGTGAAATGCACTAAAACTTAAAGAAAATAATGAAAGATGAGACAAAAAGACAAAAATAGAAAGGAATCATTTAAGACACAAGAAGATGAATTTAACCTAAGAGCCATATGTGTACATGTGTATTTTCACATAAGTTGAAGATAATTAGCATATAGATAAACATAAAACACAGAAGAAAACATTAATGTGTAAGAATTAAGAGCAATTGGTAAAGTCATGAAGGTTTTTGGTCGGAAATCAACTTTTATGAGGTATGGTATTGGCTCAGTGCACTAAAACAAGCCCTAATATAGGAACAAATTGATTATAATGCTTAAAATTCAGACAGAACTTGTAAAATAAAATAACGAAAACATATTGAATAATACAATAGATAAACATGATTAGAGGTCCATCTGGAGTCAAAAATATTTCTACTTGTGATCATGCATATGTTCTCCTATGTGTATTTGACATACAGATGTTTCAAAAATTATTCTTCCATTTAAAGAATCAATACACAGCAGAGTCAAGATGGACAACTGACTTATAAAACCAGGAAAGAATTGCTCTGCATTTAAATCAGTTCAATATTATGTATGGACATTTTGTATTGTCTTACATCTTTATTATGAGTATACACACACATTTTACATGATTTTATGAATTAAATACACACAAAATTGTTTGTTTGTTTTTTTACTTCTAATGTTGGGGGAGATAGTTGATTTATTGCAAATTGCTTCATTTCTTTCTTTCATTTCTTTTTTTTTTTAAATCTGCGTATTCTTTAAACATACTACTGGTGAGAACACTTGGGATCTAAGAGCTAGTGAGTGGTGTACACCACCACCCTGGAAGTTTGATAATGACATGTTTTTCTTCTGAAAAGAGAATATTTCTATAATTTTATTTTTAATGTAATATATAATAGGCTAATAGATAATTTTAAGATAATACTTTATTTCAAACTCCTATTTTACCTAATATCAGACTCAACAGTCTCCATTTTTTCTCTCAATTCATAGTACATTCTAATCATTTATAAAAAACCTTGAGCTTGGCAGTGGTGGTGCACGCCTTTAATCCCAGCACTCGGGGAGGCAGAGCCAGGTGGATCTCTGTGAGTATGAGGCCAGCCTGGGCTACCAAGTGAGTTCCAGGAAAGGTGCAAAGGTACACAGAGAAACCCTGTCTCAAAAAAATTAAAAAAATAAAATAAAATTGAAAAATAACCATCTTTATTACTGAATAGAATAGTTTATAATTTTGTCTAACACTATAAACAATTGTCTCTCATTACATATAAAGGAAACATAATATTTATTGTTTAAGAATCATAGATTTATTAATAATGGGATTTAAATTTAGATATAAAGAACAAGCATCACAAATATATCACAAAGAAAGAAATTTACTGTAAAAATTATGACAAAAGTGTTGATAAAATGTAAGCTTGTTTATCTTCAGCATTGTACAGTCTCTGGTAGAAAGACTATCTAATAGCAAGGCCTTGATGTGGGCCAGCTTTGAAGTAGCGTTTACAAAGACATCACTTCCTCTATTCCACCAAAAGCAACTCGAAGTATTTACTATTATTATCATGTTTTATAGGTAAAGAAAGTGAGATAAGCTAGTTGAAAGGACCAGTAATAAAATTTTGAATGCATAAGGTATTTCAATTGCTAGATCTGAGCAGGATCTAATCTAATGAACCTTCTACAGATTGTTTTAAAAAACACTGCCATTCTTTATGTAGCCCAAAGAGTAGTTCATTTTGGAATTCACACTTTAATTTTAGTTATAGAGATGAGACATTTGTTTAATAAAACTTTATTTGCTTTTAAATTGTAGTTAGTCTTAATGATACTCCATAATATTTTGAGTTTGTGTTAGAAGCTAGAAAATACAGGCACAAACTGGTAATCAGTAATATTGTAAGAAATGGCAGTTTTATAATGCTATTGATATTGTTTTCTGTATCTTTACTAGAAATGCTGAAAAAAAAACCATAAATATTCAGATGAACCCCCTTGCATAAGAGATGTCTCTTGAGATATCTGAACAACTCAAATAAATTCTCATTAGTCATGGCTCATAATTTCAGTGAGATTTTTCAAAGCCCAGATCTCCTCTTGGCTATACAAATATTCCTAAGAAAACTATTGCTTTTATTTTTGTCATTGTACCTTTCTTTACTAATATATCTTATGCTATGAATGTTAAGTCCTAGTCATATAATGTATATATTAATTAGTGAATGATATTTGAATTCTTGCCTTTGCTGTGGTCTATGGATGTACACATAATATTTGTGTGTTAAGAATTTTTTCACAGGACTGAAGGTTGGGGACATGGCATTTTTAAGATTATTAGATATTAATAGATAAATGCCATTGTGAGTAGGACATGCATGGTTATATTGTCTTCTGTATTTCCACCATGTGTGCACATTGTCTTCCTTCTCTCTGGAGGACATGGCTTCAAGATATCAGAGACACTAATAATAAATCCAATATGCTAGTGCCTTATTCTTGGATTCGCAGGGCATAAAACTGGGAAATGATTTTATTTATGAAACCTTTAAGGGACTGGAGAAATAACTCCACAGTTAAGAGTGCCCTTTGCTCTCGAATAGGGCCTGGGTGTAGATCCCAGCACCAACCTTGAGAATCAAAGCCATCTGTATCTCTAGTTGCAGGCGATCTGATACCTTCTGCTGGCATCTACAAGCATCAGATACAAATGATTATTACATAAATACTTGCAGGCAAAACACTCACCCACATGAAATATAATTAAAATAAATCTTAAAACATAAAACAAACTCAATCTCGGGTACTTCTCATGCTAGCAGTTATGTATGCGTCTCATTTGCAACAACATCTGGATTGTTCTAAGAGAGTTCTGTAACATCCTTGTTACAGCTACTCAAGATTACTCTTTGACAGCTTTGGTAAGAGACGAAACATTTCTATACTATATTATTATATTTATAAGGCCATACACACTACTGAGTTTGTTAGTGTTTTGAATGTTTAGCTTCTGAACCTCTGAGTTTGATCCTAAAGCCTTAGTTAGATGATTCAAGTAAAGCTCTTGTCTGACACCCAACTCATTGATACACAGACAGAACATTTCTATAAACTTAAATTCATTAACTCTCCCAAAAATATTTTTGGTGCATGTTAAAATTCTTGTATGCATGTGTATATATGTTTATTTTAATGAACAAATAACTAAATATTGATTTAAAAATACAAGATGCTTTTACTGCCAGAAGTTAATTTCCACAAGTTTAAAAGTAGTATATTTGTATCATTTAAAAAATATGTTGTGAACCTATTTCTCTAGACATCCAGAATAGATGTCTTATTGACTGCTTTTCCTCATAAAAGCTGAAGAGAGGTTTCTGTGAGCTTCCCCCTAAGGTGTACTTCTTCCTTCAGGTGCCTTGGATAGTCTATGGATGTCGGTATACATGAACATGCTAAGGGCAGGGGAGTGGTGTACAGCTACATGCAATCAACATTTAAGGAATCTTGTACAATTAACTGGGAAATGAATTCTAGTTGAATTAGAATGAAATCTTTTGTTGTTTATGCTTTTGGCATAATTCTTATTAATGGCATTAATTTTCTCAAGTGTTCTGAGCTATGACATAAAATTCCATTACACACAGAATTAATAAAAAAAAAAAAGGTAAATACCACCCATTAGGAAAACAGTGCAGAATTCTTCACATTCTTGGTGAATTCACAATTGTCAAATATTAAAGCTATGAGGTCACTCGTTTAAATACCATTATACACCATAATCTTAATCATGTAAAAACATTGCTAATGAATTTCTAATATTTTGTCAATTCAAATAACTGACACAATTTTAGAGATGCATAATAGTGAATATATGTCTTAAAATCAATATAGTAATTTAAAGTGAATTTCAACTATGTTAAATGATTTCGAGTTAATATATTTTTGAAACACTTGGACCTGATCTAAGAGAATTATATTTCAAAGACATCAATTAATAAGTATAAGTGGCCTCCCTCCACAGATGAAATATAATATTTTAATACAAATGCAATAAGTCAACAGTTTATAAATATATTAGTCAATCCTTTCCATCATTTCAAAGCAAACCATGAGTTTTGGACCATTGTCTGACTCATTGTTTGTCCTCTACCTTACAGTCTGCACTACAGACTTAGCAAATGTAAAGTTAGCAGTGAGTTTTCTAAGGCCTGGTTTGCCTCTGCCTTTCACATTCTTAAGAGGGTAACATTTCCTTCTGCCCCTCTTGTAGCAGTCATGAGGTCAAATGATTGTTCTTTGGTACACTAAGTGCAGTCAAACAGCCTTACAAGTAAACATCCTTTACAAGTCAAGCCTCTAGGTGGTCCATAATTTTTCTACCTTGTTGATCTTCTGTGACAGAACAAGAAATACTGCTTTGAAGAGCTGTAGCCAACAGCACTTTACAGTCACAGGCCGACTTGCACTTCACTTCCCAGAAGCAATCACACTCTTTCAACACTTATCTCCTCTTTTTACGGTGTTTTTCTTTCTCTGTTTTAGAAGATAAGATGTGAGAATTTTTTTTTAAATGTATGTAACAATGAGAAATACATGATTAATGGCACTAGGAAGTACTATATGGTAAATAACAGTAATCCAAATGAGACGTCATCTAATTTTCAAATCAATACAAGTTTAAACAAAAACAACTAAAAATAGGTAGGTTTTCCCTTTAAGCCAGTGTTTAAATTCTGAAAACAAAATGTAGTATTTCTACTTTTAATTTTGGCTTCACAATCATTGCTTTACTTCGTTGTTATGCCTAAACACCTGAGAAGTACTTTCAGAGAGAAGAGGTTTATTTTGCCAAGCTGTTTGAAAGGATGTGCTGTATCATGGCTGGAATGCATGGGAGCTTGGAAGGTAAGGCAGGTGATTTCAGGAAACTGAGGGAATCCAGAAACAGCAAATCAGTAATACTGAGTTGCAGTATGCATCCCCATAGGGAGTGTGTATGCCTGTGTTTGTGTGTTTCTGTGTGTGTGTGTATTTATGAGTCAATATGAATATGTGTGGGTGAGTACTTAACTGACTATATGTCTGAAAGACAGTCTCCACCTCATCTTTGATATCATGTCCCTCACTGCACATGGAACTAACCATTTCTCAGATAGATTGGCTGGCCAGTTAGCTCCAGAGATCCACCTATCTGCTCTGCCAGCACTGGGCTTACTAGTGCATGCTGCCATGCCAGGCTTTTTATAGGTCTGAAATCATGTCCTCAGTTTTTTACAGCAAACACTTAGCCACAGAGGCTTTTTCCTTTTTATTTTTACTCCTTCCTTTTTTTTTAAGTGAAGAGAGTTTTAATTTGGTTCACAGTGTAAAGGTCTATGGCCTATGTTGGCGGGGAAGGCATGACTGTGCACAGTTCTGTGTTGGTAGGTGTGTGAGGCAACTGGTTGCTCACATCTCATCTTGGCATAACAGAAAATTGAGGACAGGAAGTAAAGAAGAGCTCTGCAGTCTTAAGGACAGCTGCTGTGGATATCGCTCTGTCTGTATAAATAAAATGCTGTTTGGCCAGTGGCCAGGCAGGAAGTATAGGCGGGACAAGAGAGAAGAGAATTCTGGGAAGTGGAAGGCTGGGTAGAGAGACACTGCCAGCGACCGCCATGACAAGCAACATGTAAAGACACTGGTAAGCCACAAGCCACGTGGCAAGGTATAGATTAACAGAAATGGGTTAATTTAAGATAGAGGAAGTAGATAACAAGAAGCCTGCCACGGCCATACAGTTTGTAAACAATGTAAGTTTCTGTGTGTTTACTTGGTTGAGTCTAAGGTCTATGGGCATGGTGGGTGAGAGAGATTTGTCCTGACTGTGGGCCAGGCAGAAAAACTCTAACTGCAGAAAGCCATCCTTCCAACACACACACCTCGGTGTCTTCTATCTTCCTCAATAACCTCCCATAATTGCACCAGCAGATGAGCCCAAGTGTTCAAACACTTAAGGAATTTCATACTCACTCCATGTCAGACGACAAGAATATTTGACCCAAAGCATAATATTATGTCCCCTTTCAATGCTTTTATCACTCTAAGAGTATCTGGTTCTCTCCTTTTTCTCTTGTTTTATTCAGATCCCAGAGTGCAGGCCATGGGTGCACTTGCTGATCTGACATTCTTAGGAGGTACTTCCTCCACCTGTTCTGATACTCTACACATTCCCTCCCAGACAATTCCAGACATACTGTGCACTAATACCATAGAAGCCTTTAATCAAACCAAGCTGACAATCAAAATTAACATAAGCGTTCATGTTTATTTTGAACTTTGTTCTATCAAACTCTAATTTCCCAAATGGACAGCATGATTATCCCCGAACAATACAGACTCCTACCAGTTCTCTGTTGCCCACCAGACCTTCAGGGTAAGACCCTGTTGCTGAATACGTTATACACTTTCATCACTGGACAGGGAGAAATCTAGTCAGCAATGACTAACAAGCTTCCTCAACCCGCATGGCTACTCTTTATAGTACCACATGATGCTAAGTAGGCTGATAGGGAAAAGAATGTCATCAGCAAACTTACTCAACTATGGACTACAATAATGACCAACATGACAAGGTATACCCATAGGTGCAATAATATAAATGTTACTGGAGTCACTACTGTTCTCTAACTGGACTCAAGGCCTGTTCAGTGGGAGGGATTTCATATCTGGCAATGGTAAATCTGGCCCCAAACCCACAGTTTGGGAGTTCCCAAGTTCCCAGGCGTGAACCAGATCTATGATTCTCCTAAATGGACACAGCATCAAGTAGCTTAGGAAGTCATATCTCTATACACACAGATTATTTCTCATTAGATAAGTTCCAGAATGTGACTGGTGGTGGTTAACACAATAAGAAACCACATCTGATCAAAATGCAGAGCAGAAGGAGGACTCCTCAGCCACACACAGAACATCCATGCCACCCTTATCACCACCAAGGCTCAGGGACCATTGAAGACAAGAAAGTAGAAAAAGTCCAAGAGTAAGAGATGGTGGAGTAACAGTTAAATGATGCATTATGGACATGGCGGGACTAATGCACTTATGAACTCATTGAGACCCAGC
Source organism: Onychomys torridus (assembly GCF_903995425.1). NCBI lineage: Eukaryota > Metazoa > Chordata > Mammalia > Rodentia > Cricetidae > Onychomys > Onychomys torridus. Next base: position 57,194,514 of record NC_050454.1, read on the forward strand.
TAGCCAGCATGACATGGTGGATGGAGGTGTGACTTATGAGGCTCTAGCCCCTATCCTTATGGAAGAGCTATCAAGAGTTTATTGCTTTTGGGGAAGAGAGAATCAGTTTTTCTTCGGGGTGTGGCCCTCATTAGGTTTATATGCTCCAGAGGATAGTTCCCATACTCATGAGATATGGACAGCACAAATTAGAGTAGATGGATAATTTAAAAACATAAAAGAAGGTACACACTTGGAAAGGTGTCAGAAGAAGGGAATTTGATCTAAGAGAAGCTGTGGGGATAAATGTGAGGAAGTATGTTCAAAATATATTGCATGAAACTCTCAAAGAATCAAAGAATTAATAAAATTATATTTAAATATATATATATATATAATCTTAATCAGTTTGTAAAGCAATGACCAGAGAAATAACAAGAAGATTAATTTTAAGATGTTTGTTTAGCACGTTTTTATATATATTAGAGATAATCATATCAAATATTGAAATGAGACCACTACATTGAATACAACACTGACTTACAGTCTAAGTTTCAATAAATTCATTGGGAATGGTTTCGGCAGTTCAGATTTGTAAGTAGGGTTGCAAATTCCCAGTGGCCTTGTATTATTGTATTATTCAGTATGACACGAAGTAAAAAAAAAAAAAAAAAAATCAATTCTTCAAGATAGTAAAGTAATCCAGGTATATGCCTGTTATTAGGACTGAAAAATACATAATATACATAGATGCTCTCTAGCTTTCTCTCCCAGGTTCAGTTTATATTTTTTCTTCCATCTCCCTCTGTTTGACTCTCATTTGAATGTCACTAAGAGTATCACTTCACTATCATGTTACAAGTGTTAAGATGGTTGAGATTGTTGAGGAATGAATGTATCGTCACTTAACAAAGTATATATCAGGTTATGTCTATCAACATATAAAATTGTTACAAACACATTTCTCAATTATTTCAATATTTCTAGAATGCCAAAAGACTTTTTTTAGAAATGTTAAATTATAAAATTAATACAACAAGAGAGGCAAAATGTTTTTATTTCTATATGATTGCTTATATAATCTTGAGTGTGCCCTCATAGAGTGAAAATAAGAGAAAGTTATTTTCTAGGTCGAGACTGAGGGATCTGTTCAATAACTAAAAACACATGAAAATCTTTCATTTAAAGTGCATGTTTTAAGCATGATAAACATTAAAATTGATAAAACATATTCCAATGATATTAGGAATAATTTTTCATGTATCATGCTTCTCTAACAGTTTTTCTGTCTCCATAAATTTGTAAGTATATTTTGTGATATTTTCTGATAAAATACCATGAATATATGTGCAGGTAGTGAAATCATGGTAAACGGTTTCCTTCCACACTAGAAATTAAATCCTAATTAATATTCCCTTTAATTCTTAGTAAAGCATGATGCTGACTTTGCAGATATCTCACCACTCTTATTCACAGCACTGAGAGTAAACCTAGAATTTATTAATTTGCTAAGATGATTTCCCTCACAAATCGCATTTTAACATAAAATATATCTCCAGTGTTATTTTTAGATCTTATCATCGGACACAGTGACATACAAGAAAAGAGATAGTCCTAAAAATGAAGTGGCTGTGCACTTTGGAGTGTCAATCTAACATTTCATCATTTTAAAACAAAGGGCACTGGAAATGACTGAACATGCTGAACATGCTCACCAACTTTAATGATTTCTTTTGTACTGTTTCAGTTCCTTTATAGCTTTTTTATTTCGGTATTCTTTCAAATAGAGTGGAAAAAAGAAACTATTAACAGACTTAAGACATTATGCACAAAGGGAGATGCTCTGGTGAACTCCTGACTGTTTTCACCCACTTGTTTGAAGGATCAAAAACATGCTTTACTCAAATCTTCAGTGTATTTAGAGCTCTGTTTTCTCTTTATTCTGTCTTGCAAATTAATCACTTGCATTGACTGAGGTTGCTAGGATACATTTTAACAAACAGTAGTAACAATTTACTTAATTTGGAAAATCTCATTTTAGGGTAGAAAAATCAAAACAGTTCCAATCTGATTTTTGTGAAGTATTGTGATTAAGAGGTCAGTGTTTTTAATGTGTAACTGCTGGCTGGATAGGAATACAACAGCACCCACTTACTAAATTTTTTCATTTATGTTCAGTTAAGAATTGATGAACAAGGTCCAGAAATATTAACTGAAAAATTCCAAAAATAAATAATTCATAGTTTTAAAATGACTTTTATCACAGGATAGTTATAATTATTCCATTTTTATTGTCACTAATTTATCTGATACTATTACTAATTTGTAACCTAACTTTTATTATAGGACTAGATGTATATAAGAAAATATTAGACCTGGAAGTTTACCCTCCTATCTGGTTTCAAAGGCTTCTGGGGTTTATAACATATTCTTTATGGAGCATTACTTTAATATAACTGTTCTTCCCATGTTTATTCTTGAGCGAGGATATGAAAATTTAGGACAAAAGCATTATAGTTTGCTTTTTAGATTTTTCAGGAAAAAAAAATGATTGTGGCTCCCCTTAAAACTAAACTAAAAATAGAATTTTGTTTTTGAGAGCTGAAACCTCCACAGTTAATAAGAACTTTCTTGATTCATCTTATTTAATATCATGTCTTTTCTAGTTCTCCCACATACTTATTAAATTGCTACTAGTTAGTCTTTTCTTCTTAAAAAGCCAAACTTACCAAAGTGAATTTTCAATAAAGTATTGTGCAGAGTAGGCAGATGTTTTTGCATATTAAGGAAAGATAGAAATAGTCAAACGTGGTGTCAAATGTAGATTTATATTGTTTATACATTTCCAATCCACACAACTTCTACTTACAAAAGGATAACTTGCCTCAAACAATAAGGAGGTTATTTGAAGCCTTCCTGTCAAAACATGAAGTGAGCTATTTGAAATGTGATTTACACTGGAGCTATAAGGTGACCCTACAGTATACATTTCATGCTCTAATTATGCCTGCCTCTGCCTTGTCAGTTAATATGACTGTTGAATTTTAAAAGGCTTGTTCAAATGCAGTCAAGATAGAGCACCTCCAGATGAGAGGGAGATTTGCAATATAACTTTGAAAACTTTGAGAGCAAAAGAATTTGACGTCTCTGTAAAGGAAGAAAATTGGAGTGGGTTTAAACACAGACAAAATAGAGAAGAAATGTACACATGCAAAAATGGACTGACTTTAAACTTGCAGTGCTTTGTAGAGTGTGTGGTGTATATTGGAATTTAATGGACGTTCAAATGATTAACAAATTCAATACAATAATGAATAAGGCTGATCTATTCCTTGAAAACATTTATGAATTGTAGTCACAGGGATAAGCATGCAAGACATTACCATGCTCTGGGTGTCTTTTCAGAGTACATTTCCACTTCACCCAGTAATTTTTTCACCCATTTTGAAGATATTCTCTGAAAAAGACAGAATAAGCAGAGTGAAAAGACCCATCTTCACATTCAGTTCATCAAAGTGTAGGTTGACTTCTGACTTACTTTTTCCAACCAAACTTGTCAGCAGTGAAGTAGAAAGAGTTGTAAGACTTTTCTCCCTTCTTTTCCTTGTTATCTGCTGAAACCAAGTCTCAGCCTGTCAGAGAGCAGACAGAGATCAAAGCTGGGAGACCTGAGCCATCAAAACTGGTGATGCCAGTCAACGCACAATGCATGAGAGAGCCCAGCACCTGAGCAGGGCTATGTCTTAAAGAGGCAGATAAAGAAAAAACTACTGAGTCACCTCAGACACAAAATTTTCACTCCACTGAACTACAGTCTTGGAAACAATGGTCAATGGTATGGCCTCTTTTAATTTGGGTTTCCAAGAAGCAAACCCTTAGAGAGATATGTATTACTGTCAAAATAATCATTGAAGTAACACACTCAGGTTTTGGAGACTAAATGTAGCAGGAAAAGGCTAGAGAATGAGGTTTAACAGGGACTTCAAAAGGAACCCTGTGAGCACAAAAGACTACTTGTGGACTAGAAAAGTTAGGTGGGCAGAAAATGGAGGGGATAATCAGTGGGTGGGGACAGCAGCTTTGGATGGATTGTGGGAGGAAATTGAGAGGTTCACATAAATTCATAATCACTATCAATGTGACTCTAATCATTTTCCAACCTGACAATTAAGCATTGTGTTATTTATCATTTGCTACAAATCATTCATTATCCAGAATAACTTCACTTGTGATACTTTTCCAATTCTCTACAACAGCTGTATTAATTCTAAATTAATAAAATATGCCCATATAACAGTGCATTTGATAGGTAGTGATTTGTAAGGCATTCTTTTATGGAGTTCCATTAAATAGCTCATAGAAAACACACAAAACCATGTAAAATGTATTTATACTTTACCTTAAGATGAATATAAGTCAGAAAAATGAAGCTAAAGGATATTTATACCCTTTTGGAGTAAATGGATTAAAATTTAGTTCAATACTGAATTTAGTAGATTTGATTTGGATTCATGGTAGCTCATGTAATGCCAGGACTCAAAAGCAAAGGCAAGTGACCTCTGTAAGTTCAAGGCCAGCCAAATTTATACAGTGAGCTCAAGACCACAAAATCCTTCACAGTGAGATAAGAATTCAATAGTAGATTTGATTTGAATTAAACACAAATTATTCTAACAATCAAATGTGATAATAATATTATTATTTTACATTTATGTGTCCAGTATTTTGGGTCTTATATATTCTATCAGGTTTTTTTGTTATAATCTGTAGAGTGATATATAATCTTCATATAGATAATCATATGTATCTGATGTAGACATTTTTGTGTGAAATTACATGGCTTTATCATTCATTGCAAACATTGCATAGCATCAGGAAGCATAAAATATAAGAGATTTTTGTGGGCAATATTGCCTGTCTTTTCCTTGCAGAGAAACTTGTGTTTTCACATTACTCTGTATTCAAGAGAATTTGCGTTATTTTACCAACATTATAAGAGTTAAGTATTCAAATTTAAATTTTCAATTTGAGATATCTGCTAAAAGAAGCATATGGTAATTTATAGAAACTAAGAATGATGTGTGTGTGTTTGTATTTTTGACAGTGAAAGTTAATTGAACTGTTTCAAAAACATTTAATACTTATATAACAATAGGATATTTCTTACATGAATTTAAAGAATAAACAAGCAAAAAGGCTGGCCACAAAGTTGCAGAGGAAACAATTCTTATGTAAGTTAACATAAGGGACTCATTTACATGAATGAATAAGACCTCAACTAGTCTCTTATTGCTGAGGCAGATGGGGATAATGCAGTATTGACTCCTTGTATTGATTTAATGTTTTTCCTAAAAGAATTGAAAATAAATCTTCACTTGACTGTAGTGAGATATTTGAAAGAGATTAAATGGTCATGTTTGATAAACGATCTGTAAGTATACATTTACTTTTACCTCTGTAGTCATTCGCTTCATGGATTTCTCTGATGAACTTCTTCAGAGATTTTATTTTTAATCTTTGAAACTCCATATTCAGTGGTATATATTCTCATACTTCCCATTTTCTTCCAACTTTTGGATGATAAGCCTTGAGTAAAAGTCTCTTTTATGTAAGTTAATGTTACAAGAGTATATCACATTTCATTTTTATTTATTTCACCTCTATTTTTAGGTCACTTTCTCTTATACCAAGGACTCTTAGAATCTGTTTCAGTATTGATTTGTTCTTTCCACAATAATCTTCAGAGACTCAAGTGGCTATTCTGTCTCTTATAATGTCTTATAATGCTTCAAATATCTTTTTTGATATATATTTAATGAAACTTTAATCTGTTTCTGTGTGAAATATAGAAAGAACAGAGTTGAAACAAATACCATGCTGGGCCCCTGTATGAGAGAGAGATTCAAAAAGTGAATAATGTCTTTTATGCCATAGAACAGACAGTACCAGAAAAAGACATGAAGGAAGAAAACCTCTAAAATAAGGACAGTGGCTAACACAGTTGAGAATACATAATTCTAATGAGACTCTTGACAAGGTTACATTTAAATTTATTAACCTGACATTGATTTTATCTGTTCAACTCATCTGTTCTTTCTGTATTTTAATTAGAATGGATATTGACAATTTGACATTTTCTTTTCTTACCTGTGTTGTATTACTGATTACAACAACTTTGATGATTTCGTTATTATTTAAAGGAAACCTTTTTAAAGTGTTTTAAACAAAAAAAGTGAGAGAAGGGAAGTTCCTTTAATTTGAGTTACTATACAAATAAATATGAAAAGTGAATTTTCATAGAAAACCTGAAAGTCTCAGTTGTTGGTCAATCACAACAACCATGCTTCAGCCAACCTGAGGCTATCAATTCATCAACTCCACATGAAGCAAGTGCCCCCCCCCCCCACATATCCAAATGAGACAAGACTGAAGCTATAAGGATGACCACCTTTTTATTTTTTATTTGAAAAAAGTTCCATGTGTAGTTTGCAGAGCTGAACTCCACCTGATTAACTAGTCATTCTCTTCTCCGAATAGCATCCCAAATCAAAACTTCCTGAGGTGTGGTGTGGTCTTGGATAATCTTTCTGTAGACTGTGAAGATGTGTCTCTGCCAAAGCACCTTTTGATAGGTCTAATAAAGAGCTGAACAGACAATAGCTAGGCAGGAGAGGATAGGTGAGACTTCTGGGCAGAGATAGGAACTCTGGGAAGGAATCAGAGAGGCAGAGATTTGCTAGTGGGACATGGAGGAAGTCAGATGTATGTTACTGAAGAGAGGAAATGAAATACATAGCAGCAGGAAGAATAATATAAATGGGTTAATTTAAGTTTTAAGAGTTAGTTGAAGCCAGGCAGTGGTGGCTCACACATTTAATCCCAGCAGTGGTAGGTGGATCTCTGTGAGTTTGAGGGCAGCCTGAGCTACAGAGTGAGTTCCAGGAAACCCTGTCTCCAAATTAAAAAAAAAAAAAAAAGAGTTAGTTGAGAACAAGCCTAAGCTAAGACCAAAATTTCATACTTAATGAGAAGTCTCCCTGTCATTATTCAGGAGTTGGTGGTCCAAACAAAGTCTAACTACAGTGGTGTGTGTGTGTGTGTGTGTGTGTGTGTGTGTGTGTGTGTGTTCATTTGTGCACATCCCTGCCTGTCAGTCACAAGCTTAATGGTTGCAGCCATATAAGGATCATAAGTCAGTCCACTTTTTGAATTATTTGGAATAATGTAACTTTTTCTTTCCTTCTTTTCCAGAATGCTTTGTCTCACATTTATTTCACTGCCATGTGGAGGCTGCCTTGTCATGAATCTGACAGGTAGACCAGCTTCAATCCTGTGGTCTTTCCCTCATTCTGTTACTCACCTCCTCCAGGCAGCTGCTGAGGGCTCACAGCTTGCCTGTCCTGGGCTTGTTCTTTTAAACTTTCATAAGTTTGTCCTTGTTTTTCCATTTGTTTCTTCTTTGTAGTTTTTCTGGGTTTTGTTTGTTTGTTTTGATTCTTGCTTTATTCAAGACAGGGTTTGTGTGTGTGTGTGTGTGTGTGTGTGTGTGTGTGTGTGTGTGTGTGTGTGTAACAACAGTCCTGACTGTACGGGAACTTGCTTTATAGACCAGGCTGGCCTCAAATTTAGAAAGATCTGCCTGACTCTACCAAGTGCTGAGATTTTGATTCCATTCTGATTTCTTTATTTTAATGAAACTAAGAACTTTGAAAGGGGACCCTGGATTTCCCGTTTCAGCACACCCTATGGAAACTTCACAACTATGTGCTCCTAACTCTCTTCTTGATCTTAATGCTCTGTGTTTTATAGTTTTATCTTTAACTAGTAGGCCACTAGGAACTCAAGAGATGGCCATCTAATTAAGACCATTAATGCTCTTGACAGAAAACTTAGTTCAGTTTCTAACACTCATCTATGGTGACTGAGAACCACCTGTAACTCAAGCTTCAGGGAATCTGCCCTCTGTGGAATCTGCAAACACTTGTACTTGCATGCACAAATACTTACACATGCACAATAGCCTGATTCTAAACATTAATGTTCATAAATAGATCATTTTTTATTTTCAAATTTTATTTGTTATACTTGTTTTAATTTTACGTATCAGCCATGGGTTCCCCTGTCCTCCCCCCTCCCGCCCCCGCCCCCACCTTCCCCTCAGCCCCTCCCCTCCATTCCCATGTCCTCCAGGATCAAGGCACCCCTGGGGATTCATTTAAACTTGGTGGATTCAGAACAGGCAGGTCCTGTCACCTCCTTCCAGGCTGAGCAAAGTGTCCCTGTGTAAGCCCAAGGTTCCAAACAGCCAGCTCATGCACTAAGGACAGGTCTGGGTCCCACAGCCTGGGTGCCTCCCAAACAGTTCAAGCTATTCAATTGTCTCACTTCTAAACATTAATGTTCATAAATAGATAATTTATCTATTCTTTTTTAATAAATAATTTTTTCTTTATTATTATATGTTTTAAATTTTATATATCAGCCATGGGTTCCCCTGTCCTCCCCCCTCCCGCTCCCACCCCTGCCTTCCCCCCAGCCCCTCCCCTCCATTCCCATGTCCTCCTTATCTATTCTTTAACAGCTATTTTTAGTTCCCTTATTTATTATAGATTTTAGCAATTTGCTTAAGATGTGTTTTGTGAGGTATTTTATGCTTCTTGAGCTTGGAATTCATTCAAACTCATACATATATGATTTTTTAAATTTTAACTAAAATAAAGTATTTGTGTATCATTTATTAAAATATTTAATTTGTTTCGGATGTTTTTAAGAACTCCTTATATATTAGGTACCCTGTAACTGTCTTATAGCTCATTATGGTCTTTCAAAGTTGTTACTATTTTAATTTTTATAATTTCTACTTTCATTTTTCTTTATTATTGAAATATTTATTATTCATTTATAATCTGCTGTTAACTCTATGTAACCTAGGTTTTCTTAGATACTGAACTGCCCGCTGCATAATGCTTAATTTGAGCTTCACACCTTCCGTATGTCCACAGAATATATTCAGCCTTCCCCTCCTCTTATAAGTAGTATAGTTTAAGCAATGGCTATAGGTTCTTCTTCCCAAGTTTAGCATTACAGAGATGGCTTCAGTATGCTAAAAGTCTCCTAATGATGGATCATATTTTCATGCAGCTTTTCATGCCCAGTATTTTCTATTTGGATGTAAGGTGCTTGATTGTATTCTGTGTAATAGTAGACATTTTCATTTAAAAGATGTTAAATTAAAACTTCATCTGGGAAATGTTAAGCTTGTTAAAAACATTTTGTTTCTTTTTAATTGTAACAAACTACTCTCAGATCCAGCTCAAGTTATATGAAGTACACAATTTCTTGGCCTATGTAGGTTCTTATCCCTTCTCTCTAAAGATTCTGGGTGGTTCTCTTCTTGGATTTGGGTTTCCTCACATGGAGAGTACTACATAGATTTCTAAAAGTGTCCCTAGAGTTCATTGTCTCCAATACTCTGCTCTCTATGTGATAGTTTTGTTTTGTTTTGTTTTTTCTTTGAAGAATCCTGTCTCTGTTTAGGGTCATTGCCAAGATTGTCAGATGAGTTATGTTCCCTGGAACTGTGGCCTAGATTCTTTCCTGGACATTAAGTTGTACTAATTGCAAAGACTCACTTCATTTGTTTCTTTTCTCTTGGGGACCATTAAACTTCATTGCTTGTTGTCCAACATCTTGAAAAACGTTATTACAAGCATCTTGAATTATAATGTATTTTTATATGAAAGGATAAATCTACTTCCCATTACAACAACTTGACTTTAAAGGATATATCTTCCAGTTTTTAATATTCCCTTATTGATATCTCTGCAGATTGATGCCATGCAGAAGTGAGCCAATGGTCCTTTTAATCCAGGAAATTAAATAAATATAGACAGTTTTTGAGCCTGAAATACATGGCTTCAATTATGTTTTGAAACAAAACATTTTTAGTTTAAAATTGTTGAATTCTCTTGTTAAATGACCCAGATTTTAATTCAGCTGCAGTAATAATTCACATTACTAATGTGAATACAATCTCCTTTGATATTCAACCTCAATTTCCTGCTGGTTGATGGTACTCAGGGCTTACTATGAAGCAGTTCTATCTTAGTATTTCACATTGCTTGATATTAACCCTGCAACTTACACATTTTGTTGTGTTTTGTTCCCAGCACATGCGGAAACATTTTTTATTTTCACTGTATGTTACTCACCTTAAAAAGTGTTCATCATCTTGTATCTAGGTCCACTTAAAATCATTACTTCTTTCATTGGATGTCATCCCTAGTTTTCTCTTTTAAGTTTTTAGTCATATCTGGAGACAGTGTCTTCAAATGCATATTTGTAGTTTTCCAAGAGATGATTCAAACGTAAAGTCATTGTCAAAATACAAGAGTCAGATTAATATCTTCTGAAAGGGATAACCTTATCCTCCTCCAGGAGAAAGTTAGATTGAATAACTTCTGGTGTACATCTGACTTCTATATAGCAAGCCATCAGTAAGACTATCACTGCCTACATTGAGGGTGATGCCCTTGATTCTTAAACTTCAGAGTCTGATTGTCTTTGTTTTACTAAATATAGTGAAACATAAAATACCCATAAATACCACAAGGAGAGAGTCAAAATAAACATAAAGCCAAGATGCCACCAGAGTCAGGGAGCTATGTTCTGAAACATAGCATTTCCATTTTAGAAGCTTTGCAGCCTGTAAATCGTGGGATCTAATGGTTGCTATAGAAAAAAAATGGGGGTATCTGGTTTAAAATTATGTGAGCCTCTACCCATTTTTCTAAGACAAGCTCAGAAGCCTGCTAATATGTAGTTTTCAGGAAAGGTGTACTCATGTGAGGGAAGTCCAAAGTCTCTTACATCATAGAGCATCTTGGGCTACAGGCCATGTCCTGTTGCTGTGGTCAGTCACAAAATATGAGTCCTAGGTCCACACATATATTAGATAACAATGTGCTGTCCTCTCTTTTATAGGAAGAGTCTCAAGAAACAGCTGTTCTTCCTCTAATGGTGGGCAGAAAACCATGAATGTGCTTACATAGTCTGCCACTACATATCTCCCAAATGTTGACAGATTCCATTGCATACCTTTGTTGACAGAAGCATGGTAACATTGTGAGTAGAAGGGTGGAGAATGCTACTTTCAACCTGCAAGCTATTGAAATATCCTTATCAACTCTATAATGACAGCCCCTCTCTCCTTGCGTCTTTTTCATGATGGCATTTATCCTATTAACTAAAGGCATATAACCTACCAAGTCTTACTACTGCTTCAGGTACAAAAGCAGCAAGTAGTACACTAAATTCTCCTAAGGAATTAATTCTTCAACAGATGAGATCATGTATTCCTCTTTCATAAGGTCACAGAACTGTCTGTATCCTTCCTGGCAATTATCTTAAGAAATGTTGAGAACAGTGAGATTTAAGATACGACCTCTTTGCATGGATTTTCCAGAAAATATGAGACTCCTAGATCAGAGATAATAACATTGATAATCACAAAACAACAGCAATATGAACATCAACTGGTTCTTGTTTCCCTTGGCTTCATAAGTTTCATGCAAAAGGTAAAAGGATGGAATTAAACAGAGTGTGGGTTTGTGTTCTAGCTGAATATCACTATGTCCACAAAGCCCCCAGTTTTATAAAGAAAATGTACCTATTGTTTGCCATAGAGTGATTTGTAATTACCCAAATCAGAAAATCCTGTCTTTTGTTCTACCATCCTGTAGGATTTACTATACTACTACTAATTTTGAGCAAAACTCTCAAGGGACATACAGAAACATCCCAGACAACTGCCTTCCTGCCACTGCCTTCTATCACCCTCTCCTAATTAGTGCTTCTGGAATAGATAAAGCAAACATGGGAGAGACCACTAGATAGAATTTAGAGTCTGCCTTCCTCCCTTCAAATGCAGAGGTCAGTTATAGCTACAACAGAGCTCTTGCACAGTATCCTCAGGCACCATTACAGGAGAGAGTAGAGGAAAGATTGGCAACAACCAGAAGAGGAAGTTTTCTGTGAGACTGTGACCTTGAAATGTCAGAAAAGCTACAGCCCTGAGATCTCACTAACATGGCTGCCTAGACATGACCTGAACAAGGGTGACACTTGTGCTGGCTTGTTTTATGTCATCTTGACACAGGCTCCAGTCATCAGAGAGGAAGGAGCCTACAGTGAGAAAATGCTTCCATAAAATCGGGCTGCAGGCAAGCCTGTAGGGCACTTTCTTAGTTAGTGATGGGGGAGGGCCAAACCCATTGTGGGTTGGTCCACCTCTGGGCTGATGGTCCTGGGTTCTATAAGAAAGGAGGCTGAGAAAGACATGGGGAGCAAGCCAGTAAGCAGTACACTTACTTCCATGGCTTCTGCATGAGCTCTACTTCCAGGTTCCTACCCTGCTTGATTTCCTGTTTTGACTTTCTTTGATGATGAAATGGGACACAGAAGCATAAGCCAAATTATAGTGATATTTTATTTGTATTGAAATGTGATTTTATTTATATGTTAATAAAGTTGCCTTGAGGTCAGAGCAAGCCAGAGTAGAAGCTGGGAGGTAGTGGTGCACACCTTTAGTCCCAGCACTTGGGAGGCAGAGCTAGGTAGATCTCTGTGTGTTCAAGGACACAGCCAGCATGGCAGACACACACCTTTAATCTCAATACCAACCATAGAAGACCTGGAGGTCTGTACAAACAGGCAGTGACCAGGAGGTCATGTGGCTGGGTTTACAACCAATGAGAAAACAGAACAGAAAGTCTATAAATTGGCAGGACACACAGAAATAGGTCTCTTGCAGAGAGGAAGAACAGCAGAAGCAGTGGTTTTTAACTCTGCAATTGGTTCTGTGTTTCTTATTTAACAAGCCAGTTACATCAACACCAAATAACCCCTTTTCTCTTCAGGTTGCTTTGGTCATAGTGTTTACTTACAGCAATAGAACCCAGACTTAGACAGTATCAGTAGGCTTACTAACAAAGAATGGGGAGAAGTCAGGAAGCCTCAATCCCAGACAAAGAAAGGTAGGCAACCACTGAATGCTGACAGCAAGAGAAATAGACCTCCCCAGGAAAGAGCACACCAACTGATTATTTAATACCAAATGGTCAGCCCTTAAAACATACATACAAGCCATATTATACAGATTGAGCAAGTTGTATTTATGTATTTGGGAATATATGCACACATATGTAACAACAATTTAAATTTTTTTTTTAAAAGAATCCATGGATCTCAATGACAATATGGCAAAGTTTACATGGAAAGGTCTAGTGGAAGGAAAGGAGGAAACGATATAAGTATAATCTCAAAAGTTTGAAATTTGTTTTAAAAAGGGAGACAATGAACTGCCAAGTAGGCATCAAGAGTTTTATTTATGGGCTTTTGATGGTTACTAAAGTAATATTTTGGAACTGCCACAAAAAGAGGGAGAAAACATTTAATATGAAAAGAGAGATATATAGTCCAGTGTTTCCTAGAAAATATATAAACAAGATAAATAAATACATGTAAACATTCTTTCCATTTACTTATTATCTGTAATGAATGTTTCTAATAATGTAAAAAGGCATGCAAACAAAAATGACACTAAAAAACAATCAATGGAATAATGAAAACTAATAAAATAAAATATTAATTGGCTTCTGTTACACCATGAGAGCATGAACTAATAGTATCACTTTAAAAAATGCAAGAGACACAGACACTAAAGAAAATTCTACCACCTTTGATGCCCAAGATGTGAAGAACAGAAGACTTTTAACTTTTGGCAACTCCACTGCTTGCTTTATTGTAAAATCTCAAAGGCTGGAAAGAGGGAGACAGAAGTGTACTTGAACTTTGTAGCTAATAAACACTTCATAGAGAAAAAAATTGTGCTCTGCCTCTGATTGCCTGACACCATAACATGGCCAAGCCTGTCTTTCCCATTCATTCATAGCATCAAACATCACTGTCAGCAACTTGGCCTCAGAGCCAAAGACATGTCAAGAAATGGAAGATTTATCATCTCTTTCTTTTCCCACTAGATAATTATCTTGCTTGGTTTTGTATTTACCATCATTCTATACCTTAACAGAATGTGAAAGATAGAAGTGCCAGAAATAGAGAAGTGAACAATTTTTCACCTTCAAAAGGTACAGAGGAGGAAGTGTATTTGCAGGTTTTTTTGTATTTCTGAATATGAATGTTCATTCTTGGATCTAGCTTTTTAAAGCTATATGAAACATTTCAAATGTTTTTGAATATTAGGACAGAGATATCACTGTTGTTGAGATATCTCAACAATGAATCTTAAGAACAAGCTAAATACAAATTCAAATTCACAGATCTCTTTCTGAAGAGAAAAAAGGGGACTACAGGAATAATAGTATAAAAAGAGTAGACTACTGGGTCTACTTTTAAACTAAAAAGCAACTACGAGTTTCAAATATTTTACATTGGTATGGTTTTTGCATATTGATACAAATTTAAGATTAATTTGTTACAACATATGATGTAGGAATGATAAGATAAAAGGGTAGATTATTGAATCTGCTTTTAAGCTAAAAAGTAACTACTAGTTTCTAATATTTTGCATTGGTTGGAATTTTTGGATATTGATGTAGAATTAACATTACTTTTGTTATAACATACTGTATATATGTTTCTACTTTTGCTTAAGGTATTGTACCTATGCTGGTTATTTAAATATCTAATGTAAAGTTCTAGTCCTTAAAAGCTATTATAGACTACTTAGGGTAATTTAAAAATGTGGGTTAAAAGTTAGACATCTATAACATTCAAACCTGTAATCCTATTAGGTTATGTTTTCAAGGTCAAACAGATCTATTTTAGATAGATGGTCTTCAAACACTTCAGAGATCTACAGAATATGGCATTTAAGATGTTTTAATAACATAAGACTTTTCATGACAATAAGATACTTCTGCTCCTAACAACACCAGTCTACTTTGGAGAAGATGATGGGCATCAAAGAACCTCCTTATGGAGTTTGTTTTCATTTGTGTCAAAGTTAGCCACTGGGCAAGAAACTGCCCTCAAGTCAACTGCTCACAGTATGCTGCCCAAACTGGACAAGCAGGACACAAAATAAATCAATTTCAGAACTTCGCCAAAATAATGTAGGCCAATCCTTCAAAGTTTCTGCTACTTAGTAAAGTCCGTCAGGTATTTTAATCCTGTAGGCAGAAGATGGATGCCCCAAAGTCACAGGAGAATCTTGGGTGACTGCCCAGGCAGCCATCTTTCTCTGTCATTTCTGTAGATTTGGAAGTTATTTGTTCTGCACTTTCTGTTTACTCATGTAACACTTTATCCTCCTCACAATCTGATGGGGGTTGAAGGCTGGATAGTCACAATCTGATGGGGGTTGAAGGCTGGATAGTTACTATCTGATGGGGGTTGAAGGCTGGATAGTCACAATCTGATGGGGGTTGAAGGCTGGATAGTTATGTCATTTCCTTTGTTACCAAATTCAGAAAAGAAACTTACAAAAGAAATGTAAAATTTGCAAGGTTGAGAGGCTAAGACGCCTAAGTTGTTTACCTGAGAAAATAATTTAAGGTTTAAAAAGATCTTTTTTAGAATGGTTATACAAGTTATGATAGAAAGTAGAATAGGTATAAAGCTTTATATAGGACAGAAAATAGATTAATTAAAAACAAAACTAAAAAGAAGGAGGAAGAGAAGAAGATGAAGAAGATGAAGAAGAAGAAGAAGAAGAAGAAGAAGAAGAAGAAGAAGAAGAAGTAGAAGAAGAAGTAGAAGAAGAAGAAGATGGTGGTGTACACCTTTAATCCCAGAACTCAGGAGGCAGAGGCAGGAGGATCTCTGTGAGTTTGAGCAAGACTGGGCTACAGAGTGAGTTCCAGGACAGGCTCCATAGCTACACAGAGAAACTTTCTCAAAACAACTAAATTTGCCAAATATATATGTTCTGGACATTATAAATGTAATTCTTACCTGATAATTGTTCTCATTGTATACAGTTTTATTGTGTTAGAGTTAAACCCTTTCCTGTTATTTAGATAGGAAAGGGAAAATGTTGCAAGATATTTGTACACTGTATAAACCTGTGTTGTTTTGATTGGTTTAATTAAAAAGCTGAATGGCCCATAGCTAGGCAGGGGAGGTTAGGCTGGATTTCTTGGCAGAGAGAGGAATCAAGGGGATGAGCCTAGGAATGTAAATTTCACCAGCCAGATTTGGAGCAAGTTGGATGCATGGTATTGAGAAGAGGTGAAGAGCAAAAACATACATTAATAGAAACCGGTTGATATTAGTTATAAGAGCTAGTTGGAAACAAGCCTAAGCTTAGGCTAAGCTTTCATAATTAATAAGAGGTCTCCATGTCATTGCTTGGGAGCTGGAAGTCCTTAAAAACATCTGACAACATTTTATAGTTAAAATTGAAACACTTAAGAAAAAATTACAAGAAAATCCATCCATGCCTCTAATAGGCTAGAGAGAGCATAATGATACTTGTTACAAAGAAATAATATTTCATTCAGTAAGCATTAACTTAGGTCTTTTTTATGGTAAATAATGTTCCAGGTGTTGGTTATTTGTGATGAACAAAACCAAAGTTCTGTCCTAAGAACTCAACAATTTGATAAAATAAAATAGCTTTTTCTATGCAGGTTTCTATGTGGCATGGAAGAGGAATTAGATACAAATTATGCCATGTTTCGGATACCTGATGAATGAAAATTAGTAACTATTACATTAAAGGAATGAAAGAAATCAAAATTATTTCTCACAAGTATTTTAAAAAAATTAAATGTAATTTAGAATAAATTGCTCTCTTTACATTTGAGAACAATTGAGTGATTAGTATGTTTGCTAGAATTATACAATATAGGATTTATTTTACTTAATATTAATATCAAATCCATGTGCACAGAAATGAGACCAACAACACAGCACAAATTTCACTTCATGTTAGTGAAAACGTTAACATATAATAATATAATTAGAAATTTCATCTAAGACTCTCTTTTTTACTCATTTATTGAAATATAGCTCATATACTACACTGTGGATTATTTTCAAAAATTTATGTATTTTTCTACTCAAAGACTTGAGCAAAATCACAAAATTCTAATTTTAAGACTTTTTTTGTTGCAGCACAAAGAGACCTATGTTTCTTAATCTTTACTCTTCCTCTGTGAACATCCTCTATGTCAGTGGTTCTCAACCTTCCTAATGCTGTGAGCTTATTGTGGTGACCCCACAAGTATAAAATTATTTCATTGCCACTTCATAACTGTAATTTTGCTACTGTTGTAAACTGTAATGTAAATATCTGATATGCAGGATATCTGATATGAAACCCCTGTAGAGTTTATAAACTGAGTATAGACATAACCAATCATAGCTAAACTTACATACTAAACTCATCCATTAATTCCAAGATAAAAGAAATTCATGAGTAAAATTTTAAGGGATGTTTACAGAATAACTAATATACTTAATAAATTCAGAGTAAATGAAAAGAATTCGGCCTGTTATTTAATACAAAGTGTTTAGATGCTATACAACAGGCAACTCAGGCTTGGCATGGAAGTTGTCTTAGTTTAAATATGATACTACTGTAAATTCCAGATAAGAAGATAAGATTGAAGTAGGACTAACAGTAACTTGGCATGAACACAATAAGGTAACTAAGGAGTGCTAATGTATTAGTTATATGAGTCTGAGAGAAATGTTAATTTCTTTTTCAAAATAGTCACATTGAAATATCTACTGTAAAGGATTTTTCCATTTGTGAAAATTTTCTGAATATAAATTTGTTATTCAATCTGAACAATGATAGTGCAGGAAGAATATTTTTTTTTACCCTTTGGCTTTAGTTATGAATTTCTCCTATCTTGGAATTAGTGGATGGATAAAAGATAAAAATTATCTTATTTAGAGTGTTGGTCAGCATAAAAAAATGTCACTTGTGCGTATGTCTCTGTGCTGGTCAATCATGAAGAAAAAGAGACTGAGAAAAGAATCTATCAGATTTATAAGTGTCTATTTAGAAAACAGAAAAAGGTCAATTGCCTGATAATTCACTTAGCAAAGCAAGGCAGAACTTAATCTCCTGAGTGAAGGAAGCCAGCAAGAACGCGCAAAGCTGTTCCTTCAAGAGTAAAACACCCAAGGATGGGAGAAAGAATTCACAAGGGGATGCTGAGAGGAAGTGGAGCAAAATGGGGCTGAAAACATTACAGAAGCAATTGAGTGTGTGAGTACAGAAGAGTTGGTTTCTCAGCTCCGGTCACTTTGCCAAGCTAGCACATACTTCCTACTCTACTAAAACATTGCAGGCAAGATGTTCTAGAAGTTTTGAATGTAAGCCTTATTTTTATTTAAGAGTACAGTCTAAACCTAACCCTTGTAAACCACAGTGGATATATGAAACTATGGGTGGCAGTGAATCCTTTACATATGGTACATTATCTTTTTCAAATATGATAAAACATGGGGCACAGTATACTTAATAATAAAACATGGGGTACAGTATACTTACTGAGAAAACATATTCCATTCTACTTTGATTATCAAAAAAATGACTTCAGGGCTTATACAGTTGAATAAAAGTTTTGTAGAGCTGATATATGTGAAAATGATTGATTATACAGGTAAAAATGTATGTGCACGTATCCAAGATTTCACTACCTACCAAACCACCATAAAGTCTAGTAAAAGTTAACAGGTCAATAATCAAAACTTGCCACAAAAACGGGGTGTGGCTAGTTTTTAACTTGCTATTTTAACTTCTTAAGTGTATAATGCATGTCAGACTATTAAATCTGAAACAATTTCCCACCAGGAGGTAACTTTTCACTCACAGAGAGTAGGAGGCAGCTTTTATGTTGTCTCTTCTCTTGAAGTGATATTACAAGCAATGCAGTCTTCTGAATAGTTCCAAATGTGTAGTGCAGACAGCTCTAGTGAGTAGTCTTGGCCAGTTGTGTCCTTCAGCCATGCAGCATACTCAGAATCCTTCATTTCCATCCCTCCCAGAGCTCATGCTTACAAAGCTTACAGCTGTATTGATGTCTCACCCTAAGGGTAAGACTCTGTTAGCTGTTTTGAAATACAGCAACCAGTTTCAGGATACAGTGGTGTCTTGAGATTGAGCACATCAGGGTCTGTGAAAACTGCTTGGAAGGAGATCACCATCATCATCATCATCATCACCATCACCATCACTATCATCACCATCACTATCATCACCATCATCATCATCATCATCATCACCATCATCATCATCATCATCATCACCATCATCATCATCACCATCATCATCATCATCATCATCACCATCATCATCATCATCATCACCATCGTCGTCATCATCATCATCATCATCATCACCATCATCATCATCATCATCACCATCATCATCACCATCATCATCATCACCATCATCATCATCATCATCATCATCACCATCATCATCATCACCATCATCATCATCATCACCATCATCATCATCATCATCATCACCATCATCATCATCATCATCATCATCACCATCATCATCATCACCATCATCATCATCATCATCATCACCATCATCATCATCATCACCATCGTCGTCATCATCATCATCATCACCATCATCATCACCATCATCATCATCATCATCATCACCACCATCATCATCATCATCACCATCACCATCACCATCATCATCATCATCATCACCATCATCGTCATCGTCATCATTTGTTTTTATCTCCTTTCATTTGCTTTAGCTAAAGATTTGGCTTTGAAAGGAATCTACCATGGAATATGAGAGAACTAATTACAGTTTTAGATACTTCTCAAGGTAGTATCCCTAAACTTCAGATGTGAACATCTGAAGTTTAGGACATGTATTATTTTCCCCAAGTGTTGAAGTGAACAGATCTGTGAACAGAAACACATGACGCAAATCAGAGAATAAAATTCATTTGAATTGAGTTTGAATAAACTACCCAATTTTGTTGTTTTTGAAAATTGTAAAGAGAAACAGAAATCATTTCACAGAAAAAGATAGTATCCCTACTCAGCTCCTAGAGAAAAAATAAATATTACAGGAAAGTGTCCTGGTATCTCTGTTAAACTAGTAGTGGGAGATTACTTTAATAATTACTCATTTTCTTCTTCCAAAAGTTCAACTGAGTTTATATAAATTTAATGTATTTATATGCCAACTGGTCAATTTCCTCTAATTTTTCCAGCACACATTTAAATTTCTATTAAATCTGAATTAACCACTGCCCCATAGTCTTGCTTCTTTCAGTGTCTTACCATTTGGGGTGCTATACTTTTTTAGCATGCCATAGAAGTCACAAATATAGCCTCTCCACAAAGATTTTCTGAATTTGGTAATTTTTTATTTATACAACATACAAAAATAAGTAAATAAACAGAACATGCAGGAAAATTAGTCAGGCCCAAAGTATGTCCATCTTAATGAACTTCTATACAGTTAGAACGGGCAATTCTAAAGTGATGGACCATCTTCACATTAAATTGTATACTTTCTCTCTCAAAATATAATTGCATGCAATTGTCTCCCATCAAAAATGTGAAAAAAAATTGCTGTGGATATCACTCTGTATAAATAAAGTGCTGATTGGCTAGTAGCCAGGCAGGAAGAATAGGGTAGGTGGGACAAGGGAGAGGAGAAGGCTGGGAACAGAAAGGCTGGGAGGAGACACTGCCAGCTGCTGCCATGAGAAGGAGCATGTAAAGACACCAGTAAGCCACAAGCAATGTGGCAAAGTATAGACTAACAGAAATGGGCTAAATATAAGAGTAAAAGCTAGACAATGGTAGGCCTGAGCTAATGGCCAAGCAGTTTAAATAATATAAGTGTCTGTATGATTATTTTATCCCTGGGTTGTGGGACCACAGGGGCTTGGTGGAACCTGGAGAGAAGCTCTCCAACTACACAAAATTAAAACATGAAAAGCAATCTGATTTATACCCTCTGTCTGATGTAAGTGTCTATTACAAACATCAGTCCTCCTTCATCACTTAATATTTACCTTTCTTCTTTCTAAATAGTGTACTGTACAAACATACAATGTATTATATGAGGAAGAACATGTTTTTTTTTATTTCTGAGATTGTATGACTTAATTTGATATTATGCATTATAAGTCTATCTTCTTTCTTGTAAATTTTGTGCTTTCATTTTTTTTCTGTAGAGCTGAAAATACCTTTTGAATAATTTAATATGAAAAATAAATACTCTAAGCAACCTTTGGTATAACAATGTAGCCATTGTCATTCTTCATTGTTGATGTCCTGTTGACACAACTCCATCCCATTTGCCTTATACTGAAGTTTTCATGGTTCAGAATTTCTAAGAAAAAATGTATTGTCCAAATAGAAGTTTTCCTTAAAGTCTTACCTTCCCCAGTTATACCAGTTTGCCCTTGCAATTTGCTAAATAGATATGTCAGACTTCGTTGACTCCCTATCAGAGGCTTTACCCTCTCTGAGGAGTGGATGGGAGTAGGGTGGGGGGAAGGTGGGGAGTCAGTTGGAGGAGAGGAGGGAGGGGAAACCATGGTTGGTATGTAAAATAAAAAAACACTTTTAAATAAAAAAAGAAAAATACAAAAAACAATTTTTGAATTGTGAATTAATTCAGTTCTCTTGTAAAAATAACTTCAATTTTTACTACTCTATACTGTTAAGATCAATCCACATGAGTCTATTTAATGGGTAATAGGGATTTATTAAGATATAAACTGAGGAGATGTACTCACGAATATAGAACGGAATAGACAGCTGAAGTAGTCTTCTGATCTGACCAGAAGTGAATTCACCTGGCAGTTCAATCACACCAGGAAGCAGACAGCAGGGCAAAGGGGCTTGTGACCCTTTTCTTTTAAGAGGTCATGTACAATGGCAAAAAGTACCTCCTCTTTTGGATCCTATAGCCCAAGGTTATTGATGGAGTGAATACCACTCCATTTCCCCTTTTTGTCTAAATAAGAAGGTTCTAATCTTAGTGCAAACTATACACAATAAGAATGATTATCAAGTATTGTCCAGGAAAAACAAAGGGTAATAACATAAACAAAATGGAACTACAGCTAACAAGAATAACATCAAACAAGAAAGACACACTAAATGTCCAGAATTGTACAGATCATAAGTAAATGGCAAATTACTGAAATTATTCCAATAGCTGTCCTATTATGGTAGCAAGCCTTTCTACCCAAAAACCTGAGAAGCTTTAAAAAAGGTTTCTAAAATGGCGCCAAGAACAGCTTCCTATTTCATGTCACTAATGGCGGGCCATGGTACAGATATGTCTCCTGGCTCAGCAGGCTTCTGTGGCAACATGACAGATTACTTTGGTGGTCTCTGACTGGCTGGGTGGTGATGCAAAGAGGCTTCTCCCAGCTTCTGCCTGCTGACTTGGGAGCACAGCTGCAGGCTTAAGTATATAGACATACTACTTAATACTGCTTCCCAGAATTGGGGAGGTAAGTATGACTCCTTGGTATTAGGGCCATGTTGAAAATCCAAGTGGGGTAGGGCCAGCAGCCTGGGTTGCTGCTGTTTCAGTCCTAGCCATGCTGTAGTTTAAAGTAATGATCAGAAAATGATTATAGAAAGAGACAGTAGAAATAATATAAAAATTAAGCCATGTAGAGATGAAAATTACACAAAGAAGCTGGATACTGCGTATTATTATATTGACTTAGGGATTTTGAACTACAGACATTTGATTATAAAGGTTACTCAGTTAAGCCAGTATGTATATTTTAAATGTATCTTGACTTCAAAATTTGTGTCTAAGGATATGTCACTTTGGGAAAGAGGTTGTACTTTTGTTTCCACAGAAGATGAGAACCCGTGGATTGCTTCTGAGCTAATAAGGGTTGATCAACCAAGACCCCCCTGAAAGGTCAAAACAGCCTCACAGACTACTACAGCCAAGATTTAACCATAATTCTTAATTTTCTCAGGATCTCCATAAATTACCAGTGCTCCCAACCAGCAGGAAGTAGTACAAAAAGCTATGCCCAAATTCCTAAAATATTGTTTATAAACATTTATATTTTTAAAGGAGGTTAATTATAAATGAAATCTCTTTCTAAAGAAGAAAAGGGGGTATAGATATGATAGAATGAAAAGGTAGATGATGATGATGATGAAGATGATAATTATTTTTGGTTTTCCAAGATAGGGTTTCTCCATGTAGTTTTGGTGTCTATCCTGGGTCTTGCTCTGTAGACCAGGCTGGCCTCAAACTCACAGATATTTACCTGGCTCTGCCTCCTGAGTACTGGGACTAAAGGTGAGCACCACAACTGCCCAGCAAAAAGGTAGATTATTGAATTTATTTTAAAGAGAAACAACTTGTTTGAAATGTTTTACATTGCTATGGATTTTGGTTTATTGATACAAATTTAAACTTAATTTTATTATACTGTGTGTATATTTTTACTCTTGTTTAAGGTATTATGTTTATATAACTCATTTGAAATGTAATGTATAGTTAATAAATACAAATTAATAGTCAAATTTATAGTCATGTTAGCTAAAGTTTTTAAGTAAACATAGATAAGTTTCAATTAGGTATATAATCTTCAAATATTCCAAAGACCTAGAAAATAGGGCATTTAAAATGTTTTAAACACTTAGACTTTTCTGGACAATGAGACAAATCTGCTCCTGGCAACACCAATTACTTCAAAGAAGATGATGGGCATCATATAAACTCCATATGGAGTTTGTTTTCTTTATGGTAAAAATAGCCATTGGGGCAAGAAACTGTTCTTGCCTGGACTGCTTGGTAATATGTTATATAAACTGGACATACAGGACTCATAGGAAAATGACCCCTGAATTTTGCCTAAACAAGGTGAAATGGTTCTTCAGGTTCCTGCTTCATAGAGGAGACTTCCAGACATTCTAAAGGACACAAGGAAAATTGACTGAGGTCTATAGGCTGAAATGGATGCCCCAACATTGCAGAGGAACATTGAGTGACTGTTCAGGTATCCAGCTGTCTCTATCATTTCTAGAATTATGGAAGTTGCTTGCAATGTAATTCCTGTTTACTTGGGTAATATTATATCCTTCTGGGGTCTTTGACATAGTTGAAGACCTGATAGTTAGAATTCTCATTGATTATGATGAAAGACAAATTATGATATGAAACTTTAGACTCACAAATATAGGATAGATAAGAGAATATGTCCTTTAAATTTGCCCAAGGAGCAACAAGATTCCAGCAGACCAGTAACACCAAAGCCATGTGGCAACATATAGATTATTAGAAATTGGTTGAGTTAAATTATAATAGCTAGCTAGCAAGAAGCCTGACACATAGGCCATGCAGTTTTTAAGTAATATAAGCCTCTGTGTGTTTACTTGGGACTGAGTTCCTGAGACACAGGAAAATATTCTCCTATAATATACACTAAATATTGAAGTAAGACTCTGTAGCAATTCTTATTCAAAGAAGGACTTTTTTATTTTATTTTATTTTTTATTTATTATATTTGTGTTTTAATTTTACACATCAGCCATGGGTTCCTCTGTCCTCCCCCCTCCTGCCCCACCCCACCTTCCCCCCAGCCCCTCCCCTCCATTCCCATCTCCTCCAGGGCCAAGACTCCCCTGGGGATTCATTTAAAAGGTCTTGCTGGAACTCTCATCCAATAACTGATGGAAGTGGATGCAGAGATCCTCGGCCAGGCTCCAGGTGGAGCTCCAGGAGTCCAATTGTTGAGAAAGAGGACATTTCTTAAAACTTTTATTTTTATTTTTATTTATTAAGAAATTTTCTACTCACTCCACATACCACCCACAGATACCTCCTCCTCCCTCCTCCCCCCCCCCATCCCTCTCTCCCAAGCCACCTAGCATCTCCACATCCCCCAAATCAAGGTCTCCCATAGGGAATTAGCGGAGCCCAGCATACCAAACCTAGGCAGGTCCAAGCCCCTTACCACTGCACCAAAGCTGTTCAAGGCATCACATCACAGGCACTTGTTTCACAGAAGCCTGCCTATGCAACAGTGACAGATCCTGATCCCCCTGCCTGGGTGCCCCCAAACAGTTTGAGCCAAACATATCCAGAGGGTCTAGTCCAGTCCCATGGGTGCTCCACAGCTACCAGTCCACAGTTCATGGGCTTCCACTAGTGTGGACAGTCATCTCTGCATGCCCTCCCATTATGATCTCCACGTCTCTCACCTGCAGAATCCCTCTACTTTCCCATCAATTGGATTCCCGGAGCTCAGCCTGGTGCCTGGCTGTGGATCTCTGCACCTGCCTCCATCAGTCACTGGACAAATGCTCTATGATGTCAGCTGGATTATTCACTAGACCAGTCACCAGAGTAGAGCAGTCCAGGCACCCTCTGGACAACTGCTAGCAGACCAAGGTGGGGTCAACCTTGTGGATTCCTGAGAGCCTCCCCAGCACATTGCCTCTTCCTATTCCCATGATGTCCTTCTTCATATACTTGGGAAGAATAATAGTTAACTTTATATGGAAAAACAAAAAACCTAGGATAGTTCAAAGAATCCTGGATAAAAAAGCAACCTCTGGAGGCATCATGATCCCTGACCTCTACTATAGAACTATAGTAATAAAAACAGCTTGGTACTGGCATAAAAACTGGCATGTGGACCAATGGAATCGAACTGAAGACCCTGACATTAATCCACAACCTATGAACATATGATTTTCAACAAAGAAGCCAAAACTGTACCATGAAAAAAAGAAAGCATCTTCAACAAATGGTGCTGGCATAACTGCATGTCAACATGCAGAAGATTGCAAATAGATCCATATCTGTTGCCATGCACAAAATTCAAGTCCAAGTGGATCAAAAACCTCAACATAAATCCAGTTACACTGAACTTCATAGAAGAGAAAGCAGGAAGTAGTCTGGAATGCATTGGCACAGGAGACCACTTCCTAAATATAACACCAGTAGCATAGACACCAAGAGCAACAATTAATGTATGGGACCACCTGAAACTACAAAGCTTTTGTTAGAGCAAAGACATGGTCAACAAGACAAAATGACAGCCTACAAAATGGGAAAAGATCTTCACCAACCCCACATCTGGCAGAGGGCTGATCTCCAAAATATATATAAAAACTCAAAAATCTAGACTTCAAAATACTGAACAATCCAATTAAAAATGGGTTACAGAGCTTAACAGAGAATTCTCAACAGATCCTCTGGCTGAAGAGGCATTTAAGGAATTATTCAACATCATTAGTCATCAGGGAAATGCAAATCAAAATAACTCTGAGATACCACATTACAGCTGTCAGAATGGCTAAGATCAAAAACACTGAAAACAGCTTATGTTGGAGAGGATGTGGAGCAAGGGGAACATTACTCTTCAAATTCTTAATTCTGTATTAGCTTTAGTCCATACTTTAGTCAACAGAATTTTATAGGACTTAAAGTATTCCAGTATTAGGTCTGGGAACCAGGTCTCTACAAAGTCTCCGGAAACTAACTGAAAGCCAGGGTGACAAGCTATAACTTGCCTCTTTGCAGGATTCTAGAACATGTGGATGACAGGCTGTCACAGCTGAACCTAGTATGCCATCATCTACAAGGTATTTTTCCACAACAATATGTTTCACTAGACATTTGGCATGCCTATGGTACTGATATTTTTATTTAGTATTATTTGATACTATTATGATTGCAAGTAATTACAATAATTGTTAATTATGTATGAACTAAAATTGGCTAAAAGATTCCCATTTAAGTAATAAAGCATTATTTCTTGTATCTGTAGGATCTTTTTAGAACTGTAGGATTTGAGTTAGTAGATTGAGCAAAGGAAAACCAACCTTACAAATACCATTATTATGCAATGTTTTGTGGGTTAGAATAAACAAGGAAAGAAAGATCTTCCTCTTCTCCTTCCCACTTCCCTCCTCCCTCCCTCTCTGTTCCTCTCTCCCTCCCTCCCTTTCTCTCTCCTAAATCTGGGTAAACTGGAAAATCCCTCCTGCTGCTTTGAAACATCATCATCTGTTACTCAGAGCACCCGAGTTTAGGAATATATATCATTGACTCCTCTAGTTTTCAAGATTTCCACCATTTGCTTTCTTTGCTCTTCAGCATGGAGAGGGAAGAATGTAAACTTCCTAACCTCCACAGTAAAGCTCCTTTGCTCTGTCTCTCATGTTTGTTTTGGTTCTCTGGAGAACCTTAATATAGAACTTTAAAATCATAAAATGATGCTACTAATAACTATATATGTTTTCATATAATGAGCATGACAGCTTAAGTTTATGTTTGTCATCTTATTTTTTTTAATTAAAAAGTATTTGAGGTAACTTTTAATATTTTATTTTGTAAGGACAAGAAGACAGTTTTTGTAGGAGAGAGAAATACATGTATGGTAATCAAGAATTCACAACACAATGCTTTATGCCTCAAACAGTTCCCAGGGAGCAGATTTTTCCTTTTGCTTGCTAATGATATTTTCCTCTCATTAAACACTGGTATCTCCACATTCTGGTTTCCATTGCCCAGAGCCAAATGAATAATCCTAACTGTCGTACTATCTCCATTTAACTCATGAGTATTTTTGCCAAAGGTCTGGCAATACCAACAACTCATTTTATTGCATTACACCTAAAGGCAGTATTATAATAAACAAACAAGTCATTTTCTTTAAGTGTTTCTGGCTGCTCATTTAAGGAGCAAATGTGTGTAATCTAGCTTCTTCTGGAGTGTTTGTGTGTGTGTGTGTGTGTGTGTGTGTGTGTGTGTGTGTGTGAGAGAGAGAGAGAGAGAGAGAGAGAGAGAGAGAGATCATTCATTGGATTAATGAGATAGCTTACCACTCAAGATGCTTTTCTTAAGTGTAATATATGTAGCAAATCAACATTTACAAAATTTACAAAGGCACTAAAGTGTAAAAAGTGAGATGAATTCTCGAGTATGAAGACCAGAAGTAGGAATCACACTTAAGATTTGAACTCACACACTATGATCAGAAAGCTGATGGTGCCAATATTTGGAAAGATTATATATAACTGGAATCAATGAGAAAAACAAAGTTCTTTCTGTGAAAATGTCAGAAAGAGCCAACAGAGTTTTTGGTGACATCTTGATTCTTTCTAAATGCTGGTAAAGGTTTGCCATAAACACAGATTTGGGAAGAAGAGAATTAGAAAACTGTGGAGAGGAGGCAGTAGATAAGGTAATCAGGACTAGGAAGATATGAAAGGCAGGGTTTCACCTGTGAGAGGATGTAGTTTCTAAAGAGAGGATAGAATGCCGGAGCATGAGTTATCTGCTTTACAAGATGGCATTAAATACAGCATATACATTGCAATATTAAAGTTTTTTAATTTGTTTTAAAAATTAAAACAATAGCAATTATGAGTATACTGAATTTATATAATTACCTTTCTTCTTCTCCTCCTCCTCCTTCTCCTCTCTCTCCTCCAAATTCTTTCTAAGACCCCTGTCTCTTGGACTACTGACCTTTTCTTTTGAAATGTGTGTGTGTGTGTGTGTGTGTGTGTGTGTGTGTGTGTGTGTGTATGTGTGTGTATGCCTTCATGTGCATGCATGCTTAAGAGACCCCAGATTAGTGAAGTCATTAGAAAATGTACATTTTTGACATGGGCCTAAGTATGTCAAGGACCCAGTGCCTAGGACTCATTGGAAGTAGCGAAATCCTCTGTTGGGGGCAGAGCTGAGGCTCAGAAGCCTTTCTCAAGTCTATATGTTGATGCTGACAATATGATTAGAAAATGCCCATCATAGCTTTCACTACCACCTTTGATATATTTATGGCCCAACCACTGTTCCAAATCAGGGACTATTCCTTCACAAATAAGCCTATTCTGCCTCCTTACTCTGATGTATATACCAACTCAGCCTCCTTGTTTTTCTGCATCCCCGTTCCTGTCATCTGAACATAAGAACCTGCCTCTTTGTTTAACTCTGTCTGATAAACATGCTGAACTTCCAGAGTTCTAAGGATTCTGTATAAACTGTTAACATTGTAATGGTTAAGGGGAAGATTTTTATTTTAGATTTGAGGGAGAAAACAGCCAGGGGCACCTAGAAGTAGAGTGTACATGGCCAACAGACTGGGCCTGGCCAGGTGAGAAGCAGGAGCAAAATGGAGGGAGAGGGAGGAGAGAGAGAGAGAGGATGACAAAGAGAGACCCAAGAGAACCAAGAGAAAGCCAGAGGGATAGGGAGGAATGAGTAACTGTGTTCAGGAAGTTCCTGAGGTGGTGGAAATGTAAGGTAAGTGGGCAGAGACTGAGAAGAGTGAGGATGCCTACAGGGACTCTGTAACAGTTACTCATGACATTGAGGAAGCCTGGAGGCCTGCATGTTCTTTGGTATGCTAGCAGACACTACAGACAGACATTTGTCCATTTTACCATTGATAGGGGAAATGATTGCTTTGGTCATTTCCAACTTTATAAATTCCCTAGGAATACTGGCTTTTGTCTAGCCACCAGATTTTGGGAAAATTGAGTTTATTTAGGACCAGATATTTTCTTCATCAGAGTCAATTCCATCTGGTGCCAGTCTTTCCATGTGTTTGTGTCTTTGTTCTTCAATTTGACTACATCTGGAGTCCACTAAAACCAAAAAGACAGGCACTCATGTGAGGAATTTTCTTACTCAGAAGATTTAGTGCAGAAAGACTCACCTTAAAGCTGGGCCTCATTTTTCTTGCGGCAGAGGAGATGAAAGGACATAGAAGAAGATGACATTTAGTTTTCTTGTTCTCACTGGCAACTCTAATTCTTATTACTTCTTCAGGATTCTTTGTCTGAGGACCCAAAGCTCTCCAGAAACCCTCCTGGAATTCAGCACCAGATTGGGACTGCTGAGACATCAAGTCTCTTGTCCTGATCAACTACTATATTATTGTATTTCCTGTCATGAAACAGCTTTTGCTGAACTACCTGAACCACATCCTGTAAACCATGCTAGTAAGTCCCCTTGTAATATGACATATATTTCAACCGTCTAATTGGACATTTGGACATTGGGCCCAATCTGTTGGAATGAATTCATGCCTAGTACTGTAAAACTATTCATTGGCAAGAAAGGTCATAAATGCAAGAGGAGAGCCTATTACTACCATTTTCCTAAATAAATATCACTTATTTTTGTACCAACAAGTACTGTAGCTTTCATTCCTCATCTTGAGCAGGCTACCACAGAGATCCACAAACAGTCTCCTTTGAGCAGGCCCAACCTACCATATAGATTCATAAATAATCTTCTTCTTTGAGCAGGCTCAGGCTACCACAGAGATCCTGGGGAAGATGTACAGGTATAGTGACCAACTCTGGGTCACTCAGCACCAACTGCTACTTTACATCACATGACTTCCATCTAAAGTTCAGAAAGTATCATAGAATAAAGACTGTAAAAGCCAATGTATCAAGGTATTTGCTCTAAAACTCTATCCTTTAGATATGACAGTGACAGGAAACTCATAAAATATCAACAGTTTACTAGAAAAAAACCTTACTTCACCATCGAGATTTTTTTTAGGGTCAGGTTCTAGGCTGTACTTTCATGTTTTCAATAACAGTCCCTACATACTTACTATATAGATAAGATAGATCAATCCTGACTCAAGTACACATAAAATTTATGTTATTAAAATAAGAGTTATATCATATACTTAATATTTCTTTCACAGAGCCTTCCTATAAATAGTAAGCAAAACTTTAATAATGTAAGTTTCATTGATTCTACTTTAATATAGTTGACATATCAGTTACTGTAAGAACTGTATTTTTTTATGTCTTTGGTAAAAATACAGTTACATCACTCTTCTTCCCTTTCCTCCCACCAGACTTCCTATGTCCTCTATTTCCTAGTCTTCCCGATGATGCTACTCTCATATTAAGTTTCTTTTCTTTGATTATTGTTTATATACACAGAAAATCCCCCCCCCAAAAAAAACCCTTCTGAGTTAATTTTTATAGTTTGTGTGTATAAGGCCTCCATCAACTTATGGAGAGTGACACTATTTGAAAGAATTAGGACATGTGCCCTTCTTGGCGTAGGTGTGGTCTTGTTGGAGGAAATGTCTCACTGGGCATGGGCTTTGGGATTTTAGAAGCCCAAACCAGGTCTGGTGTCTGTTTCTGCTGCCTGTGGATCCAGATATAGAACTCTCAGCTACCTCTCTAGCACCATGTCTGCCCGTGTTCCACCATTCTTCCTGCATGACCATAATGGAGTAAACCTCTGAAACTATAAGCTAGCCTCAATTAAATGTTTTCCTTTATAAGGGATGCTGTGGTCATAGTGTCTCTTCACAGCAGTAGAACACTGACTAGGACCGTTTGTGAGTAGCACAACTCTTGTCTTCAAAGTTTAAAAAAAAATTATAAATAGATTTAGAGGTGGTGGTGGTGCATGCCTTTAATCCCAGCATTCGGGAGACAGAGCCAGGCGGATCTCTGTGAGTTCGAGGCCAGCCTGGTCTCTAAAGTGGGTTCCAGGAAAGGTGCAAAGCTACACAGAGAAAACCTGTCTCCAAAAAACCAAAAAAAAAAAAAAAAAAAAAAAAAAAAAAAGATTTAGAATTTTAAAAATGTTTCCATTAGAATCTTAAGGTTTATATTCAAATTTCAATGATTCTGAGCTTTAACAATGATTTTACATCTCTCAAAGAGTATATTTTTTAAACTAAATTGAATTTTGTATTACCAAACAGGCATGGCTACAAAAGATGTATGATTATACATATAGCAAATGTCTTAAGCCTTAAAAATAGATCATAAAAATTTTCATTTAAAAATTCTCCAGATGTAAATTATAGACTAGATTCTAGACGGGCTGTTATTAGGTCACAACTACTATTCAAGTAACTTCATATTGATTCTTTGTACTTCAAACAATATATTGGCTGAAAATAGCACCTTAATGAAGAAGGCTTATAACTGTATTTTATCATTCATAAAGCAACTTGATATCAGCATTTAGAAAATGTGTTTTCTTCTTTCTAGCTAATAATAAATCCTTTAAAGTTTTATCAGATACATTAACATCAGCCTTGAGGATACAACTATAAAATTAATTGAAAGTGATTCCATGATTCATATATTTTCAGTGTTCACAAAATGTCTCTTTATGTTTTCTCTCTATTGTTAAATAGTTTCCCATTTTCCTCAGGGAAGATATGATTTTTATAGACTATTTGGGCATGTTTGTACATGTGTTTTTCTGGCTTGTATCTGTTATTTCATCACTCCATTATGTGGCTGTCATAATCAAACTCATTTCTTACCACTATACTGGAGCTGATCACTTCAGTTAATATTTTCCTGTATTCAATATTTCTAGTTATTCCCTATATGAATATTTTATGCGGTATTAATGTGGTTGGCCTAAAACAAATGACACCTGAAAATCTAAAGGATAGAAACATTCTAGAAGGTGGAGTGGTAACTTAACCCTGTGGATCTGCCTTTCCCAGTTTTCATGATCTATAGAGAAGGCTTTGATGTTCTTTGAAATGAGATTGAGTACTCCAGGTAAAGCTCCATAAGACAGAATATAGTTCATGCCTTAGTTGGCTCAAAAATCATCAAAGCCCCAAGGTTCCAAGGAAAAACAAAATACAATCTACTTGGACTTGCACCCTTAAGGAACAGACACCAACATTTACAAAAGGCACATACTAAAATGTTAACCTGGGAGACTAAGGTCCAAGCTAGAAGTAGAACATAAAATCAGGGTATCTTTTTCAAAGTTAAAAATATATGGAAAAAAGATATTAGTAAACCCAGAGAATGTTTTAATATAAAGACTCAGAAAATGATTTTGATCACTGTCAACTGACATCCTATCATACTATCAGACGTCACCTGTACAGATTATTCAACGCTTTATCATTTGTATTTACTAGAGTAAAGTTTTACATGCTCCAAAGATCTACAAACCATATTCATGTTATTCACTCATAATTTTCAGTCAGTGACTAGAAGCAAAATGATCAATGAGCAGTGTTTGACTTGTGTAGGGACCCAGACATGATGCATATTGCAAATATCTTAGAGGTCAAATATATGAATACAAAATACATTTTGCTGTAATAATTCAAAGAAAATAACAAAATGCAGAATATACTATAAAATTAAGTGTATTAATAGAAAAATACTCAAAACAAAAGCTTTGACCATTGGGATATTAGCTCAATTTGTAGAATGCTTGCCCAACGTGCATAAGGCACTGTGTTTGATCTCTGCCATCATATAAATAAGGCATGCTGGATCATGCCTTTACTCCTACTATTTAGGAGGTAGAAGTAAGAGGATTAGATGGTCAAGGTAATCCATGGCTACACAGTGTTTTCAAAATTAGGCTGTGCTACAAATGATGTGCACTCTCCCTTTCAAAAGGGCTCCAAGCTGAGACAATCCTATTAGTGCTTTGGAATGTAATTTAAAAATGTATTTTGGCATCCTAACTGAGGAACAGGAGGGGGTTCATACAGAAGGAGGAGTAAGGAAGGACAAAGACCACCTAAATTGTTTGATAAAGCCTTAAGGAATCATATTATTTTATATTTGCTTAAATTTTAAATTAGCATTAATACACACACATACATACATACACACACACACACATACACACACACACACACGCGCGCACACACACGCGCGCACACACACACACACATGCACACACACGCGCGCGCACACACACACACACGCACACACAGGCACACACACGCACGTGCACACATGCACAAAAACGCACACATACACACACACGCGCGCGCACACACACACACACACACGCACACACATGCACACACACACGCGCGCACACACACACGTGCACACACGCACACACACACACACGCACACACACACACACGCACACACACACACACGTGCACACACACACATATATATGTTTATTAGCAAAGTTATTCGATTTGGGCTGACAATACTCCCGTCAAGAACCATAGACTAACAAAAGCCCTAGTAGCAGTCATGGTTGTTCTGAGTTATTTAAGTGACTCCCCAAACCACATAACCCATTACTATTACCTTTGGATACTTCTCAGAGTTTGAAAATGAGCTCCTGTTGTTGAAGACTTCCCACACTTATGGCAAAGGACTCAGATTACTTGTGCTGGACCCACTCTGAAAGCCTCCTTTCTGCGGCCTAGCTTCAACACTTCCTGAAAGTGCTATGTAAGCTGCCAAGGGAAGGGAAATCATTCGCGATTCTGGCCAGCTGTGATGCCTATGGACTTCAACAAGACATAAAGGCTGGAAGGAGCAGGAGTGGCGCCTTGCCTAAGGTAGCTTTGACCTTACTCCACAGCCTAGGTAAAGCTCAGGCTTGCAATCTCCCTGACTCTTGAGTAGCGGTGATTAAACCTGCTTTACACCTACCTTTTAAAATTTAAATTATTTTTTCAAATATCAATTATAAAAATGATTAACAGGGCTTTTCTTTATAAAAAAAATACTGACTATAATGAATCAGACTTTTTTGTGATTAATAGGGAATAAAGAGCTGCTAATACAGTCCTGATAATTCAGATATAATCCCCATGACATTTGCCATATTTTAAATTCTTAATAGTATTACTTACATTTAAATAATGAAGAAAACAGGGTATGTGTGCATAAGAATATGCAACTGTAACAGTGACTGCAATAGTGATAGTTACATTTTCTAATGTTACTTGAAAGCATACCTAATAAATGACAAGTATATTTTCAGATCTAGTCATCATTGAACAAGGTCAAAAGTACTAAGATAATGTCACTTTATTTCTAGTTATACCCAGGTCTCACAGGATAATCAGGAAGACACATTCCTTAGCTTCAATTACAACAAAATTGGAAAGTGACTATTTCCAGGCACTTGTATAGCTTGGCTTTTTCTAAACCAAATACACTAAATCCACTCCTAACCCCACAAACCCCCATAGAATCATGACCTCTAGACCTCTGGAAAGCCCTATAGAGTGAAACTGATATGGGTAACATGCACAGTCACAGAACTGATGTCACTATTTTGAAGAAGGTTCACTTTAAGGAACTTTTCTAGAAAAGATATTTTATTTGAATTATTTTTTTCATTTTACATACCAACCATGTTCCCCCTCACTCTCCTTCTCTCATTCTCCCCCCCCCGCCCACCCCTTTCCTCTTCCCATAGGGGGGAAGGCCTCCCTTGGATAGTCAACACAGGCTGGCACACCAAGTTGGAGAAGGACTAAGACCCTGCCCCCTGCATGACTGCTTAGTAAGGCATTGTACCTTAGGGAATGGGCTCTAAAAATCCAGTTTGTTTACCTGGGATAGGTCCTGGTCTCATTGCCAGGGAACCCACAAACACATCAAGTCACACAACTGTCACCCACATTCAGAAGACCTAGTACTGTCCCATGCAGGCTCCCCAGAACTTTAAGGCTTTGAAGAAAGAAAATAAAAAAGATATCAGAAAATGGAAAGATCTCCCACGCTCTTGGATAGGTAGGATCAACATAGTAAAAACGGCAATCACACCAAAAGCAATCTACAGATGCAGTGCAATCCCCATTAAAATCCCAGCACAATTCTTCACAGACCTTGAAGGAACAATACTCAACTTCCTATGGAAAAACAAAAAGGGAAATAGATGAATCTCCATGAGTCAACTAGGAACGGGGCAATGAAGGGTAAGGGATGGGGGATGAGAACATAAGGGGACCGGATGGTTGAGCTGGAACATGGACAAAGTGGGAGAGCAATGAAAGAGATACCATGATGGAGGGAGACGTCACTGGGATAGGGAGAATTTCCCAGGAATCCACAAGGATGACCCAGGTTAGACTATTAGCAATAATGGAGAGGGTGGCTAAACTGGCCTGCCCCAGTAAACAGATCAATGAACACCCTAACTGTCATCATAGAGCTTTTATCCAGTAACTGATGGAAGCAGATGCAAAGATCCACAGCCAAGCACCGGACCAAGCTCCAGGAGTCTAGTACAAAAGAGAAACGAAAGATTCTATGAGCAAGGGGGATCCAGATCATGATTGGGAAGCCTACAGAGACAACCAGTCCAAGCTAATGGGAAATCACAAACTTTAGTGTAACACGAATCTTAAAAAGTCTTATTAATAAAAACAAACCAAAACCAGGTATTGGGGTGAATGCTGGAAGATCAGAGAAGCAGAACAAGCTACAGCTTCCTCACCTCCACAGTTCCTCAGCTGAGCCTGTTTCTCAGACTGGAAGCCTCTTAGTCCTCATATCCAAATGGATCTCAGCTGAACAGTTGCTCAAAAGCCTAAAGGCTTAACCATCTCTAGTTCCTGGTCCTCGTGCCTTAAATGCCTTTCTGCTTTCTGCCATCACTTCCTGGGATTAAAGGCCTGAGTCACCAAGCCTGGCTGTTTCCACTGTGGCCTTGAACCCACAGAAATCCAGATGGATTTCTGCCTTCAGAATGCTAAGATTAAAGGTGTGTGTGCCATCATTTTCTGGCCTCTATATCTAGTGGCTGTTCTGTTCTCTGACCCCAGATAATTTTATTAGGGTGCACAATATTTTTGGGAACACAATACCACCATATTTTCCATTTTTTTGTCTAAATTTTAAAAAAGCTTATAACTAATGCAAGAAAAACTATCCAATAAGTATAGACAATATATACAGTCAAGAATTACATTAACATTTCACAGATTCAGATAAAAAACTCCATTATATATATTAACATTTGATAAATTCAGATAAAAGTTTTCATTACTTATCCCATTTAAATCAAGCAGTTCCTTTTTAAAAATTAGATTCAATAATTGACCTTTTAATCTTATTATATCCATATTTTCTCCTTTTTCTTCTACCTTTTATCATCTTTATATCTTCCCCTTTTTCTTTTTAGAGTAGAGTCAATGATCTACCTATTTATCCTATTATTTCTTTATCTTTTTTTTCTCAAAGTAGACTCAATGATCTACTTCAAATCTATATTCTCTTTTTCCCTTTTTTTTTTAAACAAAAGCTCTGACTCTAATCTCCTTATTCATCTTGTTTTCCTGACCATTAACAATTAACAACTTGTAACCAACTGTAGCATGAATCCTAAAGGGTCTTATTAATAAAAACAAACCTGGATCCAGGTATTGCTGGAAGATCAGAGAAGCAGAACAAGCCATAACTTCCTCACCTTGCCAATACCTCAGCTGATTGTGTTTCCTCAGACTGGGTGCCTCTCAGCTGAACTGTGCTGCATAAAAGCCTAAAAGCTTAACCAACCTAGTTCCCAGTTTTCACACCTTATATACATTTCTGCTTTCTGCCCTCACTTCCTGGGATTAAAGGCTCACTTCTTAGGATTAAAGGCATGAATTACCATGCCTAGATGTTTCTAGTGTGGCTTTAAACTCACAAAGATCCAGATGGATCTCTGCCTCACAAGTGATAGGATTAAAGGTGTGTGTGCCGACATTTTCTGGCCTCTATATCTAGTGTCTATTGTCTGAACCCAGATAAATTTATTAGGGTCGCACAATATTTTGGGGAACACAACACCACCACACTTTTGACCAACATCTCTGGAGGCTCCATGGGACTGGACTAAGCCCTCTGCATTTGGGCGGCCATTGTATAGCTTGATCTGCTTCAGGGGTTCCCTGACAGTAAGGTCAGGATCCATCTCTGGTGCATGAGCAGGCTTTTTGGAGCCTACTATCTATGGTGGGACATATTGCACAGCATTGATGCAGGGGAGGTGCTTAGACCTGCCTCAATTGAATGTACCAGCTCTACTGACTCCCCATGTGAGGCCTTACATTGTCAGAGGAGGGAATGGAGGGAGGGTTGTGAGAGGGGAGAAAGACTGGGGAGCAGGAGGAGGGAAGAGAGGAGGATCAGTGGTTGGTATGTAAAATGAATAAAAAAATTTCTTAATAAAAATAACAACAAAAAAACAAGATAGCCAAAACAATCCTATACAATAAAGGAACTTACAGAGCCATCATCATCCCTGACTTTAAGCTCTACTATAGAGCTATAGTAAAAAGAAAAAAAAAAAAACAAAAACAGCTTGGTATTGGCATAAAAATAGATATGCTGATCAATGGAATCAAATTGAAGACCCTGACATTAATTCACACACCTATCTACAAACACCTGAATTTTTATAAAGAAGCCAAAATTATACAATGGAAAAAAGAAAGCATCTTCAACACATGGTGCTGTCGTAACTATATATTTACATGTAGAAGAATGCAAATAGATCCATATCTATCATCATACACAAAACTCAAGTCCAAGTGGATCAAAGACCTCAACATAAATCCAGTTACACTGAACCTCACAGAAGAGAAAGTAGGAAGTAGCCTTGAACGCATTGGCACAGGAGTCAACTTCCTAAATATAACACTAGTTTTACAAACACTGAGAACAACGATCAATAAATGGGACCTTCTGAAACTGAGGAAAGATATTTTAAATGACTTGTTTTCTACAAAAGAAAAAGGCATGCTGCTTGTGCTGCTGAAATTTGGGATTATTTGTTTCATCACAAGGCAGATAGATTACACCTCACCAGACAAGTGTCCTTCTTAGAATTGAGAAATCATGAGTATGTTTCATGTGACATGGTACCAAAGGTCAACACATGAGGCTAAACTATGCAAACCTTGCTTTCCAAAACCTTTCTACTCATCAATAACCTGTTGAGTAGGTTTTAAATGATAATTTCATTCTTCCAGAAAGCGTATACTAAGAAATGATTGATTCTGTGGTCCTTGTTATATAATCACTTTTTAATCATACTTTCATTGTCAAGGTGAAAGAGGAAGGTTTTCATCTTTCCCACTTTTAACTAAATGATTAAACACCATCAGAGTCATAATGTCTTGGAAGTGACAGAGTCATCATAATATGCACTGACAGTACATCCATTTCAGGGTCATATTTCTATCACTTTAACAAGTAACTGAAAGCCATGAGAAAATTCATATTGTGCTTCCAACTAATAAGTATGTGAGCTTCATAGAGATTTCATTAAGGCAGTCCTCTTGCAAGAAGCACAGAAGGTATGAATACACATATTCCTCTATAGATCTCACCATGCAGAGATATGTTAAATTTAAACAGTTAAGTCCAATAAAATTGTAATGTATCCCTTAGCAATAATTGGATACATTCACAATGATTAGGTAAGTGAGGCATTATCTACATAAATAACTGAGTTCTGCTAGTCTTTGTAAACAATGCAATATTATTTGAAATGCTATGAGAATTGTACTTATAAAACCATCAGCAGAAACATTTCTGTTTGATTATGCTTTAAAACATTTGGTTGTATCGTTATATCCTCAACATTGTTTTAGCATAAATTGACTGCTTTTTTTTTTCCTGCTAGTATTGAAATGTTCTATATTAACTGGTTTTAAACTCATTGTGAAATGAGCCAATTAAAGTATAAAAAGAGAGAATTTATGAAGCATGCAATTTGTAATTTGGAGGATGTAATCCAAGTAGAGTGACATCATTGGTTTGGACCTACGTTGAGGGTAACATCTAGGTGAGGACATATCTCAGGACCAAAGGTTGTGTCATCTTGAGTCAGGAATTAGGGGGAGAAAAAAAAATAGAAGGCACTGGTCAAGTTCTACAGATTCTTTTATGGAAATACTTTCAATGACTTGAAGAACCAAGGCCCCTCCATCTTGTAAACCTCTCCATTTTGCAATAGGCCTTAGGTTTTGAGTTCTCAGTATTGCTGATATATATTCCAGGAACCAAAAAGAACAAAGTCAGGAGGTCAGGAATGGCCATCTAGCCATCTGGTAGCAACTGATTAACCATAGAATGTCCCAATTCGGAGACAGCTCAGGATCAGGGTTTAAAAATAACTGAGATTAAACTGAACATGAGATATCAGCATATCTGTATGTGTGGAAGCCAGAGTATAACTTGTGTGAATCAGTTCTTACCCTCTTCTCCATGGGATTTGGGGACAGAACTCAGATAGTCATGCTTAGTAGCAAGCAGCTTTGTTTTCTGTGTATCTCATTAGCCCTTGTTTGTTTATTTATTATTTGTGTATTTATTTTTGAAACAGAGTGTTATATAACCCAGTCTGGTCTTGAACTCATTATGGAGCTGTGAAAGACCTTGAACTCAGGTCCTCTTGCCTCTGCCTCCTGAGTGCAGGGTTATAGGTGTGTAGTTTTGTGCTGTGCTTAGGATTGAACCCAGGGGCTCGGATAGGCTTACCAACTGAATTATGTCTCCAGTCCAGCTTGCTCCTTTTGTTTCACTAAACATTGTGCCCTTTCAACCAGTTCTGTACCTCTTGTAATTGGATATTATCCAAACATCCTGTCACCACCAAGAAATCCTATTGATTCATGCAGGCTCATCACTTAGCATAGTGTTCTCACAAATCGTCTGTGTTTGTTTCTATCTTTCCTTAAGAATGAATAGTATTTCATCATGTATGGACAGCACATTGAAAATCAATTCACCTGCTTAAAAAAAAAAACCATGTATGCTAAGAAAGGAACACCTCCTCTAGCCTCTGCTGCATAGGTGTGCTTGAC
The DNA here is from genome assembly GCF_903995425.1 of Onychomys torridus. Taxonomy (NCBI): domain Eukaryota; kingdom Metazoa; phylum Chordata; class Mammalia; order Rodentia; family Cricetidae; genus Onychomys; species Onychomys torridus. Next base: position 57,235,076 of record NC_050454.1, read on the forward strand.
AAGGTCCCTGCCACACCTTGAATTGTTCCAATACACCTTGCTTTTTATGTTGGTGAGTTTGTGTCTCTGGTGTTCTATTCAGGGGTCTCAAGACTTGGGCACAACATATATCTTACCTCTTATAATGCCCCACCTTTTGAAATGTTTATAGTATTTTCAAATGCCCCTGTGCTGGGAACTAAGCTCTTACAAATGGATTTCTGAAGACAGTTATCCCCATGTTAGTGTAGCACACACATACACAAACATACACTTCCAAAATACTTTATGTAATGTCATGAAAATTTTTTTGCTAGGTAGAAGTATATTCATCATGGATGAAAAAGGCATAGAGGGATAAAGATATTATAAAGTAGTCTTATGTAATCAGTTTTTATCCCAAGATTTCTCAATCTCAAGTCCCTCATTACTGTACTAGTGGGTTTTTTTTATGCTAAGATGTAAAGATCTGTCTTCATCTCTACCACTTGAAAACCTAAGGTTAAGAAGGGTTTTACTATGGGACATGAAAAAAACATATTTATTTTATCCTGGGTTCAGTGTCCCTGAAATATTTACATAGCTGTATTAGACAAATGGTATATATTGATTAACTAATTAATCAATTCTATTGCAAATCTGTCTATTTAAATAATAATTCCTTCACTTTCATGAGTAATGTATATTAAAGGTCAATAAAAATGGAGTAGAAATATAGATGCATATATACACACAGATATATAGAATAAATATGTAATTTGTGGAGGATAGAGTTCCTCTATTTATGATTTCTTTGTTTGAAAGAAGGCCTTTCTTATCCTAGGATGGCCTGAAACTCACTGTGTGGCACACGATGACTTTGAACTACTCTGGCTTCCTTTTGCCCAATGCTGGATTTCATGTAAATAGATAGCACCATGCCAGGCTTGTGTGAATCTGAGCCTCAAAGGCAGAATGTTGTGCAGGAAGGCCCTGGACCAACTGAGCTGCCTAATCCCTGGGCAGAAACAAAGAGTTCTAACACATTGCTCTTTCCTTAGGAACTTTTGAGGCCCAGCAAAACTCATAGCAAGTGCATACTCAAAGCTTTGTTTTACTAGGTGTTGTCCAATATGCCAGAATGAAACAAAATTATATAATTTAATAATAAGAAATGCTATGGTGAATATTATAATGTTTACATCTTACAAATAGATTAATTTAAGTGATTTTCCTTAAGTACACTATGAAAGTTAAGTGTTCAAAGGTTAGAATCTGGGAAATCATTCTCCAGGGTGATGTCTGAATCACTTTCCTAAAGCAGCTTTAAAAAAACAAACAAACAAACAAAACCCGAAAAACAAATTCTCTTCTCTATTCTGAACTTGAAGGCAGTTGAATAGCATTGGTATCATCAACATGTACAGTATAAAAAATATGGTTGGTGGAGAGAGTAACTCATGGACAGCAGAAACAAATGTCCAGTCTGATGGTGGCTCAATCTCCTTGCTATACAAGGTCTCAGATATGAAGTGTTTGTAAAGTAAGCCAGTGCAGTTTGTAATGGGTGATGGAAGTTGTCACACAAATGTAAAAAGACAGGATGAGGCGGGGCATTGGTGGCACATGCGTTTAATCCCAGCACTCGGAAGGCAGAGGCAAGTGGATCTCTGTGAGTCTGAAGCCAGCCTGGGCTACCAAGTGAGTTCCAGGATAGGCGCAAAACTACACAGAGAAACCCTGTCTCAAAACAAACAAACAAAACAAAACAAAAGAACACAAAACAATGCCACAACAAAAAAAAACCAAAACAAACAAAAAAGACAGGATGAAAACACTGTTCCTCCTAGTTTCTGCCTGTAACTATGTGAAATGGGAGGAGGAGACCAGGACAGAATTTCTGTTGGATTTTATACCACAAAGAAAGCAGAAGTAAGAAAGATGGATTCACTTGGCATAGCTAATAAATCATTTACAAAAAAAAAAAAAAAAAGAAAAAGAAAGAAAGAAAAGAAAAGAAAAAAGAAAGCACTGATAGAGATGTTAAAGACTCCAGTCTGTTTTACTATATGTTTACATTTAAAGATATTTAGACTTAGAATTCACTGCAAAACAGTAAAAAATGATAAATAACTGTGAACTACACTAGTTCTGAATATTCAGTATTCTGAATGTTGAAAACATTGAATGGGGCACTGTAGAGAGCTGTGTGCAGCGGCACCTTAAAGATGGCACTGGCTTCGCCCTCCGCCCTCCCGAAGGCGAGTGCTCGAAGTGGTAAACAAATCCTTATTTGGCTGAGGCTGGAATCAAGTGTTGCTTGCATTTGCATGGACCAATGGACAGCGCCCACGTGGCTGCTCAGGGTTGGCAGCCCATGCCTACTTCAGGGCTGGGAGAGGCTCCCCCGGAGAGAGACATTGCTTGTAACAAGGTCCTGAATAAACTGCTTAAAGAAGAGCTCCAGTGATGCATCATCCTTGCTGGTCGAGGCGGGTGCGACAAGTGGTGGCCCTTACGGGGAACCTCCTCATCTCTCCATGGGGCTCAGAACTTTCTGCAGTCAGGGGGTATACCGGTAAGTCCTCAGGTAAATTGGGGATCCGCGACAAAAGCGGGGTTTAGCTCTCACCTGTAAATAGAGGGGGGACAGGATAGTAGAGCCGTGACTACAGCGGACGGGTAATCAGGAAACAAAGTAAGAAAGTGAAACCAAAAGGCTGGGACTGTTTGGTAAAGGCTCCGAGAAACCTCTAAAATTGAGGAAGAAAGGATATACTAAGATGGGTGCTTCCTCCTCGCACCCAATTTTTCTGGCTCTTAATGAGCTCCTTCTTTCCAAGAAATTAAAGATTAAGAAAAGCACCTTAGAAAGGTTTCTGGAAGAATGTGACATCGTTGCTCCCTGGTTCACAGTGTCTGGTAGTCTCATGGTGGCGTCATGGGAGGAGCTAGGACGTGACCTAGACTTTGCTGCAGAACAGGGAACGCTTAAGAATGGGTAAGACCAGTGTGGAAATTAGTTAGAAGTTGCATAGAAGATCGGAGATGCAATGACGCTGTGGAAAATGGACAGGCAGCTCTAGAGATACTCCAGAAAGAGAGGTCAGAGAAGGCAGCCTCCGAGAAGGCCACCTCTAAAAAGGCCGGTAAAGGTGAGAAACACAAACAAAAGGGATAGAACAGCTTGTACCCTAGGCTTTCAGATTTGGAAGATTTTGAGGACTTAGAGTCCTCCAGTCTCTCCGATTCTGTCCTTGAGGATGAGGACATGGAATCATTATGCGAGTCTTTACTAAATACCAAAATAAGAAAGAAACGTAAAGACCGAGAAAAGGGTCGGGGTAAAAAAAAAAAGGAACAGGAGTCTGAGTCTCACATCCCTCCTTCCGCTCCTCCACCATATCCTGGCACGTTCCCTATGCCATCGAATGTGGGGGCATACTTTAACCCTGATGTGTTGAGGAAAGTCAGGACAGAGATGCAGGTGGCATTCCCTGTGTTCCAGAATCCTCAAGGTAACAGGTACCATGAGCGTTTGGATTTTAAGGTCATTAAATCATTGACAGAATCTGTCCGAACCTATGGTATCACAGCCTCCTTCTCAGTGGCTCAGTTGGAAGCTTTACACAGGTTCGCTATGACACCAGCGGACTGGATGAACCTAACAAGGGCCTGTCTTAGTTCAGGACAATATTTAGATTGAAAGGCATTTTTAATAGAATTTGCTAATGAGCAGGCAGCTGCAAACAGAACCACAGGAGGAGGACAGGTAGCTTGGGACGTAGACATGTTATTAGGGCAAGACAGATTTGCTAATCAACAGAATGGGTACCCAGTTCAAGTTTATGATCAGATAAATGTCATTGCCACAAGAGCATGGAAAACACTTCCCAATAGAGGAGAGGTGAATGACAACCTCACAAAGATCATTCAGGGGCCTATGGAACCATTCTCTGATTTTGTGGCTCGTTTAGTAAAAGCAGCGGGAAGAATCTTTGGTGACCCTGATGCAGCTATGCCTCTAATAAAGCAGCTGGTTTATGAGCAATGTACGAAAGAGTGTAGAACAGCCATTACACCGTATAAATCTAAGGGTTTAGAGGTCTGGATAAAAAAAAAAAAAAAAAAAAAAATGGAGCCAATGGTGCCTGTTTTCGATGTGACAAGATGGGTCATATGAAACGTAACTGCCCGCAAGGAGAAAGTAACCAAAAAACAGGGAACAGCCAACGCCCTATCCCCGGAATATGTCCAAAATGCAAAAAGGAAAAGCATTGGACTAACGAGTACAGATCTGTTAGACACATAAATGGACAGCCCATACAAAATAGTGGTCTTCCAAAAAATGGACAGCGGGGTCCCCGGCCTCAGGGCCCACAAATATATGGGGCAATGGAGAGTCAGGAACAGAACAGAAACCAGGAACAATGGCCGACCGTCAGACATCCCAAACACCGCAGCGAGCCACTACAGGTTCAACAGGATTGGACCTCCGTGCCACCACCTGACTCATATTGACTCCCCAAATGGGGGTACAGATAGTAGAGTCAGATTTCAAAGGTCCACTTAACCGTGGTACGGTAGGATTACTCATTGGTAGATCGTCTACAACACTAAGGGGCTTACGGGTTCATCCTGGGATTATTGATTCGGATTATACTGGGATAGTCAAGATCATGGTTGAGTCGCCTAAAGGTATTACTGCCATTTCCCCAGGAGATAAGATTGCACAACTTGTCCTGTTACCTAGTTTGCATGAAACTTACCCAACACATGATAGGAAAAGGGGAAACAAGGGATTTGGATCCTCAGAAACAGACTTAACATTTTTATCTTTAGATTTGGATCAAAGACCAATTTTACAATTGACTGTTAATGACACCAAAATTAAGGGACTCTTGGACACTGAAACAGATCGGAGTATTATTGCTAATAAAGATTGGCCTCAAGGATGGCCAATACAAGTCTCCTCTCAAACGTTACAGGGATTAGGTTACGATAATGCTCCAAATGTCAACACAAATTTATTAAATTGGAATGATAAAGAGGGACATTCTGGTGTTATACAGCTGTATGTCCTAGAACTCCCAATTTCCCTTTGGGGAAGGGACTAAAATTAAGTAATGAGTATTCCAAAAAATCCCAAGGTATAATAAAAAATATGGGCTATCATCCTAATTTTGGGTTAAAAATTTTTTTACAAAAATAAAAAAAACTCCAATACAAACACAACCAAGACAAACCAAACAAAGACTGGATTTTTCTTAGGGGCCACTGAGGAAGGTATTCCCATATCTTAAAAAAACGGAAAAACCAATGTGAGTTCCTCAGTGGCCACTCTCCTCCAAAAAGTTACTTACAACAAAGCAGCTAGTACAAAAACAGCTAAAAGGGGGACACATCAAACCTTCCCTATCTCCCTGGAATACTCCCATATTTGTTATAAAAAAAATCAAAAAAATAAAGGTTACTACATGACCTTAGGGCAATAAATAGACAAATAAAGATTATGGGTCCAGTCCAACATGGGCTCTCATTATTGTCAGCCTTACCAGAGGATTGTCCAATTATAGTGGTGGATATTAAGGATTGTTTCTTCTCAATACCATTACATAACAAAGATAGCAAGAGGTTTGCCTTTACACTGCCATCCATAAATCATAAAGAACCTGATAAAAGGTATCAATGGGTTGTCTTGCCACAGGACATGGCCAACAGTCCTACTATATGTCAATTGTATGTAGCAACTGCCTTAAAACTTTTGAGACAACAATTCCCAAAGCTAAAATGCCTTCATTATATGGATGATAAGTCTTTAAGGCCTGCTCCTTTCCATTTAATTTAGTCTCAGATTCAAGTTATGTTGTTAATGCTCTAAAAAGCTTTAAATGTACAGGGCTTATCAACCCTTCCAGCTCAGTAGGCTCTTTATTCCAACAATTATAAGGGTTAATATGACAATGTACAAGCCCATTCTTTGTACAACACATACGTGCACATACAGGATTACCTGGGCCCTTGGCTAAAGGCAATACTAAAATGGATTTGTACACTAGGGAATGCATGTTTGTGGCCTCTACAATTCAGCACACATGTGCTTTCCATAAAGAATACCATGTAAATACAAGGACATTGCAACAACAATTTTCCATCTCACGTGCTGATGCACGCAAGATGGTTCTGGATTGTCCCCAATGTGTTGTTTTCCATCATCCCCCTGGCCTGGGGGTTAATCCTCGTGGTTTGCTCCCCCTGAAAATATGGCAGATGGATGTTACTCATATTTCTAAGTTTGGATGTGTCAAATATGTCCATTGTTCAGGTATCATATATGCCACCCCTATGGCAGGAGAAAAAGCCTCTCATGTCATTGCCCACTGCTTAGAAGCTTGGGCCGCCTGGGGTAAACCTCAACAACTAAAAACTAACAATGGTCCTACATATACTGGACAGAAGTTTGCCTCCTTCTGTCGCCAAATGAATGTACAGCTGATACATGGCCTTCCCTATAATCCTCAGGGCCAAGGCATTGTGGAGCGTGCTTATCACTCCCTAAAAAAACTGCTTCAAAAACAAAAAGGGGGAATAGGCTATGGCTGTACCCCGAAGGATAGACTTTCTATTGCGCTTTTTACCTTAAATTTTTTGAATTTGGATGCTTCAAATTACTCAGCTGTGGACAGGCATCAGTGTCCACACAGCCTCTTAAAGGGAATGGTAAAGTGGAAGGATACCTTGACGGGTATCTGGCATGGTCCTGATCCCGTGCTGACATGGGTACGAGGTTCTGTTTGTGTTTTCCCACAGGATCTACAGGATCCAATTTGGGTACCTGAGCATCTGGTGCGAAAAGCTCAGGGCCATGCTGATGGTCCTCAGCCTGATATCGATGGGAACGTTGGAGCAGAGATGGGGAATCCTTTCGGCATTTCCAAGACCAATACCAGTGCAACATGACTCTCGCTTGTTCCCATAGTTATTTATACCTTAGATTTACCCTACCTTCCCTTGGAAAAGGAGATAGCACCCATTGGGGAAAATAGGTCATTCCAGTTATCAGAGTCCTTATGTTTTCAACTGTTGTGTAATAGATCTGAAGAGCCAAAATGCATACCATTATATAATCAAACTGCTGCTTGGTTTGACCTCCCCAACTCTACTAGTGGCCCTTGTTTAAATACTAGTGCATCCTGGGTCTGGGGATGGTGGCCTATGAATCATTCAAATGAAGTGCCACCTATGCAGCCCAAGTGGGCCCCTTATCATTGGGGAAATAATTGGGGTGGACCCTGGCCATGGACAGGATGCCAGAGCTGAGGGTCTGTTTGGGCCAATGCCGGAAAGTTCTTTACCTTTTCACCAACCATTAGTACTTTTGTCAGTCAAACTACTGAGGGATGCAATTATACTAACGAGGATCCATTCTTGTATAGCCCAGCCAATCCGTTTGACAATTGGCTCCTCTGTGGGATTAATGGCAGTTGTATGAATCTGAAGCCCATGGTCATGATAGGGGGAGGACAACAAGGTGTAAGTGAATGTAAATGGTCTACTTCAAAACATTTTGCATCCTGGGATTCCTGCAAACCTTGTCAAGAGGATTATTGTGTAACGACCTCCCCTGCTAACCCGACAAGGGGTGTGTCTGCTACCAATGCTGGATGTGAGGATGAGGGAGTAATACCATGGCAAAATGTATCATATAAGCCTACTCCCGTTTGTGTACATACTCCTTTCATGTTTATTGTTAGTAATGGTAGCTTAGAAAATTGTGATAATAAGACATGCTTTTATGCACAATGCTAAAATGCTTCTTTATTTTATCAAGCCATGGTGGTGCATATACCTAGGTGGATTCCAGTACCTGTAGGGGCACCCACAGCCATGAGCATATTTAGAAATAAAAGAGATTTTGGCATTACGGCGGCTATTATTGGAGCTATAGCCCTTGCCGCCACAGGCGCTGCCAATGCTGCTGTAGAAATGACCCATACAGTGCAGACTGCACAAACCTTGAATAATCTTTCCGCTAATGTAGCTACAGCCCTGGAGCTGCAAAGAGGCATAAATGGCCAGTTAAAAGGAGGCCTGATGATAGTGAACCAAAGAATACATTTAGTACAAGAACAAGTTGATACTTTGCGGCAAGTAGCTCAATCGGGGTGTCAATGACAATACCCAGGATTATGCATCACCAGTGTGGCCTATCAAAATTTTACATATGCTACAAATATGTCTAAACAGCTTTCTAGATACCTTACAGGTAATTGGAACAGACAATTTGATGCTATGGTGGATGAGCTTCGCTTAGCCATTGTTGCTGTTAATTCCACCCTAGTGGATCCTGGACTTACAGAGGGACTTTCATCCTGGATTTCTGCAGCCATGAATCATCTGAAGGAGTGGGCAGGACTAGGAGCCCTAACAGGTTTATTGGTGCTCATCTCCTTGGTATGCCTGTGGTGTATCTGTCGCATAAGGTTTTCACAGCTTCACAATGCAGCCATGATCATCCAAGCCTTTACAGCCATTGAGGCAGGGCAGTCTCCCCAAGCCTGGTTGTTGAACCTTAAAGAGTATTAAGCACAGGATGCGAGGCTTGTGCACTGCACTCAAGATTGGTAAATATGATTTTGAGAAGAGCATGTCTGATAGCATGTGGGTTGATGCCCCAACTCCCACCTCTGTATAAAGGGCATCGGACGGGTCAGGTGTCCTCTGGGTGGATGATGCCTGGACAGACACTAGTACATGTCCAGTTTTGACAGAGGTCAGACCTCTACTCTTTCCTGTAGCTTTGCAAAACAAAAAGGGGGAACTGTAGAGAGCTGCGTGCAGCCTCACCTTAAAGATGGCGCTGGCTTCCGCCCTCCACCCTCCCGAAGGTGAGTGCTCAAAGTGGTAAACAAATCCTTATTTGGCTGGGGCTGGAATTGAGTGTTGCTTGCGTTTTCATGGACCAGTGGACAGCGCCCACGTGGCTGCTCAGGGTTGGCAGCCCATGCCTACTTAAGGGCTGGGAGAGGATTGCCTGGAGAGAGACATTGCTTGTAACAAGGTCCTGAATAAACTGCTTAAAGAAGAGCTCCAGTGTTGCGTCATCCTTGCTGGTCGAGGCGGGCGTGACAGGGCACAGCGAGATGGCTCAGCTGGTAAAGGTACTTGTTGTCAAGCTGAGAACCAGACGTCCATGCTCAGAACTCACAAAGTAAGGGAGAGAAGCAACTCTTTCCTATTGTCCTCCACGTGTGTGCGAACGTTCATATGTGCACATACACGCCTTCACACACAAGTAATGCACCAGGTGTTTAAAACCTTAATTACAAAACAGTTACCACAACAAAGGCATCAGCCATGTTATGTGCTGCTAAGTGAGCTGTAGAATGGATCTGGGTGTCAGTAATCCTTCCACCCATTCCCCTTTCCTCCTTCATCTCCTTTGATCTTATCTTCAATTACTAATAACCAAAGGTTTAAGCAGAAAGTGAGAAAGGGGACAGGGATGCAGGGAGATTGAAGAAAGGAAAAACCCAAAGGAAAGATTTATGAATAAGCCTCTGAAAACTTTTTTTTTTTTTAACAAAAGTATAATTTTAAAAAAGGAGTCTGAATAGGAATATTCTGGATTGGTGAACAGTGCTGTTCCTAGAAGCTTTTGATTTTAAATAAAAAAATATCAGGGCCAGGCATATTATCCATCCTTGTTGGTCAAGTTGGGGGAAAAGACACATCAAGAACAATACAGACTATTACCATTACTGTGGGTGACCACCACATAAAACATGTTTAGTTTATATAATAATGTATATGAATGCACTATTACATTGATACAAACAATTTTATGAAAGCATATATGTGCAATAAATTGTATAGTTTTTGCATTTTAATGCATGACCTTATCTATGGATAGTATCTCAGATGTTTTATTATTATAATACTAATGAATAGTTCTAGTGATATTTTGACTATGGTATCCTCAATCATTGTTATTTAATATGTTTCATTTATTCTTTAAACATTTTATACATGTATGCAAAGTATCATGAACATATCTAGCTCCCACTAAATCTGTCAGAGACAATGTGAATTAAGGTGAGAAAGTCAGATCTTTGTGGAGCTGAACACAACAGAAGAGAGATTTGCACTAGGAAAGTGTAAGATGAAATCATAGCGGCTGCATGGCCAGAGCAGATACATAGAGCAACATCCACTGCAGTCATCAGAAGGGAATACAGACTTTTCTGTGTAGCTGACATTCACATGTTGTGTACTTCTACGCACAGTTTAACCTTTATAGCACGTTACCCTTGTTGTTCTTGCTTATTTTACTACTGTAGGAGAGGAAAGATCACTACCATTCCTTAGCTCTCATGGGGTCACACCTGACAATCCTAGAAATAAAGGTAGACTAATGAGAGGAAAACATAACAACTTCACATAGTCAAATCATATGCTAGAATTCAGTAATGAGGAGCAACAGACTCAGGAAAAGGGGATCTTTTTTATGCTTAGTTTTGAGGAAGAATAATCAGACACATAAAAACTGTAACTGCAAGGAAGGATTTGACCTAATGGCATCAGGGTGAAGAAAGTGCAATCCCAGAAGACTTGCAAAGGTTTTACATGGTGTCACTGTGCAGCACACCTTCCTCTCAGTCAGGAGCTGCTGCAGTGAGTCTCCAAGGGAGAAAGAAGAGAGCTGACCTTTCTGCTTTCTTGGTTTGCTTTTGCAGAAAGTAGTTTTAGTTTCTATGCTCTACCTTAAAGAAGAGAACTTAAGTCTTTGTGTCTCACTTTAAAGGATGAACAGGGGAAGAAAACGGCTGTGCAGGGCAGGAGGATGCCAGGGAGACTGCTTGTAAGGTCTTTGCAATCTTTAATTCCAAGCACTCAGAATGACAAAACATCATAGATTAGAGTATCGTGTTCTGATTTTCAATGTGATGTTATTCACGTACATTAGTAGGTAACTAGAGAGTAAATAATAACAAGTAAGTCATGGTTGAATTTCAAGTACAAAAATCACTCCAAGATATCAGTCACACCTAATTATGTAGATTTCTCCATTATCTTTCTGTTAATTGCTGTAGAGTTTGGGCAGAAGTAAATTACCAAAAATTTGAAAAAAAGGAAATGATTAGTTTCCTATGCATGCATGGTAAAAATCACCTTCACAGCCTCTACCTTTCACACTTTTAGATAGACATAAAAATTAAAGAAAATGGGAATTTCCTACTACTTCTAATTTTATATGTCATAGGAAGAAAACAAAGATTATGATTTTGATTTTATGGAGATATTCCACTGTAACCAGAATCTCTCCTTGTATTCCTCTCTGACTCTGAGTCCTTGTTATCTCCTTTGAAAGCATTCAGATGAGCCACATGGTGATTGGGTGAGAAAGACAGGTAGGTACAGACTCTGGCAGCACATTCTCCAGTGGTGAGAGTAAACAATGACCAAAGGGACCATTGTAAAGCAGTGAGCTTTCTCACTCCTTAACACTATTGAATTGATCTATATTTGAGGAGTTCTTTGTATAATTCTGAGTCTCTGGAGCAGGCAGCTTTCACTGAGAGCACTGCTTTGTCAAAGTTCTTGACAGGCTTATTTGGATTATTATTATTCCAGGAGGGGACAGGCTATGTCCTTGATCTTTACCAGAAAGCCTTTAGCTAAACTGAGACCTTCTGCTATTCAAGGCTAATTAGAATGTTATACTTCCATCTAGTAGCAGTAGTTCTCAAATTTCCTAGTGCTGTGACCATTGAATAAAGTCCCTCATGCTGGGGTGACACCCAACCATAAAATTATTTTGTTGCTACTTCATAAATGTAATTTTGTTATTGTTATGAAGTGGAATGTAAATATCTTATATGCAGGATATCTGATATACAACCTCCAAGGGGTTGCAACCTATGGGTTGAGAACAAGTATGCTAGAAGGAGGACTCAGGTTCTGTTCTGTTTTCTGGTAGTTGAAATTCTACTGTTTCAGTTCCTGGTTTTACAAACTGCTGATTATTTTGTATGTGTGGGTGGGGGTGGTTCTTCCTTAATAAACTTCAAGGTGATTAATATATCCTTAGTTGCTTGACACCAAAATCTTTGGAATATTTCATGCTTGGGTCTTCATGATAGCTCCACAAGTGGGTAGTGATTTTTCCTGTTTCCAAACCCTATGACCTGAGTTCAATCCCTGGGCTCCACATGGTAGAGAAGGACAATTGATCCTAACAGTGGTTCTCTGACCTCCACACAGACGCAGTCGTACCTGCATTTGTCCCAAATAAATGTATGCATACATGACATTATATGCATCATAAAATTGATAATATTAATATTAATTATGTTTACTTAGATATAATTAGCTCTTTTCCTTTGATAAAAATTGCCAATAGAATTTTATTTCATGAAAGTTTTTCTTAAGTATTTTTAAAAAACAATAAAAACTTGCTTATTGATAAAACATAGTAGCCTTTGTGATATAATTTTCTTCCCTCTTATGTGACGCATTAAATGGCATTTGGACCTACTTACTATTATATTACCCTTAAAATCATCAGAAATAAGAACATGAGTTTCATACTCTGATTATTTTTAGGAATTCTGGCTTGGGCATGCTGCCACGTGCATCTTTACTCATCTTCTTTTGCTAAGGAATTAATTGTAAGTGTTGAGCTAATTCCATAAATCATGAAGGGGTAAGAACTCTAGTTTCCTTTGATATTCCCCTTAAGTGAAGGCAGTCTCAATGGCAGCTGATATTCCCCACATTGCTCTTGTAAATGGTTATTACTTTTGAACTCTGAAGACTTAGAAGCAATTTGTATTCTCTGATGGGATTTTGCCTTTGAAATGCCCTACCCTCTGTTATCTAAATGGAATGTCAATGTTGAACTTCTAGTTCACTCTCATTGAGAAAAAAAAAAATAACAGAACAAACATATGCTTCATAGTTCTAAAGCAATATGTTTTTAAACTTCTTACACATACCAGAAATACATAGCTGTTACACATGTGTTTTTGTAAAATGGTATAGAACTCAGTGTTAGGGATGATAGGGATAATTTTCCTGATTTTCTCCTATAATTTATGTTGCTATCATCTACTTTTCTCTGTTTCTTTATACATTCCTCCCATTATTTCTTTTACTTTAGCACTCTATTTACATAGTTATGAACAGAGGCTGAAAAATCATGAATAAAGGTAAAAGAGAAAATATCCACTAGTGCTATCCACTCTGAATAAATATGCAGGCTAATCATGTTTACTGCACAATGCACATCAGATCTGTTATTTGTACAAGACTTGCACATATTCAAGCCTGCCATTATGAATGAAGGCTGAGTTCATGGTGTTCCACTCCTTAGTAAGGAACTATTAGTGGTTCAGTGCTGCTAGAAGAGAGAGAATAATCCCTTTCTAGGCATTTTTCAATTAGTCATTGGTAGACTTCCCATATTCCAGTGAATGGTCCCACATCAATGCACCTTTGCCTGGGCAGTACTAACAGAAACTTAGTAGGTTATTTTAAAAGGAGAGAGAGAGGGTAGGAAACAGAGACAGGACACAAATTTGTGAGAGTCCCAGAGGTAGATGCTGCAGAAATAGGGTAGGTATGACCATATTTCATGGTGCATATATATTAAATTCTCAGATACTGAATAAAAATTTTAAATGTCTAAATATGCATTAACAATTATGACTCCTGTGTAAAGTAAATGAGGAACAGTAGTTTTTGTTCTGTTTAACTTCTGAGGAGACCAATGCAATGCGTGATTTAACTGTGAAGATGATTTGCATGTGTCATTTTCCACAACAGAAATAAGCCATCTGAAAACAATATTTGCAATGAAAATAATCATTCCCTTCTTTGAAAGAGTAAATATTTTTCAAACACTAACTGTTATTTTATTGAAGCTGAAACATTCATATTTAAAAACTACATAAGCATATTAAAGAAGAAGATTCAGGTCACCTATAGTAGTACTCCTTTTCCCCCTGCACTTGTCCTGCTAATTCTTGTTTTATCACCTGGACTAAAGAAAAACAGTTATTAAGTCAATGATTTATCTAAGATATTTACATTTCAAATAAGGAAACACGAAGATGAAAATTTAACGTTACAAGGTGCTATAGCGATGGTCACAAATAATAATTATGAGAGCACTCTATAGTAGTAAACTTTTCTGGGTATTCTGCTACATTTGTTGTATTGTTTTGTAACCACATTTGTCGGAGAGGGGATCGTACAAGCATCTATCTCATTGATAAAACATTAAAAATAATATTAATCAGCTGCAACTACATCAGTGAATATTTTGAAGAGGCTGTTGTGCAATCTGCACCTTAGAGATGAAAACTAAGGGCAAATAAAATGGAATGAAGTGACGCACAGTAAAGGGGTTGCGTTGAATTACGGTCTGTTAGAGTAATAAGGCAGGAAGAACTAAACAAGATTGAAATCAGAATGGATAGATATTAAATAATAGATTAATAATAATTAAATAATTACACAATGAATAAAAACAAATTGCACAACACTGGGTTAGTGTGTCACATTAATAAAATGCTAAAATGGGTGGGATGGGAAAGCCAGGAGGCCTTAAACCTACATGAAGAATTAAAAAGAGCCACGAAATTCTGATAGTGGGAGAAATAGTCTTCAAAGGGAAGAGCACATCCATTGGTTATAAAATCCTACATGGTCATCCCTGAAAACAATATCCAAATTACTCTAGACAGACTGAAAATATTGTATGTAGGACACATATGTGTGGGTGCATATGAATATATGTTGTAACAATTAATTAAAAAAGGGCTACCATGGATACAAAAAAAGACCAAGGAAAGGTATGTGGGAGAATTTGGAAAGAAGAACAAGAAAGAGAAAATGATTTACTTTTGTTTTATAATTTCAAAAATAAAAGAAATTTTAAAAGAATCAACTACTCATTTTTGCCTTATGGAATAATTGAAATAATAACCAATGGATTTGAAATATGATAATGAATATCTAAGTCTGGCTTGAATTTTATGGCTAAAGAACAGTGACTCTTACATATACAACTTTAAACAGTACTTCATTAATTTCCCTGAAATTACAGGCCTAAACATTCCGTGTCTTACAGTAACTATTGTCTGAGTTTCTTAAAGTCTCTTAAATGCAGAGGTCTAAAGTTGATATAATTCTATCATCCAAGAATTATAATTTGAATTATAATCTGTATAGATTCATTAACTGCTGAAGCAATACACACATTCAACCAGCTGAAGAATCTCTAGTTTTTCTCCAACCTAGTTTCCAGCTTCCTCCAAAAATAATTTTCTATTACTTTCAAACTTCCAGCCATATTAGACTTCTCATTTGTCTGACGTTGTCTCTCTCCCTCCACACTCCTCCCCCTCTCTCCCTCCTCTCTCCCCCCTCTCTCCCCCCACACTCCTCCTCCTCTCTCCCTCCATACTCCCCCCTCTCTCCCCTCACACTCCTCCCCCACACTCCCCCCTCTGTCCCCCTCTCTCCCTTCTCTCTCCCCCTCTTTCCCTCCACACTCCTCCCCCCTCTCTCCCTCCTGCTCTCCCATGCCCTCCCTCCCTCCCACACTCCCCCCTCTCTCCCTCCTGCTCTCCTCTCCCCCTCTTTCCCACCCCCTCTCTCTCTCCCACTCTTCTATCTCCATTTCTATTTTCTCCTATGAGTGGGATTTGATTAATTGTGATGAAATAAAAGGTAAGTGTCAACCTTTGTGAACATTTAATATTGGTTTTGTAGAAGAGACAACAACAACAAGAATTAGATAGGAAATATTCCTTTAAAATATTTAGGTTTTGAGAAATGTATGGAATATATGTGGGAACTGGAGATGAACCATAGTTACTATACGATGATGTGTTTCTTATGAAGAACAGATTTGATGACATTGTCCTCAATATCTGTGTACCAGTTCTACCTTCCTAGTACCTGTAAGTAATTTAAAAGCTTATATTTTCCTTACCAAAGCAAAACAAAATATGTAAGTAAACAAAGGAAGATGTGTATCTTTTTTTTTTCATTTTAATTTCCATAAGATATTCTAAACTTTCCTGAACTTTCTTGCCCAGAATCTTCCACCTCTCTATGGACCCTAGTTCCTTTGATAGAGAACTGTATTAGAAATCATGATTCAGCACAGTAGGTCTGCTGGTTGCTACTGACTAGCCATTGCTTCTAATCCCTGGCAGCTAATGAATAAATGACATGAGATGAATATGCATGTACATTCATTCACTGTTTCAGTAAATTTCCGACTACACCTATATTTAATTACTTTAATCACATTATGATAAGCATAGGTTAATACTGAGGTATCCTATTCACCGATTGTCCTAAAGGCTTTGCTACTCCATCTCCCCAACCTTTCCATAACCTCACATTCAAATTTTTAGAAACATAGCTTCCAAAATCCATCATTCATGAAGGTAATTATTACATTAGTTTGTGAATGTATAGAGCTATTATTTAACAAGTGTACTCATGGGAACAACTTTAGGGACTGTAATACAGTGTTTATAAATGAAAAATACCACATTTTTAAAAAATTTTACAGACTTTACTCATTCCCAGAAGTTAGTGAGTTTGTTTTGTATACTTTCTTTATTTTAACATACTGCTTTCTATTCTTCTGATCTCCTAAATAATTTTTGGAAAATAACAACAACAACAACAACAAAAACAACAAAAACCCAAGTATTTGGATGGCTGTGTATTCAGCTAGATGGTAAAGTAGGTGCAACTTCTTAGGCTTGATTTTAATAACATTCATATTAATGTTCATTCTTCATACTATGAAGTACTGTGGAGCTTATCTATTATCTAGTACTGTGTTTCCACAATTAAACCTTATTCTGCCTCTAGAATGTCACATAAATGAAGTCACTGAATATATAGCCTTGTGAGAGTGGCTTCTTTCACTTAACGATATGCATTGAAGATTGATATACCAATTAACTTTCTTGTTTTGCTTATTTGTTTCCTTTTGTCACAGAATAATATTACTATAGGTACAGATACATTCCAGCTTGTTAAGCTCATTGAAGCATGCTGTAGTGGTCTCCAGTTTTGCTAAGTATGAGTTAGTAGTTAGAAATCCTCATTTATGGATGTCATGAGCACATGGCTTAAATTTTACTGATAGAACACAGCCGAGTAATATTGTCAATTTATGAGAACAAGTTTAAAAATATGGAAGTATGACTTTCGGCGACTGTCCAAGTACCCTATAACAGTATTTTTCAAATATAGGAGATGACAGACTAATTTAACAGTAGAGAAATCAAATAGATACATACTTCTGTAAGGCTGTTATTAGAGATGAATGGCTATAAATCATGTTCATTATAAGATGGCATATGTCAATGATATAATATTATATCATGTAAATCATCCCATCTTTGTGGCTTTTTAAAAATGACAGTTAACTTAGTCCAATCATGAGACAATTAGCTGACAAATAATAACTAAGGAATTTTTTTCAAAAAAGCTTCTTGAAACTGTCAACACAATTTGGATAAAAAAGTTATAGCCAAGAGCCTAAAGTCAGGTGACAATTTATGACATTGTACTATTCTAGATATAATTGAAACAAAAAAGTGCATTATGTAAATTGAAGGACATTGAAGAAATATTTAAACTTTGAATAATTATGCATCAAATTTTGGCTTACTAATTTTAGCATATCATAGTATCAGTAACACATTAATAATAAGTTTAATTGAAAGGAGAGTTTATATAAATTCTCTATACCATCATCACCTTCTCTTAGTCAACAAATATAATATATAGCATTTTAAAATGTTTCTTATAAAATGACAAATAGGAAATAACAAGGAGGAAGATCAAGGACCACATGTAAGATGGAGTCATATTTCTCTAGCACATCTGAATCATGTCATAGGTAAGAGTATGTCTGCTGAAGCAGATATTTGATATTTACCAAGCCATGCCTGCCTATGATATAGATATGATCAAGTCCAAAATGAAATACTTGGAGACAACTAAATAGAACAAAATAGAATCTCAGAGAAAAAGGAATACTATGTTCCTTCTAGAAAACTTTACTGTAAAACTTGCTTGGGTTTACATGAAGGAAGAAATCACTATTAAAATATAATCATTTTCAATTACTTTTCTTGGGTGTCTTGCTAGGGTTTCTATTGCTGTGATAAAATATCATGACCAAATGTAACTTGAGGAGGAAAGGACTTATTTCATCTTCCACTTCCATGTAGCTGTCTCTAACTGTGAGAACTCAGGGCATGAATTCAATCAGTTAAGGAACCTACAGGTAGGAACTGAACTGATGGAGAGACAATGGAAGAGTGCTGCTTACTTTTTGGTACCTGTGGCTTGCTTGGATTACTTTCTTATGCATCGCTGGACCACTTGTCCTTAATGAGCTGGGTCTCCCCTCATCAATTGCTAATTAAGACAGTGCACTGCAGACTTGCCTGGATGAGAATATTTAGTGGAATGATTTTCTCAACTCAAAGTATCTCTTCCCACTTTATCCTCCCTTGTGTCAAGTTGGGCTAAAATTACTCAGGAAAGTAGAGTACTTTAATCCATTTAAATATTTTTTTTCCAAAGAAATGCTCTTGTTGTGTTCAATATATCATTAGTTATGTTCTATTTATTATGCTCTATTTGCTAACATACATTTTGTACATTTAAAGTTGGTTTGTTGATTTTTAATTATATATGTGTTGAGGGGGCATGTACATATAAGTGCTAAGAGATACCAAAGGGATATTAAAAGCCTTGGGGTTAGAAAAACAGGCACTTTGGGTGCTGGAAATTGAACTCAGGTCCTCTGTAAGAGCAGCAAGTGGTCTTACCCACTGGGCTATATTTTGCATTTTATAAGTGTTCCTGTAAGGCAAGAGGAAGGTGCATTTTACGTATTGTATATGCCAGTTTTACTCTAAAATGTATATTTTTCTGCACTTACCACCACATCATCAATCCTTATTCACTGTCATTTACCTCCTCCAATGGAAGGTGAACTATTATAATCAGTGTCCATGTATTTTCTCATTGGGGATAAACTTAAACAGGTAGCAATGTTTCCAGAATCTTCAGTAACAATATACAAGAGTTAACTTTTCTTTGCCAAAAGGTTTTAAGATCTTCAGGCTAGCAAGATGGCTCAGTGGTTAAGAGCACTCTCTGCTCTTCCAGAGGACCCAAGTACAATTCCCAGCATCCAAATGGCAGATCCCAACTGTCTGTAACTTTAGTTCCCAGGGATCCAACAACCCTCACAGTGACATACATTCAGGCAAAACACCAATGCACGTAAAAATAAATCATTAAAAAATTGTATTATTAAAAAAAAGACTTTAAGGCATTAGAGGATCTCAATTACTTGAGTAAATAATTACAAAAATATTTTTAAATGTTATTATTCAAGATTAAATACCTAGAATATTCAGCTATGGTATTAATGGCAGGACTACATGCCCATAGCCAATCCTTTAGTGCTGTGGATATTGTTCTGTGTAAATAAAGTCCTGATTGGCCAGTGGCCAGGCAGGAAGTATAGGCGGGACAAGAGAGAAGAGAATTCTGGGAAGTGGAAGGCTGTCGGGGAGACACTGCCAGCCACTGCCATGAGAAGCCATATGTAAAGACACCAGTAAGCCACAAGCCATGTGGCAAAGTATAGACTAACAGAAATGGGTTAATTTAAGATAGAAGAAGTAGATAATAAGAAGCCTGCAATGGCCATACAGTTTGTAAACAATGTAAGTTTCTGTGTGCTTACTTGGTTGGGTCTGAGTGACTGTGGGACTGGTGGGTAAGAGAGATTTGTCCTGACTGGGCCAGGCAAGAAAACTCTAACTACAAATGGCGCCCAAATGTGGGGCAAGAGTTTCCACCTAAAACCTGAGAAAAAAGATTCTAAAACAGAGCTAAAAACAGCTTCCTAGTTGTCTCTCTCAAGTTAGCAGCAGCCTGCCAGTTTGAGCTACTATGGTGGGTTCCTGGCATGTGTGTCTGACCTACAGTGTGGTGGGAATGAGGAATCTACAAGTGGCACTTTACTCTGCTGCATGGTGGATTTAGCCTTTGCTAGTTTAAAAAAAAAAAAAAAGGTTTCTGGGAAATGCACTGCTTTGATAGAACTGCTTCTGATAGTTAATGGTAAACATGGCTCCAGACCCAGAGCTCGTGGTAAACTGTACCTCCACCATGTTGGGAAGCTGAGGTGGGCGGAGCCAGCAGCCACAGAGGCATTTCAGTCTTACAAAGATGGATATTACACAGAGAATCTGGTTTATGTTGTCTTTGGGGTTTTTAATTACAGAAAAAGGTTTGATCATAAAAGCTGTTGAGTTAAACAAATATGTAAATTTTAAAGGTACCTTGACTTCAAAATTTGGATATAAGGATATGTTGCTTTGGAAAAGAGTCTCTGCTTTTGTTTCCACAGAAAGCCAGAGGCTGTGGATTTGTTCCAGATTAAGATACATCAATTTTGATCAGCCAAGACCACCTGAAAGGTCTCCGATGACACCATCACCCAGATGATCCAACATCCAGAATGGTTTCAAGGCAACTGG
Organism: Onychomys torridus; assembly: GCF_903995425.1. Taxonomy (NCBI): domain Eukaryota; kingdom Metazoa; phylum Chordata; class Mammalia; order Rodentia; family Cricetidae; genus Onychomys; species Onychomys torridus. The sequence goes on from NC_050454.1 coordinate 57,255,643, forward strand.
CTCAGAGGTTTACCCTCATGGACTACTCTATAATCCTAAAATTTTCTTTGTGTCCCCATAAGATACAGAGCTGCCCTCCAGCAGGAAGTAGTAAGAAAAACTACGTCCACATTCCCAAAATTATCAAGCTTGCTTTGGAGATGGAATTGGCCCACTCCTTCGCTAAACCCAGACATATTGCTATAAGAAAAGGTTAAGAGATTCTTGTGTCCCAAATCAGAAGAGCCTTCTGGTGTGGGACAGAGAAAAACCAATATTTTTCTTTAAATCAGGTTGATTATAAATGCAATCTCTTTCTAAAGAAGAAAAGGGGATATGATATAGATATAATGGGATAAAAGGGTAGATTAAGGAACTTACTTCTAAAAAGCAACAACTTGTTTAAAATGTTTTACATTGGTATAGACTTTAGTCTATTGATACAAACTTAAAGTTAATTTTGTTATACTGTGTGTATATTTCTACTCGTGTTTAAGGTATTATGTTTTTATAGCTCAGTTAAAATTATAATGGATAATTAAAAATAGATTAATAATTAGTCATCTATGATAATCATACTCGTAGCCATGTTAATTAAGTCTTCTAGATAGAAATAGAGATATTTCAGATAGATAGGTAATCTTCAAATACTTCAAAGACCTACAGAATATGGCATTTAAAAGATTTTTAAAATTTAGACTTTCTGGACAGTGAGACATGTCTGCTCCTGGAAGCACCAATTTACTTCAGAGAGGAGGATGGGCATTGAAGACACTTCATATGGAATTTATCTTCACCTTGGCAAAAATAGCCATTTGTGCAAGAAACTGTTCTTGCCTGGCTGCTTGATCAACTGGACATGCAGGACCCATAGAAAGGTGACCACTAAACTTTGCTTGACAAAATGGTCCTTCAGGTTCCTGCTTTGGAGAGGAAACTACCAGACATTCTACAGGACACTAAAAAAAGTGCCCAAGAGACTCTAGCCCTGTGGGCTGAAGACAGATGCCCCAACTTTACAAAGGAACATTAGGTGACTGTCCAGGCTGCCAGCTGTCTCTGTCTACCCTGCAAGACTCCCAAAAGTTGCTTGGATCCTTCTCCCAGTTCTCAGATAATATTATATCCTTCTGAGGTCTTTGATGTGGTTAAAGACTAGATAGTTATAATTTTCTCAGTTATGATAAAAAAAATAAGTTAGATATAAAACCTTGGACTCACAAATATAAGATAGATAGGATATCTTCTTTAATATTGTAACTGTAATTCTTGCTTGATAATTGTTTTGTTATAGGTATTATGTAAAAGTTAAAATCTTCCTTAAAAAAGGGGGGGGGTGCTGTGGATATTGCTCTGTGTAAATAAAGTCCTGATTGGCCAGTGGCCAGGCAGGAAGTATAGGCAGGACAAGAGAGAAGAGAATTCTGGGAAGTGGAAGGCTGTGGGGGAGACACTGCCAGCCACTGCCATGAGAAGACATGACAAAGACACCGGTAAGCCACAAGCCATGTGGCAAAGTATGGACTAACAGAAATGGGTTAATTTAAGATAGAAGAAGTAGATAACAAGAAGCCTGCAATGGCCATACTGTCTGTAAGCAATATAAGTTTCTGTGTGTTTACTGGGTTGGGTCTGAGCAACTGTGGGACTGGTGGGTGAGAGAGATTTGTCCTGACTGGGCCAGGCAAGAAAACTCTAACTACACTTGAGTATAAGTTTTGTTATAAAATCAAAAGGTTACAGGCAGAGTTGAGGGGCCATAATAAGCTTATAAATTGTAAACACAAACCACAGACCTGGCTACCATTAGCACTAGCAAGGTCTGTAATAGTTGATCCATGGACTCTTCCTGTAAGAGTAGAAATCAAGCTGGGTGGTGGTGGCGCACGCCTTTAATACCAGCACTCGGGAGGCAGAGCCAGGCAGATCTCTGTGAGTTGAGGCCAGCCTGGTCTACAGAGCAAGACCAGTATAGGCACCAAAACTTCACAAAGAAACTCTGTCTCAAAAAATAAAAAAAGAGTAGAATTCAAGATACTGTGAGAAAGTGAACGTATTGCTGGATGACAATAGGAGACAGAAATATACACTGGGTTTGGGAGTCACTCTCTGTTCATGCCTATTTTCCAGATTATACTTTTGTTTGTGCAAGTTGCAGTTATGTTTTAAATTGAAAAAAAAAAGTGATTCATTGTGGGTTTTTTTTTTTCTCTTTTGGGGGGCCTGCCACCTAGCTTCCAAATAAATCACACATAGAGGTTTGTTCTTAATTATGAATGCTTGGGCTTAGCTTGTCTTGTTTCTTGCCAGCTTTCCTTAACTTTAAATTACCTTTCCCTCTGGGCTTTTCCTGTTCTCTTTCTGTTGTGATTCCTACTCTTAATCTGTGACTTGCCAGGTAGCTGGGTGGCTAGTCCCTGGGTCCTCCTCCTTCTCTAGTTACTTCTCTTTTCCTTCCAGATTTCTCCTTCTATATATTCTCTCTTCCTGCCAGCCCTGCCTATCCTTTTTCCTATCTTGCTCTTGGCCCTCCGGTTCTTTGTTAGACCACCAGGTGTTTTCACACAGGCAAAGTAGCATAGCTTCACAGAATTAAACAAATACAACATAAACCAAATTAACACACTTTAAAATAATAGTATACAACAATACATCTGGTAATTCACTTGACCTTTACAAACTTCATTCTTTTTTTTTTTTTTTTTTTCTGTATGTACGTGGTGATTCATGTGTGTGCATATGTATATAGAGTGTGCATGCCCATGCACATGGAAGTCAGAGAAGGATATCAGGCCTACTCCATGACTTTCCACCCTATTCTGTAAGAGAGAGCCTCTCGTTGAGTATGCAGCTCACACTTAGCTCTCACCTGCATAAAATTAACTTGTTTCTCATTAGAGTTGGAAAGTAATATTTTGTACCTATGGTTCTGTTGTGCTTTCCTGAGCCTGCTTGATGTAGATGCTTCATTGATGCTTCTCCTAATCCTTTTTCACTAAAAGCAGATGGGCTTGGCATTATTTCATTAACAGAGCTTGATGAATCACAAACTGCCCCCCTTTAACCAACTATTGTATCATTATAAATGTGGAAGAGATAGGACTGGACCCAAGCCAGTCTTCAACAAGCCCTAAGAACAGTTAAGTTTGCTAAGTCACAACAGTCCTAAAGAACAGACAAAACCCACATTAAATGATGAATTCAACCACCACAACTCTGAAACAGCGTTAATAGTATTGTTGCTTTTATATCTTTGTGATACATATTTTATACATGAAGATTTTGTTTACAGTAATCCCTTTTCACATTGCCTTCTATTTTTCTGTGTGTTCACTGTATTTCAACCTTTACTGTAGCTTTTCATTAGAAAAAGAAATGAGACCTGAATGTTAAAAAGAAGATGAATTTAAAAGATTATTTCAATTCTAAATATGAAGGCATTTTATTGAAATAGTAATGGCAACATTTTAGTACATAATCAATTCCAATACCATCATAAGGTCAAGTTGAATGGAGATTGTCTAACTTCATTAACATCAGCATAATTACTGTAAGAATCACCTCATTCTTGGTCAGACCAATTCTTATTGATTGACCAGGAAATGGAGCAGGTTGAGACTTTCCTCTAGTTATATAAAGCCATCTTCACTTACCTCATAAAATATTGACAATGTTTCAAGTTAATGATATTAATTATGTCATTATAAATGTTAACATGTATGACTAAATACTAAAGAAAACTACAGAAATGTCTTTAAGTTATGAAATAATGGAAAGTAAGAAATATATTGACTTGGAAATCCAGTATTCTAGTAGAGTTTAATGCATGAATAATACCATCAACAATTTAAAATAGCAATGTAGAATAGGATATGCATAAAAGCTCAGAGTTCCATAATCCTTTGTAGTGTAGCATTTTGGAGGAAAAGTACAATTTGAAAGCTACATGAAATGAAGATTTTACTTACAAAAATGCAGTACTTAACTTTTTATTTAAGAAGTTGCATTATCTGTCATTGTAATAGTTATGTATTTAAGTTGTATTTTAATTGGTAATTTTATGAATCATTTTAAAGAAGTTAGAGTTGATGAACTTTTATGAAGATGCTTTTTCAGTAAATAAAATGTAATATATAGTATAAAGTTAAAACTATAGAAAAGAAAATTGAGGTACATTTTAATAAATGAGTTTAGCATGAACTGCCAGTTCAGGTGGCTGCCAACAATATGGAGATAATTAAAGGACAGTTTGAAATGTAGGTTTAAAGATGGATTAAAGAACCTGCCTGTGTAAACATAAGTAAAATCATTTTGTTTAATTGCAAAGCATTATAAAGCCTTTGTTAAAGAAACATTAATCTAATATATGTAAGCAAGAATTTTAGTGAAATTAAATATAGCTATATATACCAAATGGTCAGTGCTGAAGATATACACACAAATAACATTGTCTGTGTTGAGCAAATTATATTTAGAAATATATATTATATGTAGACTTATGTTCATGCAATAATAGTAAAAAAATAAAGAGAGTCCACAAATTTGAAGGAGAGAGGGGAGGAATATATAGGAGTTTATGGAAGTAGGAAAAAGAAGGAATAACATTTGTAATTAAAGTATAATTTCAAAAATTAAACAAGAAAAGGCAGCATTAAAATAAAATCTAAATATAAGAATTTTAGTCACATCAAAATATATATATATATATATATATATATATATATATATATATATATACACACATAAACATAGTTGATCAATTTTTTGTATCTTTTCTCTAATACAATTAGAGATTTCAGTTTACACAAAGTTAAAGTCAAGTTTTGGACCATAATTTGCTATTAGTTAATTTTAAATGTATTATTAACTTATACTGATACTTCTTCTTCTATAAAACTGTGTGATTAACTATTTTTCTGAAATTATTAGAAGAGAAGTTCTTGGCTAAAACTGGGACTTCTATGATTATGAGATGAATTTTTGTTTTATGATAGTTTTTATTTAATCTGATTATATCTAATGAAGTATTCATAAAATTTCAGGCATAGAAAGGACCTTGAAAATGCAGTAAGTCTCTCTCTTCCCTGAATGCTTGAAGACACTTGATTATTTCACTTCATGCTGAGAACTCCAGAAAATGCAATGTTACAATTTCTTTCAGTGCAAAAGCTTTCATGGTTTTTTTTTTTTTTTTTAAGCAACATGACAATTCTTTCTTTAGCATGTGCTACTTCAAGGTATATTCTTTCTTAACCAGTTTAAGGAGATAGTTGTATGTACACTTTCAACTTGTATGGCATGCTTATTTACCTCTTGCCTTCCTTTCTTTAATTAAAATATACATTCTTAAGGAATTCTCCCATCTTGATTATTACCTTCTTGCACCCTAATGCAAGTGATGTCATATATCAAGTAATTTGTCTACTCCTTAATAATTTATGGGTATGTGTATGTGTGTGTGTGTGTGTGTGTTTGTGTATTTGGAGATGTGCTTACACATGCTTACAGATACCAGAAGTCAAGATCAAGGTCTTCCTCAATCACTCTCCACCTGAGTGTTTGAAACAGGGCCTCTCTCCTGAACCAGGAGCTCATGGACTTGGTTATATCAGCTTTCCCATGGGCCCAGGGATATGACTAATTTCTCAATGCTAAAATGACAGGCACACAGTACAACAGCTATTTTTCCATGAGTGCTGCAGATTAAACCTGGGTCCTCTGGTCAGTACAGCAAATAGTTTGTTGACTGAGAAACCACTCCAGTCCTGAGAATCCACTGTTGGCAGATTTTTCTTAAAACATTCAGTTGACTTCAAGCTTGAGGAGAATGTTGCTCCAATTATTATTGTATTTTTAAAACTCTTCTTAAAGTATGATCTGTTGAACATAATGTCCTAAAGGAAACTTTTAGCACCTGAATTCAATAAATGAATGTTTTATGAATCTTTTCCTACACACACATACACACACACACACACACACACACACACACACACACACTAGTATGCTCATCTAAAAGAAATACAACAGATCAAAGTCCAGGTTAGTGAGGCCATAAGACTTTACCAGGGTTACTCACAGGAGTATTGGCAATAGGTGAGAGGTTACTTATAGGAGCAGTTACACCAAACACAGCTGCATCCATAAAAAGCTGACTCTAACACAGGTGATGACACAAGGAAGCTGCATCCATGGAGCTTGCATCTTCATTGTTAGCAGCTTAACAGGTCCCATGGATACAAACCATGAGCCCCAACCCCACCCCCAGCAAGTGTTTGTTGTTTCTATCACCCTAAGGGAGGGTGCTTTCGACTCTTGAGGGTTTCCATTTTCCCAAACATGTGACTAGTCTTTACCTATGGAATCTCACTCATGAACCTTGGCCCTGACTTCTGGAATGAATATTTCAGTTCAGACTTCATTACAACAACGAGAATAAACAGCCTGTAAATTCAGAGAAGTTAGTGTTTTTTTGTTTTGTTTTGTTTAATCATCAGGAGGTAATCTCTAATTGTTAATTCTGGCAGTCACATTTTAGGATAAAGCGTAATGCAGAATAATCTCACAAATTTTATTCAGGTAATCCATGCGATTTAAAGTAAAACTGTAATTACAGAGTTGAGGTCATTTTTGTAAAGACATAAAAAAAACCACATACAAAAATAAAACAAAAACATTAGCACCTCTCAAATGCTGAAGAATGTTTTTCCTAGCATTATTAACAGTGGAGTGTGCAAATAACCTTTTATGACCAATGGGCACCGTGATACCATATGATGTCAGATTCCATGTACTGTTCACTGTCTCTGCCTCTCCCCGCTTCCTTATTCCTATTTTCCTCAACTAAAGGAAAGCAATGTTCCACATTTCTAAAAGTGGTTTTAATCACTTACCACCATGCTTGTGTTTTGTCAATTTAACATAATCAAGAGCAGTATTTCTCAACCTTCCTAATGCTAATGTAGCCCTTTAATTCAGTTCTTCATAATGTACTGACCTCCAACCATAAATTGTTTTTCTTGCTACTTTATAACTGTAATTTTGCTACTTTTATAAATTGAAACATAAGTATCTTATATGCAGGATATCTGATAGGGGACCACCCAAAAGGGTAACGACCCACAGATTAAGAACATCTGATCTAGAATAACCTGCTAAAATGGGACCTCAATTAAGGAATTCCCTCAATAAAATTATCCCATGGGTATGTCTTTAGGGTATTTTCTTGATTAACAAATGATGTGGGAAGGCCCAGCTCTCTGTATCCAGTGTTATCCTGGGCACTTGGCCTTGGGTATATAAGACAACCACCTGAGCAAGAAAATACAAAGCAAAACATAGCTTTCTATTATGGCCCCTGCTTTAGTTCCTGCCTCTAAGATACTGCCTGAGTTCCTGTCCTGACTTCCTCTCATAATGACAGTTGACTCAGAAGCAGAAGCAAAATAAACCCTGTCCTCTCCTAAGTCACTTTTGATCATGGTCATCTATCATAACAATAGAGAAACCAACTGGAACCATTATCTATGAGAGTAACCTGACCTGTAGTTGTTGAAACTTAACCAAAGTAATATAGTTTCTTAACTTGTTTACTATTTGTATTACTTAGTAATAAGTGTCAAAGTCCAGCTTCAGTGGGGTTCAGGTCCCAATGAGCAGGTATGGGGGTCTGTGGAGGTAGGGGAAGTAAAAGTTGAATGTACATCTGAAGTTTCAGCAGCTCTCTCTCAAACAGAAAGGCTCTTTATTTATATAGCATATTGACTACATAAGTCATTTGGCAAGCATCAGAGCCCTGGATCTCCTTTTCACTTCACCATTAAATGTCCAAGATGGAAAAGCAAAGTACAAAACGACAGTCTTATTTGAAACAACATCTTCAAACAGTATCTGTGAAATCACAAAGTTATACATTTCTCAGGGTCTGTAAAGCATAGAACCTTCTATTTTTACAGCCTGTGTGTCTAGGCTAGCTGCTCATAGGGTTACTAGGTTAGATAGTCTGAAATTATTTTTGCCTTAACCAAGTTATGTGTAGAATCATTTGATGTTTTCTAAAATGCAAGCTTTACAAAAATGTCTAATGATAAGCATTTAACTGGCTGATGATAATATAGATAGCTAGTTTCTCTTTGATCAAATAAAGATAAATCAAAGAGTTGGGAAGGGAAAGAAGGGTAGAGGAGGAGAAGGGGGCAACAACCAACAGTAAAAGCTTTTTTTTTTTTTTTTTAAAAAAAAAAAGAAGCCATATGGAAACTTAGTAGGAAGTAGAAGCTTCCTAAATTACATACATACATAAAATGACTTTAAACAGAATTATCCTATAGTATGGGAAAATACCCTAATATTTGTATGAATGGGGCATTCACACAAATAAAAGTTCCCATACTAGGAATGGGTTTACTGGCCCTGTGTTGTTGGCCAATGGGTCCCATAACCTGTCCCCTATCCTAAACATTGCAGGCCATTTATATTGCTCATTCATGGTTACCATCTAGTTCATTACAGTCAGATCCTATTATTGAAGATGCCACATAATTTAATCATGAATATGGAGAAATAAAGTGAGCACTATCTTTGAAGCCTCATTGCTATTAGGTTGCTTTCACAGAGTTAGAAGGTCAACCTTATACATCATCTTCAGTAGCAGATTATGTAGGCATGTGAATCAAGGGCATCTGTTATCCACAAATACATCATGGCCCTCTGATCTGGTGACTACCCATGTCTCTTAGATACATGACATTACTTACTCTGTGCATTTATCCTGGATTGTCAACTGGGATAGAATTCAATACAGAGAAGTGGATTAGCAGTATTCCACATGGAGCTATTTATAATTGGCACATGGAGCTATTTATAATTGGCACATGAAGCTTCCATTCTATAATAGCAAGTGCAAATGCACATTTTAATATAGAATGAAGGTTCCTTTTTACAACTCACCTTTACACTCTGTTATTCCCTGTTGTCAATAAGTCACAATATGCATATGGTTTATGTCATATGAAAGATGGCTTCTGGCCACCTTGTGTCCACTAAATTGTTAGCGTGATTTTTGTTTGGTTTTTTTTTTACCAGTAGGAGAGTTTTCTGGAGTAAATCTGTGCATATCGGAGCACATGAGAATGCTGAGAGTACATTTATAAAAAGCAAAACTCAATGATGGCACCCCAGAGGCTTGTCTTCTCTTTCTCTCTCTCTTTAAAATAAAAAACAATCTTATGAAATGTCTTAAAATTTTATTGGAGCTAAACAACTTTTAATACATCTTGTGAAAACAGGGATTTTGTTGGCAGATGAGAGGTTTGTAATAGTTCTCCTCCCATCAGCAGGGTAAAAATTTGACATTTAAGAATATGAAATATATCACACTAAAAAATGGAACTATGAGACGGTCTTATTTGAGAAAAAATGTATTCTATTTTAAGCTGAAGCAAAAATGTGTTATCACTTTTGGGTGTTTAGATTTGACAATATTTGCTTCTTTTCCTCTTTTGTCTTTCTGGTATGAAGCTATATGACATATAACCTCTCATATATTTAGCATTTACTTCTTCTGATGTCATCTATCTTGCAAATATAAAAGAAAGTAATACTGAGAAATATTAGTTATCTGTTTTATGATTTTATTTAGCATTCTGAGGCTTACTCTATACTTAAATACTTTAATAATCTGCTACTGTAAGCAGCATTGATATGATCATCATTAGAAAAAAGTAGTCCACTATTTTAAAATAATTGTTCATGTTTAAAAGAGAAATGAAAATAATTAAGTTATTTATTTAATTTAGTTTTGAGACAGGACCTCATATAAACGATGATGGCTTCCAACTCCCTGTGTTGATGAAGATAACCTTGAACTTTCCTCCACCTCTTTCTGCCTCTAGAATGCTATTGTATGCCAACATGCCTTAGTTTAGGTGGGGTTTTAGATAGAACACAGAGCTTCATTTATGATAACAAATACCCTATCAATTGAGCTAGATCCTCAACCTTTGAAATAGTATTGTTAAAGAATTTTTTGAAAAGTACATATAAGCACAGAACTCTGAGTTATTACTTTATTTTTCATTGATATATCACATAAAATTTGGCTTTTAGTTTGTAGTTGATAGTTGTTAATCTTCCTTTATTTTTTTCCTTAGCATACATAGCAATAAATGTATCTGCACAAAGTCATTGATTATTGTTGCCTTTTATTAAAAAATATTTTTATTGAAAACATTCTCACAATATACTTTGATTATGTTTATCCCTGCCTCCAATTCCTTCCATATCAACAAACACCCCTACCTGCCCAATATTATATTATTTTTATCTGTGTCCTTTCAAACAAACCAAAAGCAAACAAACAATTAAGCAAATAAGTAAATAAATGAAGAAACACATGTACACACAAGTCCACAAAACAGAAACCAAAATAAATATGTAAAAGATCAATAACACAAAATATGCCAAAATAAAGTCAATTGAGATAAACAGTTTACAAAAATATCACAGAGTTTGCTTTGTGGCAGCCATGTACTCCTGGGCATATGACCTCCTCTGAATTGTGGTTAATATACTCAGTGAGACTCCACTGGAGAAACTGTATTGTTCTCTTGCCAGTGGGTCTCAGTTGGAGATAGCTTCTTGGTTAGGAGGTGGGGTTTATTTCATCTTTCCCCTCTCAGTGCTGGAACTCCATCTTGTTTGAAACTGTATGGGCTTTGTCTATGTAGCCATGTTCTTGGTGAATTCAAATGTGTCATTCAATTTGTAGCTAAAGACACTGTTTCCTATGAATTATCCACCACCTCTGGCTCTTACAATCTTTATGCTTATTTTTCTGCATTGACTTCTAAGCCTTGAAAGGACTTGATGAAGGTATCTCATTTAAGATTGAGTTATCAAAAGTATCACATTCTCTAGCTTTGGTTCTCTCTTTTAATTCCCATGTACTACAAAAGAAACTTCCCTGATGAGCTCTAAATGAAGCACTGATCTATGGAGACAGCAGTATGTCATTAAGAGTCATTGTATTGCTGTGTTCCACTAGTCAAACAGTAGGTTTTCCTGAAGTGGTGTAGGTTTCATCTCTTCAAATGGGCTTTAAACTCAATTTAAAAAAAATGCATGGTTATCCCAAAAGCATGTGTGCCAGTATATCTTGCAGGTAAGCCACTACAACTATTGTAGGTCATAGAGTTTATAGAGGAGTGCTTAGTACTTTTCAAGATCATGGATATTAGTCAGTAGTGGTGAGACTTCTAGTTAGTCACCAGCCTGATTTCCGCATGTTTGATGACATATATTAAGTGTTTTCTTCAGCAATAGAGCTTTTTTATCAGATTGTGAAGATTAACTGATAGCCTTGGCAAAGCCTTTTCCAGCTCTGGCCAAGACCCGGCAGTCCCTCAGCCCACTTATAAAATAAACACACAGATGCTTATAGTATTTAAACTGTTGGGCCTAATGGCCCAGGCTTCTTGTTATCTAGTTCCTATATCTCAAATTAACCCATATCTATTAGTCTATAAGTTGCCATGTGGCTCGTGGCTTACCAGTACCTCACATCTCGCTTGTCATGGCGGACTCTGGCAGCATCTCTCTCCTCAGCCTTCCACTTCCCAGAATTCTCCTCCCTCTTTGTCCCACCTATACTTCCTGCCTAGGTACTGGCCAATCAGTGTTTTATTTGTTAATCAATCAACTCTCCAGCTACAAATGGCACCCAACAGGTTGGTAAGAGTTTCCACCTAAAACCTGATTAAAAAAAAAAAAAAAAAAAAGGTTCTAAAAAAGAGCTAAATACCGCTTCCTAGTTGTCTCTATCATGTTAGCAGCAGCCTGCAGGTTTGAGCTACTATGCTGGGTTCCTGGTGTGTGTGCTTGACCTGCAGTATGGTGGGAATGAGGCATCTGCAAGTGGCACATTACTCTGTGTGGTGGATTTAGTCTGTGCTAGTACAAAAAAATGTTTCTGGGCTACATGCTGCTTTGATAGAGTCATAGACCCACTGCCTCTGGCAGTGAGCATGGTTCCTCCAATGCTAGGGGTAAACATATCATCTCCATGTTGGGAAGCTGAGGTGGGCAGAGCCACCAGCCAAAGCTACTATTTTAGCCCTAGTAATGCTTCAGTTTAAATCAATAGTTACACAATAAGGCAGATTCAGATGGATAAGACTTTAAATGCTTTCAATGTGTGTAAAATATATGTAGGCTTGAAAGAAACAAAAACAAAAGTGATATATAATTATATAAAGAAATACATAGTTTTAAAAAATAAAGTCTTTAAAGTGTTAAATTAATATAAAAAATAGGCCATGTAAAGATGAATATCACACAGAGAATCTGGATTATGTTGTCTTTGATATTCTTAACTGCAGGAAGACATTTGATTATATAAGCTGTAGAGTTAAGCCAATATGTATATTTTAAATGTACCTTGACTTCAAAACTTGGATGTAAGGATATGTTGCTTTGGATAGGAGGCTCTGCTTTTATTGTTTCCACAGAAAGCCAGAGGCTATGGATTTGTTCCAGATTAAGATACATCAGTTTCGACCAGCCAAGACCCCCTGAAAGGTCTCCAATGACACAGATGATAAGTGGGCTGCAGGACTGCAGGGCCTTGGTGGGACCCAGCAAACTTCTCAGCTACAGCCTTTGATGTTTGGAGGGTTCCATGAGCACCCTTTGGTCAACAATTCAACAAGATTCATTAATTTATAAAACTGAAGTTTATACCTAGTGTCATTTATTTATTTATTTTTTGGTTTTTCAAGACAGGGTTTCTCTGTGTAGCTTTGTGCCTTTCCTTGAACTCACTCTGTATCCCAGGCTGGCCTCAAACACACAGAGATCTACCTGGCTCTGCCTTCCGCGTGCTGGGATTAAATGTATGCACCACCCCCACCGCCTGGATTTTTGCCTGGTGTCATAATATGTCTAGCATTATCTTCCCTATTATTTGGTGACTCCATTTAGTTTATTTTTATATATGGATATATTTTCAGAAGGTTCTACATTAGTAGGTTTCCAAAACAACAATTTTCAAAATGTAGCACCCATACTGGTTCCAAAAATACTATAAAAAAATACATTCTGAGCATCAGTATCATAGGACTCTTTTCTTAACACTATCACTAGCCCTAGATGTTCCTTGTAATTTTAATAATTGCTACTTTATTTCTCTGATATTTGATGATGTTTATTACTCTGAAATGTAACTGTCAACATATGTATCTTCTTTGAAAGAATCCCTACTGTTGCAGCATATTTGATCAAACTGTGAAGGTGAGTGGGAAGCTTTTGGTCATTCTATGAGTTATGGATATTTGTCATTGTTTAGGGTGGTTGATCACAAGTTGTTATTGGTAATTGTCAAGAAAAAAGCTGAACAAAGGAGATTAGATTCAGGGTTATTGTTCTGAAAAGAAAAAAGGATGAAATTAATATGATAGGATAAAAATATAGATTATTGAATCAACTCTGAAAATAAAAGAAGGGAACATAGATATGATATGTGTCTCTGCCTAGGCATCTTCTGGTTGGTATAATAAAGAGCTGAACAGCCAACAGCTAGGGAGGAAAGGATAGGCAGAACTTTCAGGCAGAGATAGCAACTCTGGGAAGAATCTGAGAGGCAGAGATTTCACAAGCCAGATGCTGAGGAAGCCGGATGGACACTATATCAAGAAAAGGTAATGAGCCATGTGGCAGAACAGAGATAAATATAAATGGATTAATTTAACCTATAAGAGCTAGTTGGGAACAAGCCTAAGCTAAGCACAAGTTTTCCTACTTAATAAGAAGTTTCCATGTCATTATGTGGAAGCTGATGGTCCCAAGAAAGTCTAACTATACTCTACTCAAGACTTGTACATTTTAAATTGTGTGAGAAAAATAGAAAGGGGATTATAGATAGACACATAAGATAGAACTGATATGAAATGTATCTTCTTTCAGATGTAAAGCCTGGATGTCTTTTATATTTAATTGATTGATTTTTTTTTCTTTAGAATTCTTTCAATCTAGTTTAGTTTCATTTTATTTTGCTTTTGTTCTTAGTCTTTTGATATCATTACAAAAGATCATTGCTATGATCAATTCAGAGGAGTTTTTATGTTTTTTCCTTAGAGTGTTGTGACTAGACTTTATATGTAAGTGATTGTGCAATTCAAATGAACATTGTATATGTACAACAAGGATGAATTTCACGTTTTTCCATGTGGATGTTCTAGTTACCTAATATCATTTACTACAGACCATTACAAATGGCAAAGGAAGTGTTAAGGGGCAATGGAAGCAGTGACTATCCCTAACACTTTGGCTAAACCTATTCCTCATGACGGGTTGTCTTACCCAGCCTTAACATGAGGGGAGAAGTTCATATACCATGCTTTGTTGATACCCATGGAAGGCCTGCCCATGTCTGAACAGAAACATGGGAGGTGTTTATTGGTGGGGGGATGGGAGGTGAAGAAGGAGGGAAAACTGTGGTCAGGATGTAAAATAAATGAATGAATAAGTTTAATTAATAAAATAGAGAGATCAGAAAATGAGTGAATCTTGAAGTCTTTTCCTATCAAATAGAATCCTTCCAGAACTAGAATTTTCTATTTTGTCAAGTCTGCATGTCCAGTTATTTCTAAAGAAGCATTTAGAAAGACAAATTTTAGAAAGATGTCAGAGAAGGCAGATAAACCATATGCAAAATCATCAATTACTACATAAGTCCATATGCTTTTAAATTTACTTCTTGTTTATTTATTTATTTATTTTTCATTTTACACAATGCCTACATTCCCAAGAGGTGGGGTGGGTAGCTTTTGGTCATTCTATGCGTTATGGATATTTGTCATTGTTTAGGGTGGTTGGTCACAAGTTGTCTTTGGTAACTGTCAAGAAAAAAGCTAAACAAAGGAGATTAGATTCAGGGTTCTTGTTCTAAAAAGAAAAAATGGAAGATATTAATATGATAGTATAAAAATATAGTTTATTGAATCTACTCTGAAAAGAAAAGAGGGAAATAAAGATATAATTTGATAAAAATATAGATTATTGAATCTACTTTTAAAAAGAAACTATTAGTTTTAAATATTTTTACATTGAATTGGACTTTTGTATATTGTATACAAATTTTGTATATTGACACAACTTTGATATTATTTTGTTAAAACATACTAGACATATTTTTCTAATCTTGTTCAATGTATTGTACCTACACAGCTTATTTTACAATATAATGCAAGTTGCTACTCCTTGAAAATTATTACTGCAAACTATTTAGTATAATAAAACAATGACAGTAGTTAGTCATCTATTACAATTAAACTTGTAGTCATATTAGATATGTTATCAGGATCAAATAGAGATACATTTTAGATAGGGTGGTCATCTTCAAACACTTCAGAGATCTACAGAATATGGCATTTAAGATGTTTTAATAACATCAGTTCATTTTTTATGACAATGAGACATGTCTGCTCCTGGCAGTACCAATCTCATTCAGAGAAGCTAATGGATATTGAAGAATCACCATATGGAGTTTATTTTCCTTGTGGCAAAATTTAGCCACTGGGCAAGAAAATGCCCTTGCTTTGACTACTGACAGTACACTGTCCAAATGGGACAAGCAGAACACACAAAAAACAAAGGACTGCTGAACTTTGCCAAGACAAGATA
The DNA here is from genome assembly GCF_903995425.1 of Onychomys torridus. Lineage (NCBI taxonomy): Eukaryota > Metazoa > Chordata > Mammalia > Rodentia > Cricetidae > Onychomys > Onychomys torridus. The sequence continues at coordinate 57,271,300 of NC_050454.1, forward strand.
GAACAGCTATTTCAATATCCTGCTTCACAGAAAAGTCTGTCAGATATGCTAGGCCTGTAGCCCAAAGATGGATTCCCCATCATTGCAAAGGAACCTGGGGTGACTTCCAAGCAGCCAACTGTTTCCGTCATTTCATACATTTTTTGGAAGTCATTTGCTTGCACTTCCTGCTTACTCAGGTAGTATTATTTCCTTCTTAGATCTCTGATGGAATTGAAGAATTTATAGTTATAGTTTTTCTTGTTGCCAGATTCAGAAAAGAAATTCACTAAAGAGGTATAAAATGTATAAATTTTAGAGACATTAAAAGATAGTTTTGGTAATGCAAGTTAGAATAGAAAATGAAATAGGTACAACCTTAGACTCACCATGGTAAGATTAATAATGGGGTATTTTTGCTGAATTTGTCAAATGTTAATGGACCAGAAATTGTTGATTTATTTATTACCTGTATTCGTTATATATAGTTATTGTACCTATTGTATGCTGTTTCTCTTAAATTAGTTATAACTTTTTTTTTTTTAGTTTAGACAAAAAATTGGAAATTGGTGATATTTTGTTTATGCTTTAAAATAATAAATCTTGCCTGAAGATCAGTAGAGGCCAGGCATGGTGGCACACACCTTTAATCCCAGCACCTGGGAGAAGGAGACAAGAACTGGTATGGCTGGTGGAGAGAGGAAGTAATGAAGTGGAGTGGAGACGGGAGCTCAGCCCTTTCATCTGAGGATCCCTAGAGGTCAGAAGTCTTTCTAGTGGCTGGCTGCACTGCTTCTCTGATCTTTCAGCTTTTACCCTAAAAAAACTAAAATAAAATAAAAGTTTACTTCTTATTCACCGTAACTTTCTCCAATAGTTAGAATAATGCAGCACATCTGGAACATTTTTTTAATGTAATATTTGTAGATGTTCTTTTAAAACATATAAAATATATAATATTTCTGTTTTGTGAAATCCTGTATATAAAATAAATTTAGTTACTTTGTCACAAAGTTTAAAAGCCCTAGGCCATTAAAGGTAATGAACTTGATATTTGAGGATATTCAAATATGCATATATTTATAAGTATGTGTATATACATATTCATATTATACTTGATAGTATTCCAGTTCCCTTTGGGATAATGAGCATGTCTGAATATTTTTCAGTATTTCCTAATTATAACTTTCATTTTGTCACAACAGTACTTTTAAACTATGTAAATATGAAATTTTTTTTAGTTAGAAATACTAGCTACTCACATTAAAGTGTAGTCCTTGAATGTCTGACTTTATCTATTGCTTTGAGGATTTTTTTTTAGTATAGCAGTTTCAGAATGTGAAGTCTGAATGTATTAAACCTGTGAAGACAAAATGTTAATTGCCATGAAATTTAATGACTTTCTTCAATAATAAATTAGAAGTTCAAACTCTGTTCCAAACACATTTGTTTTATTTTTTCTGCTACTTTAAACCTTCTTTAATTCTCAAAATGACCACAGAGAAATTTAGTTCATAGCACAGAATTAGTGAACAATTTGGACTTTTTTAACCAAAAGGAATTTCAGAACATGCATACCCACTGAAGCCAGGTAAATTCATTGTTCCATTTAAATATGACATTCCCTCTGTCTGGGACATTCTGTAGGCAGGACCCCACACCACATGTTTTAGGTCCCTGAGAGATAATGAATGGATTAAATCTAATCACCCAGAAAAAAAGCAGAAAAATGGAATTCCTCAGGGTACAATGAATTACCTATCACCAACAATTTGAACATATTAAAAGTATATTTTGTTTAAAATAACGTTAAACTAATATAATAATTTTGAAGTAACAAAAGGAGCTAAAAAATAATACCCTAGAAATATAGCTGTTAGGAATCCTTCCAACTGCCAATCCAGCTCAGAAACACATCTACCTCCCCATGTAAATTAGCTCTTAGAATTAAATAACACATGACTGATTTATTCTAAGCCCTTCTGAAGCAAAAGCTTTGTAGTATTTATGAATATTCTCAGATATTTTTGTTGTGATGGTTATTCTTGGTTGCCAACTTGACTGTATCTGGAATGAATTATAATCCAGAAATGGAGGGCACACTTGTGATCCAGATCTTGAGGCAAGAAGACAATAGGCCTTTAATCCAGACCTGGATGCTTGAAGGCACACCTTTAATCTGTTCCACATCTTCTACTAGAAGCTCATACACGGACAACGGAACAAGGAAGGGTTTGTTCTTTGCCTGCTTGCCCTAGTCTTGTGAGTATATCCATTCCTTCACTGGCATTAGAGGTTACTTTTTTGGGATTCCAGCATATACAGAAAACCAGCTGGAATACCCAGCCTCATGGGACTGAGCAGCTACTAGATTCTTGGACTTTCCATTCACACCTAGCCAGTGTTAGACTGTAGCCTGTAAGTCATTCTAGTAAGTTCTCATCTATATATACATACACATATGAGGATATATATGGATAAAGAGAGAGATTCATTCTACCATTTCTGTGGCTCTAGAGAACCCTGGCTAATACAGTTGTATAGCTAAATTTATATAAGTGAGTCATAAAGCAGTAATTTCATATTGTGCTCCATTTTTTAAATTGTCACATGGGGATTTGTAACACAAATTGCTAAATGGTCTTATTAATAAAAAACCCAGAGCCAGCTATTGGGGTGAAAGCTTAAAGATCAGAGAATTACAAATTTGTGTTTCAAGGATTTTAGCTTCCATTTTAAGTAATATTGCTTCTGTCTCTTGATCTATTAACGTCCTCCTTGGTAAAGCTTTTTTGTTCTCCTGTACTCTTAGAATCACCCCCAAAGGCTCAATCCTTATTGCTGCTTGGCAAAGGCATTGCTGCTTGGCAAAGGCTACATGTACTGAGTTTACAGGACATGAGAAAACTATCTGAGGGAGACTTCCTCAATGTGACACAAAAACAGAGATGTGGGTGAAAAACCTGTCTTCTCTGCTTAGATTATTGGAGTTCCCGAACTTGATGTTGACTCCTGCAATAGCCAAGCAACTCAGACACTCCATTTATTTAGTATGAGTCTTGCCAGTTTCCCAGCCTCCTACCAGTATCAATACTTTTATCACAGGATTTAAGATTTTCCTCATTATTCATCATTCTAAATATCAGGGTTTTTTCACATGGGAAAGGCTGTGTGTGTAGCATGTCTTGTGTACCTATTTCCTTATTTTCAAGTAAAATTTTCATGATCCCAGAATGTGAATTATCTCTATAAAGCAAAAATAATATTATCCTTAAGTTACAATGCTCTGAATTCTTATATTCTATTTTATTATTTTAATATTAAGGTAACACAAACCACATAATATGTGTCACTTATGTTTTTGTATTTATTATATTATTTCAGTCTGTTGGGGATCATCTGGTTCCTTCAATAGTCAGTTGATCTCACTTAAAAACCCACTGCATCAATATTTTTTCTGATATTCATTGTTAGAATTTTTTTTGAGACAGTGTTTCTCCATGTAGTTTTGGTGCCTGTCCTCGATCTCACTCTGTAGACCAGGCTGACCTCAAACTTACAGAGATGCGCCTGCCTCTGCCTCCCGAGTGCTGGGATTAAAGGCTACCACTGCGTGTCTCTTGTCAGAATTTTATAAGCCTCAATTAGTTGCTTTTAATATCCTAAATATTGCTTGCTTTCATGCTTTTCTGCCTCTTTTGAGTCAACTTTTCTAACAGGTTTATTTTAAAAAAAAAAGGTTTGTTTCATCTAAACTTTTTAATGTAATATGGACATTTTTAAAAGCATTCTTTAAAATTTTTATGGTCTGGGAATGTAACTCTATGATAGAGTGCTTTATGACTCTGGAGTTATTCTTTACTCACACAGTTTATAACAGGAAATTGGAAACTGACTAAAGTGAAGAAAATGCAATGATCAATATATTTTAAGTACTTTTAAACTCTTCTTCTCATAATGCCTTTATGATGTTTACTAGTAGATTATTTTAAAGTAAATCTTAGGCAACTTGCCATTTTTCATATATAATTTGGTTTACATCACTAACTTTGTTATTTTGATCTCCTATGAATAATACTATGTCCTAGACAGTCCATACTAAATCAAATATATAGCCTTATGTTTCAAAATATTAATTTTAGTCAAGGTCTTACTATGTAGATCAGGTTGGCCATAACCTCAGAGATACCCTCCTACCTCTCCTGATTGCTAAGATTTGAAGGTGTACACTACCATGCCTCACCCAAATGTTTGTGGACTATTCCTTTACATTGTGTGAATAGATGTCACTGTGATTGGTTTCATAAAGAAGCTGACTGGCCAATAGCTGGGGGCAGGATAAGGTTAGGGGAAAGCCAAACAGAGAATGCTGAGAAGAAGAAGGATAGAATCAGGGGAGTTGGGAACAGGTATAAGAGAAGCAAGATGGACATGTCACACTGAGAAAACGTATTAAGGCACCTGGCAAAGCTTAGATAAGAAATACAGATTAATAGATAGAGAGCCTGGATCCTGTATGTTACTGTGTTATATTCATATTTTTTGGCTACTATGATGTGCTGGATTATGAAATCTGCTAGATTATGTGAACCTATATATTTTAAAAGTATGTTGAAGACAAAATGTATGTTGCTGTGGAAGAAAGGTTATGCTTTTATTTCCACAGGAACTAAGAGGCTGTGGATTCATTACAGGTTAAAGATGATCAGGTTTGATTGAGAAAGACCCCTGAAAATCCTGCCCAAAACATAAAGAAATAAACCTAGAAAAAGTGCAAAACATGTAACATATTTTACCTGCTCAAATATAAAACAAAAAGTCATGTTCGGATAACTGGTGTACAACACACAATCTATACTTGTATGAATACAGATATGTGTGTATTTTTTTAAGTTTATGTATTTTCAGAGCAAGGGCACCAGACACCAAGGAAAATGGATGGCCCAGGTGGTCCAGCATCTCAAATAGCATCTGTTACAGTATCTTAAGAATTCTACAACTGGGTTGGGGATTTAGCTAAGTGGTAGAGCCCTTGGCTAACAAGCGCAAGCCCTGGGTTTCATCCTCAGCTCAAAAACGAAGAAGAGGAGAAGGAGGAGGAGGAGGAGGAGGAGGAGGAGGAGGAGGAGGAGGAGGAGAAGAAGAAGAAGAAGAAGAAGAAGAAGAAGAAGAAGAAGAAGAAGAAGAAGAAGAAGAAGAAGAAGGAGAATTCTACAACTAAAAGTCTCAAGGCTGCTGGTTGAGATGGATTAGCCTCACAAACTACTCCAGCCAAGAATTAACCATTATCCTAAATTGTCTCAGTTTCCTGCACAGATACCTCCCAAATATCAGGAAGTAGTCTAAAGAACAATGTCTACATTCCCAAAAGAAGGTCTATGGATGCTTAGTATCATTTGGGGTGGGGGAAGCTGTTATTGGTCATAGTCAGACAAAAAAACTAAACAAAGGAGTTAAACTCAAAGATATCTTTCTAAAAGAAAAAATGGTTTATGATATAGAAATGATGAGATAAAATGGTAGAATATTGAATGTACATTAATAGAACAAACAACTATTAATCTCAAAGTATTTTACATTTGTATGGATTTTAGTTTATTGATACAAAATTTAAAGTTAATTTTGCTATACTTTGTCTTGTTTGGGGTATTGTGCATATGCAACTCATTAAAACTATAATGTATAACTAAGAAATACAGTTATTTCTTAAATATACTATCAAAAATAGTTAGCCATGTATAATAGTCAAATTGATAGCCATGTATGTATGTCTTCAAGGTAATACACACACACACACACACACACACACACACACGTCTGTGTGTGTGTGTGTGTGTGTGTGTGTGTGTGTATGTGTGTGTATTTAGATAAATACATGGCCTTCAAATACTTCAAAGACCTACAGAATATGACATTTAAAAATTTTTAATAATATAGGCTTTTCTTGACAGTGAGATACCTCTGCTCCTGACAGCACTAATATACTTCAAATGAGATGATGGGCATCAAAGAAACTCCATGTAGAGTTTACTTTCTTCATAAGCTAGCCATTTGAACAAGAAACTGCTCTTGCTTCAATTGCTGACTGTATAGTATCCAAACTGAACCAGCAGGACAGAGACTGCCAAATTTTGCCAAGACAAGGTAAGTTAGTCCTTCAAAATTCCCTGATTCTCAGAAAAGTCTGTCAAAAATACTAGGTCTGTAGACCAAAGATGGATGCCACAACATTACAGAAGAACCTAGGGTGACTGTCCAGGCACCCAGATGTACTTGTCATTAGGGAATATTTCACCCTTCTGGGCTCTTTAGTGAAGCTGAAGACTAGATAGTCAGAGCTGAAGCTTTCTTTAGTTATGACAAAAGGTATATTAGGTATAAAACTTTAGAGTCACGAATATATGATAAACAGTATTTTCTCTAAATTTGCCAAATACAAATGGATTGGATATTGCAACTATAATTCTTAATTAATCACTTTTATTCTATGTTAATGTTAAAACCTTCCTTTCTAATTACATGACAAGGGAGGGAATGTGGAATATTCTTTTACACTTTGTAACTATAGGGTACAGTGATTGGTTTAATAAAGAAACTGACTGGCCAACACTTGAGACAGATAAGGGTAGGAGGAGGGTCAAACAGAGAAGGCTAGGAAGGAGGGCAGAATCAGAGGGATCACCAGTAGATGCAGATAGAAACAAGATGGACATGCCATACTAAGAAAGGGTACCAAGCCACATGGCAGATTGTAGATAAGAAACATGGGTTAATTTCAATGTAAGAGTTAGCTAGTAACAATCCTGAGCTATTGACCGAGTATTTATAACTAATATTATGCCTCTGTGTGGTTACTTGTGAGCATCTCCTGGGACAGAAATGTCTGCCTAGAAAGGTTGTTTCATCTAAAACAGGATGTAAAATGTTCACACTGTTTCTATTGATTTCTTATCTTTGGAAATATACTCATAATTTTACAGTGTGTATCACCAGTCTATAAATCTTAGGAATAGGAATCCAGTCAGTGTTTTGCTATATACTCAAAGAGCTTGATAAATGTGTTGTTTATAAAGTCACATGACTTCATGGTCATACCTGTAGAAAGTTTATTTTCCTGGAACCAGGTGCTCTGTGAAGATATACCTTTAATACAATATTCAGTCCAAGTCTATGTACTTCTTCATTCAGGTGACAAAAACATTCACAAACTCCAAAACATTCAAGTCCATTCTTTCATATTTTAAATCATTAGAATATATGTTCTCCTTCTTTTAGGAATATTTCCATGCAAGTTAAACTTTTAGCATTGAAAATATATAGGACATAAACTATTTGTTTTATATAAAATATTAAATTTATTATATTAAAAGATCTTAGTTTCACAATTGTGAGGTTATAAAAACCAGAGTGGAAATGCAGAACAATTTCATATATCATTTTAGTGCCATCCTCCCATCCAAATACTAAACCAAGATATTTTCTGAAATTGAGGAAATAATGTTGGGTCCCTTGTGTTAAAAGATCATAGATTCACTTGGGTCAATTATATGTATTCTAATATAGTTTTAATTATAATTGACTTAACATTATTCTCCCTACTACTTCTTCCCTCTAGCCCTTTAAAATCGCCCTCCCTCAATGCCCTCCAATGTTCCTTTACTCTCAAATAGCTTCTTTACCATTTATTATTGTTTTACACACACACACACACACACACACACACACACAGAGCATTATAAGTGTGCTTTTCTTGTTTGAGATATATCATTTCAGGCAGATTACTCTATATTGGACAACCAATAAAGGCCCTAATTTCTAGAAGAGTCTAATTGTTCTCCTCCAAGTAGTGATTAGTTGCTTGTAATTCTTTGTCTAGCAGTGGGACCCCACAACATTTCCCCCTTCCACATTACTGTTGATTGATATTGCCAATTATTATTATTATTATTATTATTATTATTATTATTGTTTTGTGTTTTAATTTTACACATCAGCCATGGGTTCCCCCATCCACCCCCCTGCCGCCCCAACCCTCACCTTCCCTCCAGCCCCTCCCCTCCATACCTATCTCCTCCAGGGCCAAGACTCCCCCAGGGATTCATTTAAACCTGACGGATTCAGTACACGCAGGTCCAGTCACCTCCTTCCAGGCTGAGCAAAGTGTCCCTGTGTAAGCCCAAGGTTCCAAACAGCCAGCTCATGCACTAAAGACAGGTCCAGGTCCCACTGCCTGGGTGCCTCCCAAGCAGATCAAGCTATTCAATTGTCTCACTTATCCTGAGGGCCTGATCCAGCTGGGGGCTCCACAGCCTTTGGTTCACAATTCATGTGCTATTCATAATTCACATTTGGCTATTTGTCCCTGTGCTTTTTGCAATCTTGGATTCAACAATTCATGCTCTTGCAGACCCTCCTCTTTCTCAACAGTTGGAAACCTGGAGCTCCACCTGGGACCTGGCTGAGGATCTCTGCATCCACTTCCATCAGTTCTTGGATGAGAGTTCTAGCATGACAGTTAGGGTGTTTGGTCATGTGATCACCAGACTAGGTCACATCAGGCTTTCTCTCGGCCATTGCCAGCAGTCTACAGAGGATATATCATTGTGGATTTCTGGGGACCTCTCTAGCACTCTGCCTATTCCTGTTCTCATGTGGTCTTCATTTATCATGGTCTTTTATTCCTTGTTCTCCTTTTCTGTTCCTGATCCAGCTGGGATCTCCTGCTCCCCAAGCCTCCCTTCCCTCAAACCTTGCCCTTCATTACTCCCACTGTTGTCCAGGTTGTTCATGTAGATCTCATCCATTTCTCTGCCATTGGGTGATCCCTGTGTCTTTCCTAGGGTCCTGTTTTCTAGGTAGCCTCCCTGGAGTTGTGTAGCAGTCTAGACATCTTTGTTTTACATCTAATATCCTCCTATGAGTGAGTACATACCATGTTTGTCCTTCTGAGTCTGGGTTACCTCACTCAGGATGATTTTTCCTAGATCCATCTAGATGTGTCTCCTGGGCCTCTGCTCTTCACAACCTGCTAATCCATGAGTTCAGTCTAGTTGTGATTTTTGGGTGCCTGTGGGAGCGGCCTCCTCTTCAGATGCTTAAGTTTAGCTCTGCTATCTGAGAAGCTCTGGGAGACATTAGACGGATTTTATTCCTTATCTTGACTTGTGTCTTCTAGCTTTTTATGATTTACTGGAAAGCTTGGGGATAAGGGAACTCTTCATTTGCCCTTTCACTGGCAGAAATTAGATAATTCCTGTAAAATACCGGGGTTTAAGGAGCCACTCGGCAGCCATTTCTTATTGTTATCTCAGGGGTATTTAAGGCATTTCTCAAAGGAGTGAGACCAAGAGGAGGAAGCCTTATGTCCCGTGACTGCAGCCCCCCCCCCAAAAAAAATTTAAAAACAAACAAACAAACAAACAAAAAACCTAAAATGACAAACATGATCCAAGACTCCAATCTCAGGATCCCCAAGATCATGTGAGGATCGGTGATTGACTGACACAAGTCACCCTTTGCCTCATCAACAGAGGGCCAGGGCACGTGTGTAGCCAAAGGACTCCTGGGGGCTCCACAGCATTCAATGCTTGGTCAAGGGAGAATGTGTTGTGGCATATGCAGCCGGAGAATTCCCCAGGGGTCTGACAGTGAGAACGATATCTCAGACTATAGTCATGGGAAATGGCCAGAGAATGAAGCTAGTTTATGCTGGCTGGAAAGGGAGAACTCATCATTTGAAGCAGCAGATGTTGTGTGAAGTGGTCTGGTGGCCTGGCATTGAAAAAGTGGGCAGTTGTAGATCAAACAAACCAGTACATTGTCATGGATGCAGAGCACTGGGAGGGCCTGCTTCATCTTGGCACCAATGCTGGTTATTATTACATGGTGCTATGTTATTTATTAAGCAGCACTGCTTACTATGCGAGGAAAGTCACATGGCACAACAAAACCCACTATAAGAGTTTATTAGGGGAAAGAGAACAGAAAGGAGTGTGCTTAGGCCTATGGAAGATTGCGCATGGAGAGAGAGGAAGAAGAAGGGACGGAGGAGTCTGTGATCTGTATTTATGGATTCTCCTGCACATGGGCATATGGGCTTACATAGTTAAGCCACACATGTGCATAGAATCCATGATCCTCCTGCATGCAAATTACGTGACCATGCAGTGCACAAACTATGTAGGATGTAAGACCCCAGGATGACTGAGCCTCTTGCTTAGCTACTGGACAGTGCATGTGTGGTCATGTAGAAACAGCAGATATACTTATTATGGTTATAAGGTTAATATTTAAAATATTGTAAGGAATTCTACTGATCTGAAAAAGTGATGGTCGCAGTTTTGTTTTCTCATACCCAAGACCTCATAGAATAACAACTATTAAAGTTCCCGGTACAGAAAGCATCCTTGGTCAAGATAATCCAAGTGGTTCCCCAAACAATATAGATTATCAGTGTAGCCCCTGATTGTCTTTAGGGTTGAGTTGGGAGTCTTTTGTTGAAGACACCGCACAGTTAAGACACATGGCACAGGCGATTCAAGATAGATCTGACCTGAAAGCCTCTTTTTTTTGTGGTCTATTATCCCTGTTCCAGAAATATACCTGTAAACTGCCAAAGGAGGGGAGCAAATAAACAGTCGACCCAGAGACAATGGCTATGAAACACAATTATCAGCATGGTAAGATATGCATAAAGTGAAAGAAGTATCCCTTGCATGTTGGCAATCAACAGCTGTTTAATTGGACTTAATGGCTATTCAACAGGACAGAAATATGCCTAAGAATGGAAACCTAGCCAGATTACTTATGTTTTATGTGCTTTTTTGAACAATGTATAGCGGTACATATTATGGACTACAGTATCATCCATAGCATCTTCACTGCCTTAAAATACACCTATTGGTGCTTAAGAGAAGGTTTAGTGGGCTGGGCGGTGGTAGCACACGTCTTTAATCCCAGCACTCGGGAGGCAGAGTTGGGCAGATCTCTGTGAGTTCGAAGCCAACCTGGTCTACAGAGTGAGTTCCAGGATAGGCGCAAAACTACACAGAGAAACCCTGGAGAGAGAGAGAGAGAGAGAGAGAGAGAGAGAGAGAGAGAGAGAGAGAGAGGTTTAGTGGCTAAGAATAGCTCCAACTGCACAAAACAAAGGTCTATATTTATTTTGAGAGTGGATGACACATTTGTGGTTGAATCACAATTTCATATTTTCCTAATTCATCCCCTAATAAATTCTTATAGTGGGTTTTGTTGTACCTTGTAGCTTTTCCTGCATGGTAAGCAGCGCTGCTTAATGAATAACATCGTGCGACAAAATGATAACCAGCATTGGTGCCAAGATGAAGCCAACGACACCCAGATTATCTTCTATGCTTGCTTCTATAGTTCCACTATTTTCATTTTACATTTAGATCTATATATCATATTTTAATCACCTATATATCATAATTTTAATTTTAATTAATTGCTAAAAGTATGAGATTTGTGATTAACTTTATATATTCTCATATTTAGATGTACTTCCTCTTTCTGAAATTTTAATTTGTCTATCCTACATAACATGCAAAACCAGCCTCTTCCCATGACTGTATTTTTTTGCACGTTGTATTTGCTATGGCAAGGTGTCCACACCATAACCTGAGAAATTATTATAAAACTTTAAGTACTTAACAAGAAAATAAACAAAAGAAGGTAAAGCAATAGAAATTATAAAAGCATTCTTGTGAGTGGGTGAAAAAAACATAAATTAATTTCTACCAAATTATTCACATACAACAACGCTAAGGGAGACTGGGACTTGACTCTGAGATGGAAATACAGTACACACCACAGCTGTGGTACCCTAGACACAGAAGACTATGTATTTCCAATGTTCACCATATGCCACTGTTTTTAAGCATTAAGTTAAACATAATGACATGCACACAAAGAAACAGATGACAGGGGTGAATTGCTTATTTGGCAGCATTCTATAAGATATTAACTTTTGCATACATATGCATTTTCAAAGAAAATAGATCATACTGAAAAAAAAATCAGGTTTTTGAAACCTGTCTACTAAACTACAAATAAATACCATGAAAAAATATATACATGTTACTTTAGAAGAAATCATGTCTTAAAAAGTTTCTCCTTTGGTAATAAGTTTGTTTTAGAATTTTAGTTATGTGACATTGATAAACATTTAGAATATCTTTAAATTATCCTTTGGTAGTTGGGATACTTTTAAATTTTCTATTTTAGTAAGATCTAATATTGTTTTATAAAGATATAATTTATTATCTATCTGCTTATTTAATTATGTTTGTGTGGTTGTGTATGTCAAGGAAGACTACAAGTATGTGGAATCACTTTGACATGGAATTCGAAGATTGTTCTGGGTACTGAACTCAATTTTTCTGTAAGAGTGGCTAACCCCGTTCGCCATAGAGACATCCCCATTGTTAAGAGCTGACATTTCTAACATTTAAGGTCTTAACTTTTAATTTTTTTATTCTTTATTATTATTATTATTTATTTTATTTTATTTTATTTTGGTTTTTTGAGACAGGGTTTCTCTGTGTAGCTTTGTGCCTGTCCTGGATCTCTCTCTGTAGACCAGGCTGGCCTTGAACTCACAAAGATCTGCCTGGCTCTGCTTCCCGAATACAGGGATTAAAGGTGTGTGCCACCACCACCTGGCCTTTTTATATTTTTAATCAAATAAAAATCAATAGAATTAGAAACTAGTTTTGTCCCTTGTGGCATCATAATTTTCTACTCACATGCAGAAAAACTGTTCTCTGGAGTGCTTTATTGTGGAATTTTCACGAGTGGCTTTTTATGGTTAAGCAGGGCTTGCAGGTTGTCTATATTTTGTTTCATTAGTCAAACAAAAAGTCATTTTTCAGGAAAGTGTGAAAGTGAAATGCAGTCAATAGTATAGGATAGAAAGACCATGAATAGCTTCCAAAGAATCTTTCATCAAATATTTTAGGGATTGCCTTGTTTACCCGCTTCTCAAAATCATTTGCAGGTTGACTATCTGTTCCTCATAATTTTATCCATTTTTAAACTTAAAGTTAAATGTATATGTTTAAATACAGGAATATTTGCTGCATAATAGTACATGATCATAGTGATATAATTATGCAGGAGTTAAGGAGAGACTGATATGTTAAGACATGTAGAATGATTGTTAGATACTCTCACAGAGCCTTACAAACATAACTAAAATAGTTTTCTATTTCATGGCCATTCCATGGAAGCAACTGAACTGCAAATATTGATTTAAAAATAATCATAGTATAAATGGGGAGGAATAAATTATAATATTGTTTCATTATGAATATTTCAATTAGCTTTTAAACTTCTTATTCTATATCATAGTATAGTTGTTGCATGGTTATACATATATCTCACTATGACTATATTTATGATATTCTCCCTGACAGTCCCAGGAAGGTCAGGACCCACAAGCTGGGCAGCCTGGAGAACCGGATTGGAACCAAACATGACTAGCAAAAAAATAAAATAGTCAATGAAATGATTCCTAATGATATTCTGCTCTACTCATAAATTGTTGCCTAGTTTAATTGCCATCAGAGAGGCCACATGAAGAACTGATGGAAACAGATGCAGAGACCTACAGACCCTGTGGAAGAGGGTGGGGGAAGGATTATAAAAGCCTGAGGGGCCAAAACACCACAATAAAACCACATCATCAACTAACCTGGGCTCAAAGGTGCTCACAGAGAATGAACTGCCAACCAGAGAGCTCCCTTGGGTCTGACCTAGGCCATCTGCACATATGTTACAGTTGTGTTCTTTGGTCTTATTGTGGGACTACTAACAGTGGGAGCAAGGGCTGTCTCTGATTCTATTACCTGCCTTTGGGACCCTTTCCTCCTATTGGGTTACCTGCTTCAGCTTTAATAGGAGGGGAGGTGCCTAGTCTTGCTGCAACTTGATATACCATAGCTGGCTGACATACATAGGAGGCCTGCCTTTTGCTGCAGAGAAAGGAGGAGTGAATGTGTGGGAAAGAGGGGAAGTTGGAAGGAGTTATTGGGAGGAGAGGAGGGAGGGAGAGGAAATTGTGATTGAGCTGGGAAAAATTAATGAATACAAATAAATTTAAAAAGAATCAATATTCTAAACTAAAGAGCAATGATAAAGTAAGTTCTATAAAAACCAAATATATTAGCAAATATTAATATTACCTATATTTAGCAGAAAAAATGAGTTTATTTGAAATATTAAATTTAAACTATATTCCTTAGAGTTCCTCCTTGTAACATAGCTTTATTTCATAGGTACATGTAGTTTAAATTTTGAGCTATGTTGAAAGACTGGCTAAACTGAATTTGTAATAGCACTGTCAGACATGAACATCATCTTCAATAAAGGAAAATATCCCAGATGAATAAAGATTCAATATAAACTCAGTTGATTAATTTTACTAATTCATTTCTATTAACTTGAACCCAGAGTCATGCTACTGAGACTGTAGATGAGTTAATTAACAGTGTGCCTGGAGAGTAGTGGTTTGCCTAATTGTTTGAAATAAGCTTTTGGATATGTTATTTTAATTGTCATTTTGTACATGTTGTCATTGATCTATATTAAAACATGGTTGTCATTTCTATATCAATTAATGATAAGTGAATAATTTTTGCAGTGCCCTAAAATATAGTGTAAATCTTTCTAAGTAGAGAAGAAGGAGTTCTGCATCCATGACCATGTCTAACTCTGGCTTTCTATTATTTTTATGTGATTTTTCTCATTAGGAACATGCTGCCTTCAAACATCCATGAAAAACTCACCCTCCTTCCTGCCTTCTTTCTCTATCCTCACTCTGTCTGCTCTTATATGACTATTCAAGTTATTTTAAGACAATGTATGCACATTGTATTTGTAAATCACTATGATATCGTTTTGATGGTAGTTGGGTTAATCTGTTTGGAAATCAAATTTGAGCTGTTCAGTAAAGTTGAACATGTCTATACACACAGATAGGGTACCTACAAGTTGTTTCCTTCTCTGTGTAGAAGCCTAAGTTCATATCACAGCATTTGTCAAAACACAGGTTCACTACTGTGCTTACAGAATTATTTTGAGCAAATCTTTGCCTATCCCAATATCTTAAAGTATTGTACACATATTTTCCTCTAGCAATTTGAAAGTTTCATTTCTTAGAGTGTTGTTTAAATAAGAAATGAAAAAAAAATCTATAATCAATATATAAAGTGAATTGTATGGTATTGACTGGTAATTTTTCATGAGATAGGATAAAATTTTTCTTCTACTAAGATTTGATTTTATTTGTGAATTCTTTTGTTTAAATCAGTACTGCCAAAATTTGTATCCAAAATATCCTCCAAAGCCCCATGTGTTAACTCAGTCAAAAGGCTTGTGGTGCTATAGAGAGGTGGTAGAAGTCTAGAAGGTGAGACCCAGTACAGGACATTAGGTAATTAGGGATGTTTCCATGAAGGGGATATTGGGGACACTGGCCTCTTTCTTCTTCTCTCTTTACTTCTGATCTCCATGAGGTCAGCAGCTGGCCCCCTTTGACCATGTGCTTCATGTATGAATGCCATCATAGTCCCAACATAAGGACAAGCAATTATTGATGAAAACTATGAATGAACATAAAACTTTCCTCTTTAAGTTGATCTGTCTTGAATATTATGCCATGAAAATAGAAAACTAATAGTTACTTTTGTAATCAATAGTCAAACAAAAATGTTCAAATAATGTTATTGTTATCCCTTTATCCTCCATTGCTGCTTGTACTAAATTATTTAGATAAACCCCACCCTCTACTTGAAGGTTGATATATGGATCAACCCAACCAATCTCTTCTTCCCACTGAAAAGCAAATATTATGTAATATATGAATGGAGTATTAAATTTTTGGTCATTGTTTAAAGAAATCAGTTTTTATTCATCTGAGCCTTTGTTGATTATGATATTAACTGGGTGAATGCCATGTATATCCTAAGGCAAGATGAAGCCAATTGAATCACATGCAAACACAGAAAAGCTCTATAAAACACCAGCACAATCCCAGAATCCTCTATGCTTTTAAACCAATAGTACCTGATATTTACTAATCATATGGGCAATGATTCCAGATAGCACTAGTGAATTAGTAAGCTCCATCACAGAATGCTCTAAGGCTTTTCCATATTGCTTGGACAAGAAAAGATTTATATCATCTTATATAACACACATAATTATATAATCACTTATATATGTGTGCATATACACATATGTGAGTGTATATACATGTATATGATTAATATTAGATGCAGAGTTTGAAGCAAGTGTTCATATTGAAGTTTTATATAAATCAAGAAAATAACGAAGAGACAATTTTATGAAAAATATAAATATATTTTACCTTCAATATGATAGTATAACAATTTTCCTAAGTTGCTGAGCTCTGGGCTATACTAATTTTCTGTTTATCTCTACAAATTTGGAAAATATTGTTAATTGACAGGCAGATCCAGTTTTTTCATTTTAGAAAATATCATAAACATTCTTTAAAAATTTGTTTTTTATACATCTAATATCATTCTTTCCAATAAAAATACTTAGAGAATTTTACTAAACTATTACAGATCATAAATATAAATAAGGGGAAAAATCAAACTATTGCAAATACTGCCTCACACTCAGAGGCTGGACTGAGGCTTGCAGCTCACCACAGACACTGCTACATGGGAAGTAGAATAGGCACTGAGATCCATGTCCAAAGACTGAAGAACACCCATGCTTTAGTGCTAGATGGATAATAGCTGGGTTGAGAAAATTGAGTTTTTGGACAACAACTGGAGACTTTGTTCCAATTGCATCAATAAATCTCTTGGGTTGTTATTTGTCAGATGCTGAATTATTTTCTTTTAATGCAAAATCCAGTCATCTACATCTTATTTTTTTTTCCTTTTTTTTTTAAAAAAAACATTAATTTTTCTTGTAGTGTTGGAAATTGAACCCATGTTCCAGTAAATGGTAGATGATTTAGAAGTAAATCATCCCCCTCCATCTGTGCTTTCTGCACGTAACTTTTAATTCCAGAGACAGGTTTTTCAAGCTGTATTTCTACTTTCTGTCTAGTGTCATGTAAAGTTATGCTAATAGCAGCATAAAGAGACCTGCAAGCCCAAGGAGGAAGACAAATTCATTCCTCACTGTCTGTGTGTTGTTCCCAGTGGCTTCCCAAAGGGAAAGTGGGCCACAAGATTTGGATTTTAGCTCTTGTTTATCTTGGTACCTTTTAGACCAGCCAACTGCACCCTTCTGTGAGTCTGGGCATCTTCTCTGGCTCATAACTACCTGCCCCAGATTCACAAAACTAATCTACAAGAGTAAGGTCAGTAAGATACTGGGCAATTTGGACATAATTTTCTGATAGTTTTAACTCTTTATATGTTCCTCCAGTTCTTAATATTATGCTCTAGGAAATACACAGACTAGATAGCTAGATTATTCATAACACAGGCTGTTTGTAGTATATTAACAAAATGTCTTAGATTGAGAAGCTAGGGAAAGGTTAAGAGTATAAACATGATCAGAATGCATTCTGTATACATGTGAAATTATTAAAGGACAAGTTAAACTAAAAGAGACAGAAAATACTTTTAAAGTGTGAAATTAATTCAAAATTTGTCTCTTAAGACTAAAGTTGATGAACTCTAACATTCAGTCCCTGTCAGATTCACATTCTGATGAGCAAGATCCTGTTTGGTTCTTAACAGAGGCCCTTTATGATGGCTGCACAGGATAATATGTCAGAAGTAATAAATAAACTTCCTTAAAAATACATTTGTAAAGGCACATAATTTTTTGGGTACCTATTATACTGGCAAAGCCGTTGTGTCTTAATATTAATTTAAAGTTTAATATTTCAACACATAAATTTTAGGGACTCAGACATATTTACACAGCATATACAAATGTGAAGTATGAAACATTTGTTCCCTCAAACTGGACGCTTCTGAGTCCTCATCCCAATGGTTCTCAGCTGAACTGTGTTGCTCCAAAGCCTGAACGCTTCTCCAGCCAAATGCTTAACTAAATACATGCTTTTCTCCTTTACTTCCTGGTCCTCACGCCTTTCTCTTTCTGCCCCCACTCCCTGGGATTAAAGGTTGGTTTTCTGGAGTTAGAGGCGTGGGTCACCATGCTTAGCTGTTTCTAAAGTGGCCTTGAACTCAGAGATCCACCTGGCTCTGCCTCCCAAGTGCTGGGATTAAAGGCGTGTGCTACCACCGCCCAACTTCTGTTATGGCTTGATCTGACCCATTTTCTAGCCACCATTTCTGGCTCTGTTCTAGTGGCTGTCTGTTCTCTGACCCCAGATATGTTTATTTCGGGGAACACATAATATTCCAGGGAACACAATACCCACCACATAACATCAAGAGCTTTCAAGTAGAACTAGGCAGCAATTCCCTGATTAATGGGCTGTGTAATGAAAGAGATGCTTGAACATGACCTTGTCAATGTATTCACTCTATATAACATGAACAGTAGTCATTTGGATGGCCAGTGTAAGTGTATCCAGGGCAAACTGCCTTCAGAAGAAAAAATATCTGCTTTTGCTTTTATAGGACCCCAAGGATTGTTCTTTGTAAACACAATCATAAGTGAGTACTAAAAATGTGCTTATATTTGAATTTACAAAACAAAATCCACTTTCTATGTATAAAGACACATGTATGGCAAAGAGGGGGGGGTACAGGATGAAATCTTTTTTATTTTCATTGTAGATTTGCTTTCTTTTAGGTAGAAAACACAATTAAGTTTAAAGTTTCTGAAGGGGTAAAAGGTATATGGTCAGATAAATCACAATATAAGCAGAGCTAAACTATACAGATCCAGACAGTAAATTTCCCCCAAGAAAACTAAGCAAAGCCTGGTACTTTTTTATCACCTTGATACAAACTAGAATCATCTGTCAAGAGGGAGCTTCATCCGAGAAAATGCCTTTATCCGACTGACCTGTAGGCAAGTCAGTGGGGGCATTTTCTTGATTAATGATTTTTGGTGCAGTGCCCAGCATATACAGGTATTCCCCCCTTTCAGCAGGTGATCTTTAGATTCATGAAAATGCAAGTTGAACAAGCATGGGTAAGCAAACCAGTAAGCAGCATTCCTCCACAGCCCCTGCTTTACCTTGTGCTCCAGTTTCTTGCCTTGAGTTCCGTCCCTGAAGTTCCTGTGATGAACTGGGACATGATAGTTTAAACAAAATAAACCCTTTGCTCCCGAGTTAAACTGGTTCTGGTGTTGATTACAACAATGGAACAATAGGAAGTAGAAAAGAAATGGTTATCGGGTTCATGGGGCATTGTGACAGGCATAATCGTGGTGTTTCAGAGAGTTTTGTGGAAGTATTTGCAACATTTGACTTGAAAATCCATTGAGTACTCAGAATTTAATGAGCTGTTATGGGTATTTGGGAGATAGTGCTGAGAACAATACAGATGCTAGAAGCCTGGTTTGCAAAGTTTCAGAGGAAAGTGTTTGAGTCTCAGATACTTATCAGGGCCGTTTATACAAAACACTGAATTGAGAATGTGTAGTGGCTGGTCTTGGGGTAAAGAATCAGTTATGATTAACAGGAGACAGCACTACTGAAATGTAATACTTGCTTTAATGAGACAATGGATGTTTTTGCTGCTGCTGAGAAACCAGCTGTTATCAAGAAGATACCAGCATTTCTGAGATAAAAATCATCTGGGAATATTTACTCAGGATCAGCACACAGAAGCTGTGGTCCAGAGTGGGCCAAGGCTGCATTTCAAACTCCGATGAACTTGGGAATATGTAAGAGTCTCCCGCATGCTACTGGTTTTGAAGACATGAAAGCAGCAGACTAACTTGATCATGGAGAGCAGTGGAAAGCTGAGGATTGGTTCTGTGAGAGTCCAGGAGAGGTCACTGGTGAAAATAAATGTTGGTTGCACTGGATATCCCAGGACTGAAGAGGTTATGGGGAGAAGCTGAGTGTTACCATTGCTAGTAGTAGAGACCCTGAAGAGTTGCCAAGAGGCCATTGGTGAATGTATATCCTTAGATGAAGTGGAGAGCACTAAGACCATGGTATGTCTTCCAAGGATAATAGCAAGTATACAGTGAGCTCTCCTGAGCCCACACAACAATCTCAATTTGTCTGGATGGCAGAGGCAGAGAAAACGAGCTTCTCTAGTCCTTTGACTACAGTGGATTGTAGAAGCATAGATGTTAGACATTGAATGTTTTATTATTAAATTTGGGTTTTGCCTGTAAACTAATACCAGTTCTTCACTCTCAGAATAAGAAAGTATTTTCGATTGATTTTGATTTTACAGGAGCTCACAGTCAAGAGACTTTGTAATTTTAAAGAGTTATCGGATATTTGAAGAGAACTTGAACTTTTAAATGTTTAAATTCTTAAGTATTGTATGAATTTCAAAGTCATATTATGTTTTATATTGCAATATTAGTATGAACTTAACCTTTTGGAGACAACTACACAATTAGATTATAAACTTGACAAGGAATGGTTTCTGCTGGTTGATTGTTTCTTTGGAGGAATTATTTGGAATCTTTTGCTTTTTCCATTTGTGTTTGTCACCTTGTCACAAGCCACAAGCTGAGTCATCTGGAAAGAGGGAACATCAATTGATGAAAAGCCTCTCTCAGACTGATCAGTAGATATGTATGTATGACATTTTCTTGACTAATTCTGGTGTGTAAGGACCCAGCCTGATGTGGCCAATGCCTTCATTGTGCAGGTGAGACTACACAGTATAAGAAAGCAAGCATAGGACCCATGAGGAGCAGACCAATAATAAGCATTCCTCTATGATCTTTGCTTCAGGTCCTACCTATAGGTTCTGCCTTGAGTTCTTCCCCTGACTTCCCTCAGTGATGGGCTGTAACAAAGGGGGAAAAAAGAAAGAAAGAAAGAAAGAAAATAGAAGCTAAAGAAAGCCTCTCCTCCCTGATTTGCTTTCAATCATGATGTTTATCATAGCAATAGAAAGCAAAAGAGAATAACACATATACATATGTGTGTGTGTGCATGTGTGTATCCACAACTTATAGTGTTAACTTAGGATTGCACATGTGTACACATCATTAATTTTTAATTAAATATACAATGCCCAGTGATAATACATGTAACAACAGACTTACCAGAAACTATCTTCCTTACAAATTCAACCAGAACCTCACCTTTGACAAAAGGGTTTATTTGTTTTTGATTGACCTGTTTGTTTATTATATGTGCCTATGTGTGTCGTATGTGGGTATGTTCATTTGAGTGCAGGTACCTGCAGAATTCAGAGGTATTCGATCCCATGGACCTATAGACAGGTGGTTGTGAGGTACCCAATGAGGATAGTAAGTATTGAAATCAGGTCCTTTAAAAGATACTAAGAGCTTTAACCACTGATCTAGGACTTCAGCAATGGACACTTCATCTCCAACTAAATCTCTGCCTGGTAAAATTCCTACTAGACTCTGGAATCCATATATATATACACTTCAAAGTACAATGTATTTTTTCCTTAAAAAAGTAGGCTTTATTTTATTTATTTATTTGGCCCAAGCTGGGTTTATGTCATAGTTTCATGCTGGGAGTCCAGAGGGGATCTTTACAGAGCCTGCTTTCTCCTTCCAACTTTACTTGTGATTTGGGAAT
Organism: Onychomys torridus; assembly: GCF_903995425.1. NCBI lineage: Eukaryota > Metazoa > Chordata > Mammalia > Rodentia > Cricetidae > Onychomys > Onychomys torridus. Next base: position 57,292,961 of record NC_050454.1, read on the forward strand.
TGAATTGACATCTTCAATTCAGCTTAACACGTGCCTTTATTCACTGAGCCATCTCAAGGACTCCTACACTGATACTTTTAATTACTCTGAAAGGATATAAAGTTTGTAAAAATTACATACTATAGCTGGAGACCTTCTCTCCAGCTGCCACCAAGCCCTGTTAGTCCGACAACCCACTTATAAAATAAACACACAGACGCTTATATTATTTAAACTGCTTGGCCATTAGCTCAGGCCTACCATTGTCTAGCTCTTACGCTTATATTCAGCCCATTTTTATTAATCTATACCTTGCCACGTGGCTCATGGCTTACTGGTACCCTACATCTTCCTTGTCCTGGTGGCCACTGGTAGGTCTCTCCCCTCAGCCTTCTACTTCCCAGAACTCTCTTCTCTACTTGTCCCACCTATACTTCCTGCATAGCTACTGGCCAATCAGTATTTTATTTATACAGAGCAAGAATAAGAGTGCTTCATTAATATAGCATAATACTTCTTAAAGATGACCTAGAAGCCCTCAACCAGTATTAGGAACAGTTTACTGTTAGGTCTCTGAAACCCAGGACAAATGGCTATCTGACGTACCTATTAACAAATCAAAGCAAACACAGGCTAATTCTCCCAGCATCACTCAGTACCTGAACTACACCCAACCTAAACCTCTCACTCCCTAACACTGGGCTTCTGCTTCCCTCCCTCCAGCCTGACTCCTATATAATCCAGCCATTTTGGCTATGTTGGTCTCTTGGCCTCTAGACCTGGGCCACCTCTTGCTCAGTAGTTCCTCTCTTGCTCTCCCTCTTGCCCTCTTCTCTCATGGTCCAGTTTAGTCAGCCAGCCATGTTCAGTCTGGACTCTTCCCTCTGGACGCTTTCTCCCTTATATCTACAATAAAGATCTTCTCCATATTTTAGGAGTATTCAGGGCCTCCTCCTTGTTTATTTCCTTTTCAATTTCTACTGATTCTCTGTGGACTCCACACTAGGCATTCTGCTCCCATTGCTCTCCCCACTCCCTAACCCTACACCCTGCCAACCTCCCCCCAAAACAAAAGAAAACCCAAAAGAAAAACCAAAACTAAAACCAAACCAGTTATTTTGTTTTTTTTATTCATTTACTTTTTTGCAATAAATACCTCATGGAGACATTGCACCATGTGAAATTAAAGTGGTGACCAGCCATCAGCATTTTGTGTTACTGCACCATTAAGAGTAGACAGCCTCTACAATCTGCTCTGGTAGAGAAAGTGCTGCAGGGCACATGGGGATTTTCACTCTATGAGTTAATTAATGCTGCCATTTTGTAGCACAATTATGAATGAGATTTGCATATCCTATCACTTCTCATCAATATTAATAGGATGGAATATTACAGAAATTATAATTTTCTTACATTAAAATGGAGCAACCATAAGCATAATAACAGATATTTAAGAAAAGCATAAGATCTGAATTATCTACATTGATTATATTCTTGGGAATCTCTAATGGTTACATCTTTTCTCTTTTATAAGCAAATGTATTTTTTTCATACCTTCTGTTTAATATATTCTGTTTAAGGTTTCAACTTCCCCAACTCTTCCAAGTTCCTCCCACTTCCCTTCTCATCAAGATTCACACCCTTTCTGTCTCTCTTTGGAAAACAAATAAGCATATAAGGAGTAATGATAAGACAAGATAAGATAAGATAAAACAAAACAAAACAAAACAACAACAAAAGAGACACAGACATTGGAATAACAGAAGAAAAGGAACCAAAGAAAAAACACAAGAAAGAAATATAGATACACACACACACATACACACACACACACACACACACACACACACACACACACACTTGCACACAAGAGTCCCATCAAAACACAAAGCTGGAAACATAATATAAACACAAAGGACCTATAAGGTAAAGTAAAAAAGGAAAATGCCCCTACACAACATTGTAACCTTCTAAGATATTGTCACCTTCTTTTTGTGTTGGCCATCTACTGTTAGGCATGGGGGCCTCCCCCTTAAGAATGGTTTATTTCCCCAGCCAGGCTTCCTAAGAGAAAAATTAATCTTTCATTTGTAAGATAGTTTTGGGGTTAAGGATGGGGTCATGTATTCACATCTCTTCTCTTGTTCACGACTTTTGTATCTGCCACAGTTTCTTTGAGCTTACATGTGCAGCAGGTTCTGCTGGCGTTAGAAGCCTTGTTTCCTTGGTATCACCCATCCTGATGCCTCTTACAATCTATTTCCTTTTCTGCTCAGTTCCCTGATCCCTGAGGGGAGAGAGTTGAGGGAAATATTTAGGGCCAATGTCACAAGGTCTCTTACTCTCTTCACATTGCCTGGCTGTGGGTCTCTCTCTGTATTTGTTCCCATCTGCTGGAGGAATCTTCTCTGATGATGACTGAGCAAGGCACTGATATGATTATAGCAGACTGTCATTAAGAGTCATTTTATTGCAAACTTACTTATTTGGTTTTCCCCTAGTTCTGCGACCTACCCAGTCTCAGGTTCTTAGAAACCTTAGCAGTGTCAGGGATATGTTTGATATTATGGAGTGGGCCTTAAATCAAATCAGATATTGGTTGGATATTCCCACATCTTCCTGAAGAACCACCACACTGATTTCCGTAGTGGCTGTACAAGTTTAAACTCTTACCTGCAATGGATGAGTGTTCCTCTTAACCCATATCTTCTCCAGCATGAGCTGTTACTTTTGTTTTTGATCTCAGCCATTCTGACAGGTGTAAGATGAAATCTCTAAGTGGTTTTTATTTGCATTTTTCTGATGGCTAAGGATGCTGAACATTTCTTTAAGTGTTTCTCGGGGATTTTAAGAATTCCCTCTTTAGATCTATACTCCAATTTAAAACTCAGTTATTTGTTTTCTTGATATCTAGTTAGATATTTATACAGTTTGGAATGAGGCCTCTATTTCACGGGTAGTTGGCAAAACTCTTTTTCTATTCTGTAACTAACCTCTGCATGAATAGTGCTGTCTTTTGCCATGGAGAAGCTTTTCAGTTTCATGAGGTCCCCTTTATTAATTGATGTTCTTAGTACCTGCTCTACTGTTTCTCTGTTTAAAAAGTATTTTCCTTTGCCAACAAGTTTAACACTACTCCTCATTTTCTCTACTATCACGTTCAGTGTACCTGGGCTTATGTCCATGTCTCTGATCCATTTTGAATTAAGGGTGAAAAGTATGGAACTATTTGCATCCTTGTACATACTGCCATCCAGGTTGACCACCACCATTTGTTGAAGATGTATAATTTTATTCGAGTGTGTATTTCTGGTTTATTTATCAAAAGTTAGGTGTCTGTAAGTATGGGATTTGTGTCTTGATCTTCTATTAAATTCCATAGATGTGTCTGTTTTATTTCCAATACCATGTATTTTTATTACTATAACTCTGCATGCAGTATAATTTGAGATCTGAAGTGGTGAGACCTCTAGCACTTCCTTGTCATTCAAGAATGTTTTAGCTATTGTAGATTATTTTGTTTCCTCATGATCTTTCCTTTCAAGATCTGTGAAAAAGTGTTTTGGAATTTTAATGGAGATTGCATTGAATCTGTTGCTTTTGTTTTTGGTAGCATGGCCCTTTTTTCAATGCTGATCATACAGATCCATGGGAATGGAAAAATCTTTCCATCTTCTGAAATCTTCAATTTCTTCAAGTCTTTAACTTGCTTAGTTGAACTTATGCCAAGATTTTTTTAATGAGGCTCTTGTGAATGGTGTTGTTTCACTGAGTTCTTTCTCAGCCAGTTTGTCATTTGTATATAGGAAGGGTATACATTTTTCTGTACTAATTTTATATCCTGATTTTTTCCTGAAAGGGTTTATCAACTGTAAAAATTTTTTGGTTGAATTTACAGAGTAATATTTGTACAATGATATCATCTACAAATAAAGATACTTTCACTTCTTCTCTTGTTTTTTTTTTTTTTTAATCCTCTTCATCTACTGCTATTGTCTTAATTATTCCAGCTAAGACTCAAAAAGAATTATATTGAAGAGATATGGAGAGAGAGGAAAACCTTGTCTTACCCCTGATTTTAGTGAAAATGTTTTAAGTTTCTCTCCACTTAGGTTGATATTGGCTATGAGGTTGTTGTAACTCACCTTTATTATACTAAGATGTATTCCTTTTATCTCTACACTTTCTAGGACTTTTATCACAAAGGGGAGATAAACTTTGCCAAAGGTCTTTTTTTGTATCTAAAGAGATGATGTGGTTTTTATCTTACAGTTTGTTTATATGGTGGAGTGTATATATCTATTTAGGTATCTTGAACAATCTAAGAATCTCTTGAAGCCTTTTTGATCATGGTGAATGATCTTGTTGATGTTTTCTTGGATTCAGTTTGCAAGTGTCTTATTGAAAACTTTTGCCTATATTTTCATTAGGGAAATTGATCTGTAATTCTCTTTATTGGGACTTCACGTGGTTTAAATAGCAGGATAACTACAGATTTGGGCACTCTTCCTTCTTTTCCTATTTTAATGAATAATTTGATGAGTATTAGCATTAATTAATTGAAAGTCTTGTATAATTCTATATAAAAGTCATCCAGCCCTTGTAGCTGGAATTTTCTCCCATCCTACCTGGCCCACGGGCAGGACAAATCTCTCTTACCTGCCAGTCCCACAGCCGCTCAGACCCAACCAAGTAAACACACAGAGACTTACGTTGCTTACAAACTGTATGGCCGTGGAAGCCTTTTTATGATCTAGTTCTTTTATCTTAAATTAATCCATTTCTATTCATCTATAAGTTGCCACATGGCTGTGGCTTACTGGTAATTTTACATATTGCTACCTCTGTGTCTGGCTCACCACTCCTGACTTGGGCCTTCCTGTTCCCAGAATTCTCTTCTCTCCTTGTCCCGTCTATACTTCCTATTTGGCTATTGGCCAATCAGTGTTTTATTTATTAACCAATTAGAACAACATATTTAACATACAGAACATCCCACAACAGGCCCTGGACTGTTTTGGGGGGAGGGGGTTATTTCATATGTTCATATTTCACTTGAAGCTATAGATCTGTATAAATTGCTTCTCTGATCTTGATTTATCTTTGGTAGGTGGGATATATTGAGAAAATTATCCAACCACTTTTTAAAAAGTTGTTTTTTTTTTTTCTGATTTGGTGGAGTCCAGCTTGTTAAAGCTTATGCTTATGAGTCTGTGTATTTCTATGGTGTTTGTTGTTATGTACCCCTTTTTGTTTCTAATTGTGTTAATCTGGATCTTTTTATCAGCCTTTATGTTAATTTGGTTAAGAATTTTTGCCACTTTTACTGATTTTTCTCAATAAACCATCTGTTTTTATTGATTACGTGTGTTGTTTTGTTGTTGGTGATGTTTCTATTCTATTGTTTTTAGGCCTGAGTTTGACTTTCTCATGTCATCCACTCCCGTGGGTGGTAATTTGTATTTTTGTTGTTGTTGTTGTTGTTGTTCTAGAGCTTTCAGAAGTGCTGTTCAGTGACTAATATGAGAGCTTTCTCTCTCTCTCTCTCTCTTTTTTTTTTTCATATAGACACTTAGTGTTCTGTACTTGCCTTTAGGAACTCCTTCCTTTTGTCCTATAGGTGACACATGTTGGTTTCATTTTTTTATTCAGTTCTTTAAAGTTTTTAATTACTTTCTTAATATCTGTATTGACCTATCTTCATTAAGTATCATGTTGTTCAGTGTCCATGAATCTGTAAACATTCTATTTTGTCTATTGTTGTTTATATCCACCTTTAATTCTTAGTGGTCAAGTAGGGTGCATGATCCTATTTTAATTTTCTTTTGTCTATTACAGCTTTCTTGAATACAAGCGTGTGTTCAATTTTGAAAAAAAAGTTAGATTAAGTACTGAGAAGGAGGCATATTCTTTTGTGTTTAGGTGAAATTTTCTATAAATACCTGTTAGGTCCATTTGATTTATGACCTTAGTAGCTCCAGCATTTCCCTGTTGAATTGTTCTGTATACTTCTTATAAGTTGTGAGGCATCAACAACTGCAGAAATATGAGAGAAATAAAGACTCAACTTCATTATTGTAACAACTAAAATTGTGTGAGTTTTTTTTCCCAAGCTGAGGCTGGAACCCAAGAAATTAAGCATGCCAATCAGAGCTCTACTACTGTGTCATATCGTCTCCTAGATTCTCAGTTTTGACAGGAGACAGAAATGACACATTTACTGCATTTGATTTACTCGATTCTGACTGGAGAGGGTTCAGTTTATCTATACTTACACCTTGCTTTATCTGTCCTTCTAAATTCTCAGATTGTTTTCTTTAAGTTAGGTTAAACATACGTTACGTTAAAACCACTCTAAATGCTCTGAGGTAAGTCTAGATAATTGTTAGTCTCAGTCTACAGATGCATATCTTCATTCATTTGAAACAACAATTCACATACTTCTAGATTTGATGTATCCTTGTAATCCCAGCTCTCTATAACCGAGGCAGTAGAGTCTTGAACTGAAGACTAACATGGAGCACAGTGAAACTATGTCTGAAAATACCTGAAATCATGTAATATGCCTCCCTTAAGATTAGTTCCTTATAACAACGATGCAGATTTACATTTCCTTTACACGATTAAATTATTGGACAGGAAGACATTTTAGCACCAAATAATATTTGTCTCTTTATTAAACCACAACTTAATTGTCCACTAACTTACTGAAAGTTAGTATAGTTGCAATTGTGAATAAAATCTTCTCTAACCATGCCGATGTGGTCTGTTGGTGAGGATATACTTTTAACTTCTTGAGATAAATACCAGGGAATACAACTGCTAGTCAGGTTTTGTTTTGTTAAAATCTTTGCCAAATTGTCTTCCAAGTAGTGGTGCCATTTTGCATCCCACAAGCAAATAATGAGTGTTCTCCTGGTTCAATATGCTCATCAGCATTTGGTGCTGTCCATTTGATTTTAACCATTTTAATGAGTGTGTGGTGATAACTAATCTTTTGCTTTAATGTGCTTTTCCATGATGACATTAAACAGAGGGTAGCTTTTTCTATATTTATTCACCATCTGTGTGTCTTCTGTGGTGCAGAATATTCTTTAATGAAGAACCATAATTATGTTTACTTAGCCTCATCCAAAAGCAATTTGTTAAAAGTTATTGGGTAGTTTGTAGAATTTCCAGGAAACACAAATGACTAGCTTTAAAGAACTGACCATGTTTTCTCTCCATGCTACTGTTGTCACCAAAAATTGGAAATCGTATTCATTGTTTCTGTCACTATCATTGGTAAGCCTCCATCTTACTCCATGCAAATAATATATAACAAGTGAAAATATCAAGCCTTCTTTTGAATTGTAGATCAGGGTGGTCTAAGAGACACTTGAAACATCACAGGCTATTTCTATTGTCTTTGTTTTTCCCCACAGGGGTGAGATGTAAGTCCCTTTTGCTGTAGACAATTTGTACTTCAAATACACGGCCCAGAATTCCCTGAGCTGGACTGACCTAAATGTCTCCCTCATGAAGACTTGTTTTTATGGTGGCAGAAGACCTCTTGCAAGCTTCCAAGGGAGGGAAGCAACCTAGCTATGGTGCCTATGAACTAAAACAAGGAGCAGCGTTGCGTGATCACCCTAATGGCTCAGTAATGATACATATGCTTTGGTGGTAACCAACTACTCTCTAATTGGACTAAAGACAAACTATATGAGAGGAAATAATGCCTGGCACTGGGTATCTATCCAGCTACCCAAGGCTAATGAACTCATGGTTCATGGAGAAGAAAGTGCAACTACTACTTTAGTAAAACAGTATAATGCCTAACAAGAATTTTAATATCCTTATACTCCAAGATAAATGTAGTTCTCACCCCTCATCAAGAAAGCTCTTTGCAATACATGAAAACCACAACCAGTAAAAATGAATAATTATGGGGCCCATTCCCAGAGGATACATTTTCAAAATAATTCCCACACCTTACACTCCAAAATCATTTCAGAAGAAGGAAAAAAAAAAAAAGATTGTAAGTGCCAGAGGAAAAGAGGTTTTGTCATGATACTGTGTCTCCTTGTATTGTCAGAAGGTATACCCATACGGTCTCATCATCATGACTTCCTAACACATGAGCTAATAAAAGACAATGGATGTGCTAATGTGGACAGTAGAAAGCTCAAGAGACTTCAGCATTACAAAAAGAGCTTCGGGCAACTAAGGAATGTTATGAGTGTAAGACATAATCTTCTCCAGGGACACGCACACCAATCAATTAGCCAGTATCAAATTGTCAACCCTGAAAACAAACATACAAATAATATTATACAGACTGAGTAAGCTGTATTATGCATTTAGGAATACACATATATGTACATCTATGTATGAAACAATAGTTAATAAAAATGAGATGATTACAGAAAGCACAAGGAGAGAAATATGGAAGGGGCTTAAAGAGAGGAAGGGGATATTATGTAATTCTCATCTCAAAAACAAAAGAGATATTAAAAATAAAAATCAATATCTTTTTAACCATCCTAGTGCTGATCTATAATTTTGATGATGGGTCTCTTAATGAGGGTTGTAGATCATCCATGCCCTCAATCTAGATGTACAGGAGACTACTGTGAATAATTCTCATTCTACCTGGAGGAGTAAAGATACATGGGAGGGACAATTGCTCAAGGGTGGAAATGGTATCCAAAATAAAGTTGAAGTCTACAGCAGAATTACCTGAGTCTTTCTTCTATTGATTATAATTTTATGTACCTGATTCTATGCTGTACAAGTCCCTCTTTGTATGTGACCTCACATCTTCTCTCTTGTATATGGGTCTGGTGTCTCACTTTCCTATCCTTTGCTGTACTGATCTTGTAAAAGTCAGTAAGGGGTTGTATTAACCAATCCCTACCAGTGTTCTGTTGAATTTCCAGTGATTGTCACTTTGAAGGAAATACACACACACACACACACACACACACACACACACACACACACACATACCACAGACAAATAATTCTGAAACACCTGGAGTAATTAACCACGCATACTTTACTTCACAAGGTTGAAGAATGTAGAATTTCACCCAGGAAACAATAGACTAAGATTAGCCTGATAAAAACAGAAAATCTGTCAAATTAAAAATGATCTTGGCTGAGATATATATATATATTCTAATGAATGGTTTGTAGCTAACAATCTTTTAGTTAACATCATTTGACCATCTTTTTTCCCCCTTCTTGAACATGAAGTTTCAGTTCAGTGTGTCTTTATCTACATATGTAGCACAGGTCCTCAGTGAGAATTCATTGCTCTCTAGGGAGCTCTTTACTACAGTGGCAGTTGCCTATTATAAATTACTGTTTGAAAACATTAAATGAAAAATTTCAAAAAGTCGTAGATTTTATTTTGCATGTCATTCTGAGTTATACAATGAAATCTTAAACTAGTCCATTGGTTTCACCTAGGTCATAAAAGTTCCTTTTGTTCAGTGTATCCCATTAGTCATTAATTAGCTTTCTACTATAAGTTATTTTGTCGTATTTCAACAAATAGTTCAAGGGAAACCTATTTTATTTAAGAATGGTGCCATGGTTGGGGGATAGAATAATGATGTAAAAGAGACATTAGGTTATAAAAAAAAAAGGAAAACAGATGAACTCAAATGTTATATTTCAATATTGCAGGAATACAGGGACTAAAACCCATAATACATAGAACTTGTTATGACCTGTAATTCCAGGCATTCACCAGAGTCCAGGAGCATATGTCCAGACTTCACTCCAGGAAGTAAAGACCAGAGTATGTTCCATTTCCCTCAGACCAATATCAACAAGTAGATAGACAATGAAGGTCTCTAAAGCTACTGTGCATCTTATGTTGCTTCCTTCCAGTACTAAGCAGTTTCATTATATAAAAGCAACTTAAAAGAACAAAACTTCTAAGTCATATTATTTCTTTAATGGTATGGTATTGTGTTAAATACTTTAGGAAAGTGTTAGTTCTTATCACCCACTGTAGGTAAATATTTTAAATAACAATAACAAAAGCTTATACTTTCAATCCTTGCATTCAGTTGAATAAGAAATTTTCATATTGATTTTTTAAAAACAGTAATCCATTATGATCTACTGTTCATAATTTGGTAATGTAGGAGAGTATTAGTCCCAGGATTAGAAATTTAGCGTTTTTGTGTTGAAGCCTACACAGTTTATAACAGGCTGATTTGAAAATTGAAGGTATATGTTAGAGTCTTTGCTCCCAGACGAATGCTTGACTTTGAATAGCAATGAATTCATATGTGATGATGGAATAAGAAAAGCCTTTCACGACTCCATGTGTTTCTTTACTGATTTCTGGTATTAAAGTCACATGGTATATTTTTAAAAACTAATTGTCACTTAGATAATCCTGCAACAGCTTTCTAGATATGAAATTACAGTGAACTCTTCCAAGAAAATATAGCTGGCCATACACTTTAATGGCTTTTAATGGATGATCATTGATTAAATAAATGTCTTCTTTCAATGCTCATCAAGGCCATAAAAATGATTTAAACATGATGAATTGAGACAAGGGAGTATTGGAATTCTATTTCAAAATCAAAACAGGCATTGATAAAAATCATTACTTTATGCATGAAACTTAAAATAGATTACTAACTTGTACTTTGAACATACTCACACACAAAACACACTAATAACAGTCACCTTAAGTGATAGCTGTGTTCAAATTATGGCCAGCAGCCACAATTAAATATATTTAATAGTTAAGAAGTAGTTTTAATTCTAAAACCTATCATTTTATTCCTTGGGGTTCGTTTTGCTGGTTAAGTAGAAATATTCCGTTGTTCACTAATAACTTTTGTAACAAGTGTCTATGAGTATGTGAACTACCTAATAGTTTCATGCAATCATACTAAACATTTGCTCATTTGACAGAAATAATAATTTACAGAAATAAAAAGAATAGCTTTTCATTCAATAAAAACAATAGTCATTATACAAATTAATTAGTTTAGGCATTGATTACTGAAATTTCTGCCAATTTGATGCAAGTACAAGACAACATTTGTCTCAGTCAAATGTCTTTCTAAGTAACTGCATTCTTATGCATTTGACAAGATTTTTTCCATTGGCAAACCTAGAAGCATTGTTATAGTAGTACTACATATACATTGTCATTTTTAAGACTGATTATTCTCAGGAAATATTTAACTAAGAATACAGACTAGCTTCCAAAATTCCTCTATGAAGGAATCTTATCTGTGATTCATGAGGCAATCAGATGAATAAAGAAACCTACATTTTAACAGTCTCAATGAAATGATAAGAAAATATCAATCTATCAAGTGTATCCCAGCCTGAATCATTGAGAAAATTCCCATATACACCAGGTTGGTCTAGTAAAGTATCATTCTGTGGTTTCGTCCCATTTTATGACAGTAAAAAACACTGCAGTCACTTATTTGTTTAAACCTTGTGTACTTTTAAAACAAACACCTGTCCATATATTGTAATTGCTCGGCTACTTCTATTTGGCTTGTGAAGGTGAAGTTTATGCTAGCTATTTTGCCAAACTGCTTCATTTAAATGTATTGTATTCTGTCAATCATGCCACTAGAAGTAATTTTCCTATTTCATTTATTTCTGGAATTTGTTTTTCATGAAAAAAAAATACACCTAAAAGATACAAGTTTTACAAGAGCATTGCTGGTAAACTGGTGTAATAAATAACCTGCCATTCAAGTCAGACTCAGTGACTGGGTCCACACTGAAACTACAGGACGTTCAGGAGCAGTGGAAGCAGGAGTCTGCCTAGACTGTCACTTTATTTTTCTCTGTCATTAAGTAACTGCCCTTCTTCCGGCATCTGTACTTCATTACTCAATTCCCTATGTCCTTATCTGTCTTTCCCATACTTGGAGTACAGAAAACACGACGTGGGAATTGCCAGCATTGTTCTTGGTGTAAATATTCTATTGAAAAGTGGGCAACAGTGTGTTTTGAAGATGTCTGAGCTGCAATAAATCATGACATCTCTCAATGACACTTTCAGATGAATACATTTATTGGGCCAGACAACTACATCAGTAGGAGTGTTATTTACCTCAGGTGCTGCCATATAGTGCCAGATGTTGGATTTAAACTCTGACTCAGTGATTGCAGTTGCAAACTACCTTGGCATTTTAAAAAGCATCTGTTACAGACACCAACCAATCCATGTAGAACGCGAGCTATGGAGTCTTAATGCAAGCAATACCAAACAAGAGCATGAAGTCATTACCTTGGCAAGTCCCGAAAGCATAAAGGCTGAAGTAAGTCAGAAGAGAACATGTAATATTAAAGGTAAGCACCTCCAGATTGCTTTTATTGACATTTCAGCATACAAGTATGTGAAGTGTGTGACTTCAACTATCATGGCACAACACAAATATCCTGACTTTTTCATACAATATATTTGTCATTATAATACATATTAAAGTGTAATTGTGATATGTAATTATACTATTTATTTCATATCTTATATAATAGTTAAATATATATTTTATATATATTAAAATGGCATATATTTGAGTGCTTATGTTGGCTTTTACAAAATGTATTTATAAATTACTAAAATATTCATGTAGTAGCACATTTCTAATGAGGTACACTTTCAATATGGTAAAGTGTTTTTTTCCTAAAATTTTATATATATATTTCTAAAATGACTCCTAAACCTTCAGGCTATTTCAATTAGAAACTAGAAATAAATGAAAATTTTAAATAGAAGTTTTGTCCTGAGAAAACTTACATAATAAATTTCAGAAGTTTAAGTTAAATAATTTAGTTACTTTATTATTAAATATTGGTATATTATTATAAGCTGAAATTTCCCTTTAGTATTAATGGATAGTTGTGTGTATTTTACATAAAAATTGACTGTTAATATTTATATTTTGATAAAAAAATTATCACAGAATTTAGATTGCTGTTTTTCTTTAGCCCACCACAGTGTTGTTGCTGCTACTGTTACATTTTGTGAGATTCATCAGGGTTGTTACACATGTCCTTTTTCTTTCCTTCCCAAACTCACAGACTTAGTTGATCAACAAGTCATCTTTGTACAGGCTGTTGTAGTGTTCAGCAGAATTACAATAGAATGACCTCGTTCTCCTCCTTTCCAGTTCCTTTGCTGTCCTCTCTGTCTTTTGACTCATATCCATTATTTTTATCTCTGTCTGTCTCTTTCTGCTTCTCTCTGTCTCTGTCTCACTGTCTCTCTCTCTCTCTCTCTCTCTCTCTCTCTCTCTCTCTCTCTGTCTTTCTCTGTCTCTTTCTGTGTGTCTCTGTGTCTCTCTGTCTATTTGTCTCTCTCTCTCTCTGATAAGGTCTGTCTTAGGATTCCTATTACTATGAGGAAACACACTGACCAGAGCAACTTGGAGAGAAAAGGTTGTGTCTGATTTACACTTCCATATCACTGCTCATCATCAAAGAAAATCAGGACAGGAACCTAAACTGGGCAGGAGCCTGTAGGCAGGAATTGATTCGGCAGCCATGGAGGGGGTGCTCCTAACTGACATGCTCCACGTGGTTTGTTCAGCCTGCTTTCTCACAGAACTCAAGACAATCAGCCAAAGGGGGTCCCACCCACAGCGGCCTGAACTCTTTCACATCAATCACAAATTAAGAACACACCCTATTTCTTGCAGCCCAATTTTAAGGAGACACTTTTCTCCTTTGCGGCTTCCTCCTGTCTAGTGATTCTAGCTCATGTCAAGTTGACATCAAATTATCCATCACAGGTTAGATCTAAGAAACAGTAACATGACTATATCCTGAAACTTTGGACCTTAAAAGAAAACAAACCTGTCTTGGAGGGCTGAAGAGATGACTCTGTGACTAAGACTACTTTCTGATATTCTTGCAGAAGACATGGTTTGGGCTTGCATCACTTACACAGTGAGTTACAACCGTCTGTAACTCCATTTTCTGGGACTCCAACACTTTCAGGCCTACTGAGGCAATGGGCAACGGACATGTGTACAGTGCACATGCACAAATTTAGACAAAAGCTCATGCACCTAAAATAAAAATAAATATTTTTTTAAATAAGTTGCATTTTCAACTAAGTAGATGAATCTACAAGACACAGGAACCCTGAAAAATCCCAGAATCAGCATTAGACTCAAACTACAGTTTCTAATACACTTTTTTTCTTAATACTCAATTACTTCACTCATTTAAAAATGTTTATTATCCCCATTCTGTACTTAATACTGTGTCACTATCATGTTTACTTAACTTTATAAATATTGCAGTAAACAGATAAGATACTAATTACATGTTCACTCAGTAAATACTATGATTGATGAAATAATTTCAGAGAATCATCAATACCAAAGAAAATTACTAAAATAATTTTTAATTAAGATTTTTTTTATTCATTTTACATACAAATCAAAGATCCATCTCTTCCCTCCTCCTGCCCCTTCAGCCTCCTCCCCTTTACTCCACCCCCATTCCCTCCTGCAAGAAGGTAAGGCCTCCCATGGGGAGTTAGCAGAGCCTTGTACTGTTCAGTAGAGGCAGGTCCAAGCCCCTCCCCCTGCCTCAAGCTGTGCAAGGTGTCCCATAATAGGTAGTGGGCTCCAAAATGCCAGCTCATGCACCAGACATGGATTCTGACACTGCTGCCAGCAGTGGTGGGGTTGGGGGACATTAAGCAGACCAAGCTACACAACTGTCTCACTCATGCAGAGGGCCTAGTCCAGTCCCATGCAGGCTTCACAGCTGTTTCTCTAAAGTTCATGAGTTCCCACTAGTTTGGTTTGGTTGTTGTTTAGATTAAGAGTAAGGGAATTAACCGGGTGGTGGTGGTGGTGAATGCCTTTAATCCCAGCACTCCAGAAGCAGAGGCAGGCAGATCTCTGTGAGTTTGAGGCCAGCCTGGTCTCCAAAGCAATTTCCAGGAAAGGTGCAAAGCTACACAGAGAAACCCTGTCTCGAACCCCCCACCACCCACAAAAAAAAGAAACAGCTATATCTCGGGGTTAACTCTTGGATCAGTCACAAGCTTGGAGGAAGGAAAAGAAGAAGGGAGAGACATATGGAATTGGATATAAATCAGAGCAGAAGAAGGGAAAAGCAGGCACATGTGTCAATTGGATCACATGCATGGCTTCACAGAATACAGATACTGCACATGAAAGGTAGAGTATAGTGTGTGCCTTTTCTTTTGGTTTAGTTTTAACCAAAAATCATAAAATAAGTGCTTCAGAAAAAGTTGGTACCTACTTACTACAGTACTGGAGGCTAGAATCTCTTAAGTATTACCAGATTCTTACTAGTGAAAAATCAATACATGCTACATAGATAATGCCACTGAGATGTGGCCTCACCTGGTGGAAAAGGTACATTGTTGTCTGGCATTTTGCAGAGACACTGATGCTATTAGTGACTGCTGTGCCTTCATGACTTTGCAAACTCTCACAGAGGTCTCCCTTTATAATACAATGACACCTATGATTTGATTTCAGCATACAATGTTTGTAGAAGAGGGCTTAGGAGCATAAATGCATAGAAGTACTCAAACCATAGAAATACTCTTATCACTCCCCAAGGGAAATAAACAGCATAAATTCTTCAACCATAAAATTTCTTTTCTTTGTAATACAGTGTCATATGATATGGGTCAGGTCAAAAACAAGAGAGTTTCCAAAATGACTAGAATAGAGAGGTTACTGAGAATATGCAATGGGTGCTGAGCAAACATTTCAGAGCTACTGACTAAAGTAGGGAAGCCCAAAACCTCTGTGGTTTTTAACCCAATGTGATTTTACTGTTTTCTCACATCTCAGTGGGTGGAAGTTCTTCACCAAGAAGTCATTTAGTCTTTAGGATTTCTCAAATTTAGTTACCGTTGTGAACATCATGACTTGACGAACCCTGTATGAACCCACCTCAAAGTCAAATGGAACCTGTTGGGAACATTTGGAGGTTGAAGCTTTGCTTAGATCAGGCCTTGAGCTAGAATGTGTTAACTCAGGGCACGCTATAAATCCATATGTAACCAAAAAAAGGCAGGAACGTGGCATGCTTCTTCTAGAAGAAAGAAACTGTAGGTTTTGGGGAGTGACGTTGTACTGGACCACAGTCTGGCTTGAATGTGAAATGTTTTCCACAGCTTCATTGGTTTGAACACTTGAGTCCTGGTTGGTCACTAGATGCAGCTGCTTGGGAAGACTGAAGACCCTTTAGGAGGTGTGGTTTCACTGGAGAAAGTGGGCTCTTGAGGCTGGGCCTTGAGGCTTTATACCTTGGGTCTCTTCTCTCTTTACACTCGGCTTTCTGGACAGATACAAGCCTGCTGCTCCAGTCCCTTGCACTTGCTGTGAGATAATGCTTTTGTGCACCGGTTTAATAAAATGCTGATTGGTCAGTAGCCAGGCAGGAAGTATAGGTGGGACAAGCAGGCAAGGAGGATTCTGGGAAGGGGAAGGCTGAGATAGGAGATGCCAGCCTGCCATCCAGGGAGCAGCTTTACCTTTACACAGGTAAAGCCACAGAACACGTGGGAACATATAGATGAACAGAAATGGGCTGAGTTCAAGTGTAAGAGCTAGTCAGTAGTAAGCCTGAGCTAACAGCCAACCAGTTTTAATTAATATCAGCCTCTGTGTGTTTACTTGGGTCTGAGCAGCTTTGGATTGGACAGGACACAGGAAAACTTCCAAGTACATTTGCTGACTGCTGCCACGTCTTCTTCACCATGATAGCTACATCCCTCTGCAACGGGAAGCCAAAATCAGCCCTCTTCTCCTTCAGTTGCCTTAATCAAGTCATTTTACCAAGCAACGGAAACGTAACTAAGCCTTTGAAAAATTAACAAAGGACTTGAAAATTTTCAGCTAGCTCTAATCCTTATTTTTTTTTCAAACTCTTTTTGTACCAAATGTCTGCTGGTCCAGTGACTCTAATTTGTGGTTACTTCATCCTTTACTATATTTAATGGAATTTAATTTCCTCACTGCTAAGATTTTGAACACTAACAAATTATCAAAATTAAATAAACTGAATCTCACCTCCCCAATATCACTCAGGAGCTTTGAACCTACTTATTTACTGTATAGTTATCTTGGACTTTAATCACATTGAAGTTTTAGCTAAATGGCATGTTTTCATAGATGAAGTTTCATATTATATTTTATTTAACTATACATCCAGTAATGTTTGAAAGTATCACTATTCTTCAAAGGATATTGTGGTTAAAGTGTAGGTTTTGCACATACACAGACCTTGATGAGTATAAATCTGATATTTCTTTCCTAATCAGTCCCAAGAGCACAAAATATCTATAAAACTTACCTAGTATCTGGTATTTTTCCTCCAGTACTTCATCTTTCTTTTGTATGGCTTTCTCATTTATTTCAACCAATATTTCCCATGTAAATATTCCTTCATGTAGAGAATACAGGTTAGATAGTGCTAAGATTGTTAAACATTCAGACTTATTTTCTTCAACAAAAGAAACTGACACCTGTTTTCCATCCAGAAGGTTGTAAATAAATGTGTTAACTCCTGGTAATCTTTGCTATCTGTAAAGCCAACCATCATGGAATCCCTCAGCCTCCTGAGCACTTCTCAGTCAAATAGAATCCATTCTTGTGGGAAAGGTCACTGGAGCTTTGCTAAAGAAATGTGCTTTGCAAATGAGTTTCAATGTAGCCATGCCTAAAGCTTTGTTGTGATAATTGTCACGTGGAAACATTTTTCTAACTTTCACTGTATTTAAATGTGTAAAAACAACAGCAACAACAAAAACCGACTTGCTCCTACTGCAGAAGTTTTTGACCCAGCACCAACTAAGTCGTGCTGACCCACATCTCATTTGCTCATTTGTTTCCCTGCCAGCCATGACACTTGCAGGGAACCCAGCGCTGTAAATGTGCAGAATAAATCGTTTACCTCCTGGGAGATCCAGAAGCTACACCGAACAGCACACCAACATGACTGCTTAAACATGATCTGAAAAGGGCAACAACAATGGAAGTAATAATCTTCACAGGGAAAGCCCAGGAGACCTCAGCCCTACACAAAGAAGCAGCGGTAGCTAAGGAATGCTGAGAGCAGCAGAAATGGTAGTCCCCAGAGGAAAAAAGCACAGTAATTGACTACCCAATATCAAGTAGTCAGCCAGAAAAACATTCATGCAAGCAATGGTAGACAGAATGAGCAGGTTATATTTATAAATTTATGTGTTATGTATTTCTGTACATACACACACCTACGAATGTAACAACAGTTAATGAAAAAAGGGACAATACATTTAGAATAGAGCCAGGAGGGGTGTGTGGTAAGTTTTAGCGGGAGGGAAGGGAAGGAGTTGATATAATTATATCATAATATCAAGCATGTAATAAATAATTTTAAAAAAATCACACAACAACCCTTTCCCAAACTCTCCTTAAAATTAAACGATCCAACAGTCGCTTTTTCTTTGCACCAATGTTAGACAGTGTTCTATATTTTAAGTGCAAATTTTCATAGTAACCAAATAACTATTATGGCTGAAAATGAAGTCACAAAACAAGTCAGTAGCTGAGGTACTGTGGTGGTTTGAATGAGAAGGCCCCCCATAGATGCATATGTTTGCGTACTTGGTCCCCAGTTGTTAAACGTGTTTGGGAAACACTAGAGGGTGCGGTTTTGTAAGGACAGTTGTGTCACTGGGTTGGATGGTAAAGTTTGTGCCATTCCCGATTTGCTGGCTGTCTCCTGCTTGTGAATAGCGTCCCTAGCTCTCAGGGGCTCTTTCAGCTACCTGTGTTCCTGGCTTCACTCTTCATCGACTGCTCCTCCAGAACTGTGAGCTCAATTCAACTTCTCCTTTTGTAAATTGCCTTGCTTGTCGTGCCTTATTAGATCAACAGGGAAACATAAATAAGACAGGTAACAAATTTTTATATCAAATATGGAATAATATAGAATATTCATGTTGACCTGTGTGCGTAGGTATTGGAAAATGCAGGTCCAGTTGCCTAAAAAGTGCCAAAAAAAAAAAAAAAAGATCTTGGGGAACACATGATAGTTTCTGGCTTGTTAAAACATGAAACATTTGAGCAATGTAAATATTTACAAACTAAGAAGTCTTAACTAATAGGCTGTTCATTTTGCATCACTGTGCAAAAATTATGTGGCATAACTTAAAAGACAGAAGGCTTCCTTTGCTTTTGGTTTTCCAAAAATTTGGTTTATGGTCTCTTGCTACATTGGTTCTCTACCCATGGCAAATGCTATGTGCGGTGGATTAGTAAAGAAATTCAACTCCTCATGGACAGTAGGCAAAGCAGGAGGATGTTGATAAGGTCCAAATACACTCTTCAAGAGAATTTATTTCATGACTTACTTTGTTCCTTTTGGTTCCAGATTGTTGTTTTACCACCCAGCGGTAGTGTCTCACGTTGGAGCTTAGGTTTCAACTCATGAACATGTAGAAGACATTAACTTATAAGCTAAAATATAATTTTTGTTGCTGTTGCTCTCAAGTAGGGAATCAAAACCCCAGTTCAGCCTTGCGATGGAAGTACTTTATACAAAGGATATGTATACTTGAATTTAAAATAACTGCTAAGAGTACTATATAGCAAGTGTGACTATTCAGTTATATTTAGAGAAAGTCAGAATTCAGTAAAATACATAGGAACAGTGTGTCCAACTTAACCAGTGAATACCAATCTTTTAGTTTCTTAGGGTAAACCTATAATTTTCTTCAAGAACTTTCAAATGAAAGAAACAGAATTACTGTCATTACAGTAAAAAACAAGGAGAGAGTTTTAATCTGCCTATTATTTCTTTTTTAAAATTCCTTGAAGGTGGTTTATTTTTAATCTGGTGAGCAATATATATTCCAGTTGTATTTAATGAAACATGTCATGCATATGGACAACAAGCAAACTGTTATGAGCCTGAAGAGCAAAAGCTTCATTACATGGTAAAGCATTAACATTTCTATTCAGTGTATTTTGATTATAAATGTCCATGAAGAGCAAGATAGCCAAGCTCTGATGAAGCTCCAAGTACCTGGCTTTAACAATAGGAACTAAATATTGAAAATAATATTTAGTAGTTTGACCCAAGAAGCTGTGATAGGAAAACACTTTGAGGGTAACCAAAAGTGCTTTAAACAGACAACATTCAACTTTTCTGTTTTCATTATAGGACATAATGAAGGCGAGGTTTCATATTAACTCTGTCAGAAATTCAATAGGTACTCTTAGATGACAATGGTGTACTGAAAAGTAAGCAATTCAGACTCTATGACTGCCTTAATGTACACAGAAAGAAATAAAAACAAAACAAGAGAATGACAAAAATGAATTAATGCACACAGTGTTCAAATATTAGAAAATCAAATCTAATAACTAGTATCATTGGTAAAGGGTGGATATGAAATATGGGGACAGATGCATTAGAAGCAGCATTGAAAATAAAAGGAGACTAGAATAGAAGTCAGACACATATTTACCTCTAGGAAAAAGGTTAATAGTGTCAGTCAACATTGCATTGTGAGTAACCCTGATGTTATTTGCAGCCTGTGCGTGTTTCCTCTGTCCTTCGATTTTTCATATTTCTAATATCAGAAGTTTCCTTTTATTGGCAGACAAAATAAGATCACTGAATAGATCTGCTAGTTTTCTTTGTATTTCTCTGATAAATACCCTAACCAAAACCACTTGTTTGGATCGAAGTCATCATTGAGGGAAAGCCAAGACAGAAACTCAAGCAAGGCAGGAACCTGGAGGTGGGAACTGAAGCAAAGACCATGGAAGAACACTATTTGGTTGCTTGCTCCCCGTGAATGGCTGAGCCTGCTATCTTATAGAACCCAGGAACATCTGTCAGGTGGCCTTTTCAGAGTGTTCTGGGACCTCCAAAATTCATTATTAATAGAAGAAAAAAAATTTTTCACAAACTTGCCTCTAAGCCAGTCTGATGGGGATATTTTCTCAGCTGACGTTCGCTCTTTTAAGATGATTCTGGCTGTGCCAAACTGACAAACAATTAACCACAGTGAAGGAGGTTTTAAGAAAATAGTAATGCCACGTATATTTCCACCTAAACATAATGTAATCGATCTGTTTCTCTATTTCACTCCCACCCTTGGCAAATGGGATGAACATCAGACTTGTTTTGTTAATATCTGAACACTATAATTACAGGACTGTGACACCAGGTTTGATAAGAGGTAAGTTTATAAAAGACTGTGACATTTGTCGTTCAAGTGAAAAACAAGTTCTAATTGGATATTCTTAGTATTCTGGAGTCTCTTGACATTGTTCCTTGTATTTGTGGAAAACTTCAAACAGCTCCATGTCTTATATTCTTAACAGTAAAAATGCAGGAATAGGTAATGTCAGAGATTTGTTTGCTTCTCCAGGTGGCTCTATCTTTAGGGAATACATCAATATGTGAGTGTTGTGACAGTGATACACTCTCCTTACCTCTCTAATTTACTCCTTTATGCTAAATACAGGATGGTTCAGGAAAGGTGACATATAGGGTTTCTTGGCAACCATTATATATCATTTTCCCTGACCTCCAAATTACACATGGAATTTGTCATTGGAACAGTGATACTGTTGCTCAATGTTGTATACAGCAAGAATCATCTTGAACTGTTAATCTGACCAACAAGGACTTAAAAGTTCACTGAGTTTACATTTGCTTTTAATCCTCGGAGAAATGTTAAACCTGGGAAAGGGCTCTTAAGAAGGTTGATGACAGAAAGTTTGACCGCACTGATAGTGGTAAATGAGAGTAAAATTCCTCTGGAAGAACTGTACTAATGAATTCTGTAATATTTTATTGTAATGTAAGTACTTTTTGTACTAAAAAATAAATTAGAAACAGAAGCATCAATATGACAAGCTTGGAAAGCTCAAGTCAGAATGTGTCACACATAAAATGTAGCCTGAATAATTTATCCATTTTCCGCAGTGGCATTTGTACAACTATAATATTTTTCAGCAAAGATATATCTGGTAATGTTCCAAGTTACAAACAGATTGGTAAAATAGCCAATCACCCAGAAAAAAAAAATATCAGGATTCCAAAAGTGCAGTATCTTTGATGGAAGGTCATTTAAATTCACAAAATAACAGTCAAGGAAGTTATATCCATGCTAATAAACAATTAAACAGACTAAGCTCTTTTTGTAAAGATGGCATTTACATTTGTTACATTTTATTATGAGAAACTAATTTCAGATAATTTTTTTTAACTTTTTTTTGTTGTTTTTTTTTTTTTTTTTTTTTTTTTTTTTTTGTTTTTCAAGACAGGGTTTCCCTGTGTAGCTTTGTGCCTTTCCTGGAACTCACTTGGTAGCCCAGGCTGGCCTCGAACTCACAGAGATCTGCCTGCCTCTGCCTCCCAAGTTAATGTCAGATAATTTTAAAGTTGGAAAATGATGAATAGAATTTTTTTGAAATGTACTATGTATCAGAGAAGAGCAAGAGTGCTTCTGTATGAGATATATGGTCAATTACAATAAAAGAATCTTTGCCTCTATAAATTGGTATGTATGAAAGTTTCTTTCACTAAAGCTTATAATCTTATTATTTGCAAAATTTTCCTTTTTTTCACTAATTTTGAGCTACACGGGTATTGAAATGATACTTTGATGTTTAATTTTATTATTATTTTAGCAATTTGATTTAAGAGTTTCAAATAAAAGATGACCAAGAAAGAAAAATTTGAAGTCATTGTAGTAAAATAATCTAGAAAATTCCAAAGGCACAAACTTCCAGTTGGATATTTTTAATGTAAACTGATTGTTAAAACATATATACATTCAACTTCCTTTTTAAATGTGCATTTGTGGCATGGTGTGGTGTGTGTGTATGCTTGTGTGCGCATGTGTGTGTGTGTGTGTGTGTGTGTGTGTGTGTGTGTGTGTGTGTATGTGTTGCATGTGATGCAGGATGACATTAGGCATCTTCCTTAATAAGTTTCCCCCTTATTCATTCAGGTGTCAGAGGCCAGATCTGACCAGTCCAAGGGTTCTTGGAGGGAGAATAGAGGAGTGAGGAAGTATTAGATAGAAATATAGATAGAGATGACAAGAAAGACAGAGACATAGGATAATTTGGGGAGAGCTGTGGGTCGATACTCAGCTGCCTTGACTTTCTTCATGATGGGATTTTTATACATCATCAAGGGGAGAGGCAAAAGTCCTCCCACTTTGAAGGTTGAGGTATAAAGTATCAAATATAGCCTCTTTAAAACACCTGGTAAGCAAGCCTTTGGCCAAATCATCCCATTATGCAGCCTTGCTGGCAAAGCAAGCTCAGACTTTCTGACCTTGAATAAGGCCCTACTAGAGAGCATCTGTGGGTCCCCACATTCAGGCAAGGTCTATCATATGAACACAGAAGTCTACCGTACTGACTAATCTAGAGAGCCAGCTTTCTTGGGGGATCCTACTTCTGTATTTTGAGCATTGGAATTATGGTTGGCATACATGAGTTTTGGGACTCTGAACTCTTAGTCTTTACTCCTGCATGGCAAACTTTATCCAGTGAGCCATGTCTCTAGTCCAGTCACTTTTCTTAATTCAAAAATACTCCCTGTGTTTTAAAACAATACTGTCAAACAAAGACTGCAGGCTCATTTGCAACCTTCAAAATGTTACAAGCATAAGGAAACATAATAAAATAATTAACATTATGGAAATAAAATTAACATTCTCTGAGACTATTTTTAATTCTCCATTCTCTGTTAGCTGAATATTGATATGTATTTTCTCCTTTAAATCTTGTCAAAAGAAAAAATAAATATTTTCCTGAATATTTTTTTAAATAATCAGTAATAACAAAGTTTGTGGTTGAATATGAACTAAGAATTAAGTATTTTCACTACTGTGTGCAGAGCGATATCCTGAGGGATTGATTTCTTATGGTGGCAGTATTTCTATTCTTAGAGTCTTATTAATAGAAATGAAGTATTTAACTGTCATACATGTGCAAGAAATGTTAATAAACTGTAACTTATTAAACCATTAAACATGGAAAAGTTCAAAATTCTCAAGTGTCTAAAACAACAGTTCCTTTCTTTGTTCCTCAGAAATTGGTGCTCAGATATTTTTTCATTCTAACATATTTTTTTCATATTTTAGAATAACACATTTTATTTTTTTAATTTTTGAGATTATAATATAATTGCAATTGCAACATTTCTTCATTCCTTTTCCCCTCAAACACTCTCATTTACACCTCTTCACTCTCTTTTAAATCATTTTCCTCTAAAGGATTGCAAATAATGAAAATAATTCTATCTTTCTACCTATCTAGCTGTCTGTCTGTCTGTCTATCTATTTACTTAGAAACCCAACCTTTAAAAAATAAATAAAATGTTGCTCATTGAATTACAATGAAAAAATACTTGGAAAACATATTGGCAAACAGATGGTGAAGCTTCACCTTCTATGTATATATGAGAACAAAGTGGAGGATGTTTCAGCAGATGAAGATCCAGAAATGATGCCTCAAGCTCTGCAAGACCATAGGCTTGGCAAGTAAGACCCAGAATAAACCAGAAAGTCACACATGAAAGAAGGTCTCAGTAATCCATTCTATTAGCAAATAGAGAGGGCTGAGGAATATGCCTCTCTTAGACTGGATTCAAAACTGCCTAGTATCAGTGTCTTAATTAGGATGAGTGGTGCTGTGGTGAAGCACCATAACCAAAAGCAACTTGGGAGGAAAGAGTTTATTTCACACACAGCTCCATAGAACAGTTGATTGGCAAAGGCAGTGCTTCAGGAACTCATGCAGGGCAGAAACCTGGAGGCCGCAGCTGATGCAGAAGCCATGGAGAGGTTCTGCTTATTGGCTTGTAGCATGCAGGCAGTCATGGAGTCATGGTGCTGGAGAGGTAGCTGAGAATTCTACAACCAGATAAGCAGGCAGCAGGAAGAGAAAAAAACAAAAAAACAAACAAAAAAACAAAAACAAAAAACAAAAAGCAACCAACCAACCAAACAAACAAAAAACCCCACAGGGACTGACTTGAGCGTTTGAAGCCCAAAATGCCCACCCCCAGTGACACACTTTCTCCAACTATGTCATACCTCCAACAAGACCATACCTTCTAAAACCTATGAAGTAGAGCCATCCCTTAATGACCAAACATTCAAATATATGGGCATATGGGGCCATTTCTATTCAAACCACCATAACCAGCGATAAAAGCTCTACCAGAAGACCAATGATAATTCATTAATTTTAGCAACTCATAAAATAGGATACAAATTCAAATTTGCATGTATGTTTAGGTCTTTTAATTCAATTTTATGCCTTTGTGATATAATAGAACAAATGCTTTCCCTGGGAAATAATAAAAGTAAGAATAGATTATAAAAGAAACATTAATCTTATGTATTTTTTAATTAAGAACGTCATAGAATGTATTTGATTATATCCACTGTCCCCTAACTCCTCCCATATCCACCATCTCTATCCCTACTTCCTTACCTGTCCAGTTTTGAGTTTGGTCCATTTTCCCCACACACACTAAGTTCAGTCGGTGTTTCCCAGCTACGCTTGCCCTAATGTGGTTAACCTACCAGGACACATGTCTTTAAAGAAAATTGATTCTGCCTCTCCCTAAAGTTACCAAATGCCAATAATACCTCAGGTGGTGGTATTTGGTAACTCTGGATTCCACACTGTGATTGTGTTGGCTGTGACCTTGCTGTAGCTTCATATATGCCATCACATTTGCTGTCTGTCCATATGTGTAGCTGACCTGGCTCATTCAGAAAAAGCTGTGTTTTAAGTCACCTTTCACTTGACTCTCACTAACTTTCTGCCTTCTCTTCCTTGAGTCCTGAAAGGGGTGATATGATATGTGGTATTTTGTTTAGGGCTGAGAACTCCATTGATGGTCTCTGTGTTAATAGACTTTTTTTTTTTTTTTTTTTTTAAATGAAACAACACACACAAGAATCACAGAACATGGACAAATCAAGTCAGAATGTCCTTGGAAGCTTGATTTTCTAATGGATAACCTTTATAGTACTAGGAAGTGATAGCCATGATACTGAATGGAAAAAAAAAAATTAACTGTCAGTTTCACCCAGCCAGATACAAGAATGACGGCCTTGAATGACATGACCACTGATACAATGATGGTACAAATATTATAGGAATAACCAATAACTTTCTGATTTGGTCTGCATTAGTTAGGTTTCTATTGCTGCAATGAAACAACATGGCCCAAAAGCAAGGTGGGGAGGGAAGAGATCTTTTTCTTTCTAAAGAATTTTTTTTTTAAATTCATTTTACATACCAACCACAGATGCCCTCTCATTCCTCCTCCTGCTCCCCCTGCAGCCTGCCTACCAAACCACCAGATGTAAAGCAAAGGATAACCAGACTACAACCCACAGCTCTAGTGAAGCTAACTAAAAAGGAAGACCCTAAGAGGGACACATGGATTGTCCTGGGAAGGGGAAATGGATGGGATCTCCTGAGTAAACTAGGTATTAGGGACAGGGAGGGTGCAATAGAGAATGGGGATGAAGGGTGAGAACATGAGAGATGAAATGCTCGAGCTGGAACAGGAAAGAGTTTATTTTGATAACACTTCTATATTGCTGCTCATCACCAAAGGAGATCAGGATGGAACTCAAACATGGCAGGATACTGGAGGCAGGAGTTGATGCATTGGCAGTAGAGGGGTGCTGCTTACTGTCTTGTTTATGTTGATTTGTATAGAACTCAGGACCACCAACCCAGGGATGGCATCACCCACCATTGTCTGGGCCTTCTCCTACTGATCACTAATCAAGAAAATGCCTTATAGCTAGATGTCATGGATACAATGCCTTAACATTTCCTTCCTCTCTGATGACTCTAGCTTGTGTCAAATTGACATACAAACTGAGCCAATAAAGGGTCTATGACTTGCTCCATGAGATAGAACCAATTAGGTGATAAGACCTAGCAGAAAACCTACTGTTCCT
Organism: Onychomys torridus; assembly: GCF_903995425.1. Lineage (NCBI taxonomy): Eukaryota > Metazoa > Chordata > Mammalia > Rodentia > Cricetidae > Onychomys > Onychomys torridus. Next base: position 57,319,937 of record NC_050454.1, read on the forward strand.
CCGCTAAACATACATGGCATTAAAATGACTACTAATGATGTATTACTCTGCTCATAGAACTGTGCATCTGTCAATTGAACCCACATCAGGGAGACTTTTTCTTAAAACAGATGACAATTGACCATGAAAACATTTTAATTTTGAAAAATATACTAGATTTACTTATTAGATTTAGAACAAATGATCTAATAAAATTCAATAGTCATTTATAAATATTTAAAAGTATCCTTTATAATGAATCAATGTCTAGACTAAATCTTATAATCTCCAGTTCAGGATATTGAGATATTAAAATTTCCTTTAAAGTTAGAACAGCTATTTTATTCAATATACTGGGGGCAATTTTTGGTAAAAATATAAATGATTGATAATTAAAAATGAAAAGTAAAGCTGTAATTATTCACAGATCATTTCTATTTCTATAGAATAATTCAGGATTGTTACTTGCATTAAAATGTATAGGCAAAAGTGAAATTATATCTTCATATGTCTAACACAATGACAATATGCAAATTCTAAAAAGTAACTTGGCTCTAGGGCCATATATGTGATTTAATGTTAATTGTGAAAGGTGTGACAAATTTTTGCATCTAAAAGAAAAGTTGGATTAAAATCTTAAGTACTAATTAACCCTTATGAAAGCTATAATCTAAATGTCATTGTTATACTTGTTTCTGTCAGTTTTCTTCTGACCATCAAGGTATAATGTGTGGCTTTATTCTCCAAAACTATTTTAAAGAAGAATATAGTTCACAGTCATAACATTAAGTGATCTTGCCTTTTTTTCCTTTTTTATAAATTAAGAGATAATCATTTGCTCTATGTGGGTAATACTACTCTACACAGTGAAAAAGGCATAGAACAGACCCATGAAATAACTCATCTAAATTTAAGAATGAGAACATGAATTTGAACAAAGTATAAATCTTAGTGGAGGTTATTCTGTTTACCTATATAAGCCATGCAAATTTTATCTTGTAAATGGATTATATGTTTAACTTACTATTTTTCATAGCTATTTAACCAGAAACTTCTAATAAAATATTATGAATATTTTTGTCTGAACAAAAATGATAATTTCTAGATGAAATGCTAATATTTACATGTATATCCATAAATTTATAAAGCTGAAAACATTATAAATTTTAATATGACCACCTGTTATTTTCTGACACTAGTTTACATTCTTAGTGGAATTGAGACTTTTTTAATTGAATAATTCACCATTCATTAAATAAAATATATAAGGAATCTTTTACTATTAGGCTCCACTTTGGACACTGAGATAAGACTCTTTAAAAAGTAGACAAACTATTCAAATGACAGGAAGGTGATTTCTAGTTAGAAGAAAATTTCTTTTGATGATTTCTGGAATACAATTGGAGTTATTTACTTTATAAAACTATAGTTATTTCAAGTGAAAATGTGTGTTATCTTTAAATTATATCAATGATGAGAAGAACACAATTAAGCACTTACTTTAAATTCAGATAATTTTCAATGCAAGATGTCTATCCTATTTATAGATACATTAAATGACATTGGTACAAGGAACTGAAAAAGGTGTCTGCTGAAAAGCAAATGATCCAGATGGAGGCGATTGCCCAGAGACTTCCTGAGACCAATTAAGGACCCTGGTAAATACTGTGCATATTCTGCTGGCTGTGAATGAATGTAAATGGAGACCTGATTATCATTCCAACTGAGAACATTACATAATCGCTCCATTGCCTGTACTTACTTGCTCAATGCTCATGTTCAATTTAAGACATGCATTATCCTCACATAAAGTTCTCGGTGGCTTCTCTTCTGGCATTGTAATGGACTTTCTCTTACAAATGATTAAATTGCTCATATTTTTCAGTGAGCATTTAAGGTCACAGAGCACATTTGCAAAATATTCTAATTCAAATATGCCACTGACATGTTCGAAGAGGAATAGATCATCTATTTATGACTGTCGGCCTGGATCCAGTGTCGTGATATATTAGAAACTAATTTTAACAAAGAGTAGATTCGTATTCATCAATAGTCCTGAAAATACCCTGGAGCTGTTGATACAAGTGAAAGTCAGACCAAATTAGCTTTGCATTTGCCCCTGTTTTAAGTACTGTATTACTGACGTGGAGAGTTAGTTACTGACAACAATCCTAGCAGACGAGAAAAATAACCTAGGTTGATATGAGCATTGACATTTTGAAGGTGGGCAGGGCTTTTGTAATTAGGACAGAAAAACTAAAGAAGAAGATATTTCAAAACATTATACTCTTGGTTGTAGAGACAGTTGTAAAATCTACAATAATAATTACTTAGTGAGATCTACTACATTATATCCTGTGTTCCCTTCCCTTCCTATAGAGGTCACTTAAAATAAACGTGTAGTCAAACCACCTTCTAAGCATTTGAGCTTTTAAAGGCTATTATAGACAAACACAACCAATCAAAATGCAGAGTTGTGGGGCCCAGTTCCAATGGTTCCACCTACAAAACAACTCTCGCACCTAAGGCTCAGGGCATTGTTGAAGAGAGGGAAGAAAGGTTGTAACAGCCAAAGGACCCAAGTATTTGCTGTGAAATTGTGTCTTCAAGTCATGTCACACACCCGTAAATTCTCACTAACATGTTGCCTAAACATGAGCTGAACAAGGACTACAGTAACAGACATGCAAAGGGGGCAAGAGAAAGTCCTTGAGGCCTCATCCCTTCACAAAGAAAGAGAGGCAACAAAGAAATGCTGAGACCAAGAGCAACAGTCTCTTCCGGGGAGGGGTGCACTAATTGGTTATCCAACACCTAATAGTCAGCTCTGAAAACGTACATAAATGTAATATTATGCAGAATGGGCAGGATATATTTGGGAATATTTATGTATATACCTATAAATATTGGAACATAACAATTAATACAAAAATAAATAAATAAATAAAAAAGAGGCTGTAAATTTGAAAGAGAGGACTGAGGGGTATGTGGGAGGGTTTGGAGGAAGGAAAGGGAAGGGGGAAATGATGTAGATATAGTACAATCTCAAAAGTTTAGAGAAGTAATAAAAATGTGCTGTGCTAGGGCATGGTCAAAAAACCTTTCTTTGGCAGTGGGTAACTAGTGCAGGGTACAGGCTCGTTAAAGTGCTGAGAAACAGTGCCTGTTAAGTCAAAAAGGTCCTAAGAGCATGAGGATGGGAACCAGCGATGTGAAATGTTAGCTACTGCATATGATAGTCATTGCAGTCATGGGAGGTGACAGCAAAAGTTCCCTTGGTCTGTTGTGAAGTGAGATGAAGCATAAAAGCTTAGAGAAATGTGTGCTCATTCAGACCCTGCAAAGCCTGGGAAAATCAACAGTGACACAAAACAAAACTCAGCCCAGGTGTTCTCATCGAGATTCTGGAGTCGTCCTTTCTGGTTCAGGATTTATTCATCCTCAGCCTTCCTTTTCCTCTTCCTCAGAACCCTGGCCTCCTCTGGTTCCCCTCCTCCCACAGTTATGCCATGGATTTGCATATTAATTTGCATATAACAGATGCTGCCATTCGCCTTTTGCAGTGAATCTTATCCATGCATTCTACAGCTCTTAGTTTAGAGGTAAAATTAAGAACACAAAATAGGCTTTAGATTATTAACCTGTAAATCTGATATATTTCCAGTGTCTCATAGAGTTTCCTTCTCAAAACCATTGCAGAAGGACCATTTTCTGAGTGAATGCCTTGCTGTTCCTGCTTCTTGTCCTGCCCTCCTACAATGGACTGATAAACTAGTTACAAAATTATTTTTGAAATATATCTGAAATAGATTGTACGATATTTGTCTTCAGATGTTAGTTAAAAAGTATTGTTTTTTTGGTTTTTTGAGACAGGTTTTCTCTGTGTAGTTTTGCGCCTTTCCTGGAATTCGCTTTGTAGACCAGGCTGGCCTCGAACTCACAGAGATCCACCAGACTCAGCCTCCCAAGTGCTAGGATTAAAGGTGTGCACCACCACCACCCGGCTCTGTCTTTTTTTTTTTTTTTTTAACACCTATGTTAAAACACTTCTCTTGAGCCTTATCTCTAGAGCTTTCTCTAGAATCTATATCAGATCATGCATTCTTGTTTTTTCCAACTATACATTATTCTCGCAACAACATTTCTCCAAATACGTATCCACTATTTTGTTTGTTTTCTATATTTTGCTTTTCCTTTTAATCTTTTAGTCAGTTTAAAAATGAGATATGCAAAAAAATTAATTGTCTGTTCTTAGGTACAACTGTAGCCATACCTTTCAGTTTTAGTAATTGCACATATGAATGAGAAATAAGTTTGTATAATGGACTGAATGTGTGGCATTCTCTTACTTCTGTGATCCAACTTTACCTTTCTTTTTTATTTTATTTCATTTTACTTTTTTGGTTTTTCAAGACAGGGTTTCTCTGTAGCTTTGCGCCTTTCCTTGATCTCTCTCTGTAGACCAGCCTGGCCTTGAACTCACAGAGATCCACCTGCCTCTGCTTCCCGAGTGCTGGGATTAAAGGCATTGGCTGCCACCACCGGGCTGAACTTTTGTCTCTTAAGGCGTCAGAAACACAGTAAGAAGGCTCTTTTTTTTGACCCGGAAATTGAAAAGTCATCTGACAGCAAATCTGACAATTTGTCTTTCAAGGAAGTGATTGCCACCCAAAGAGGCATTTGTTTACCAGCTAACCAGTATACAGTTCTTTGTTACAGGAACATGTCACAGGTAGATGAAGACCAATGTTGTATTATGTGTTTTCACATAAATTCTTAATTAAAATATGTGTAGTTTCAACACTTCACTCCAATGTTCAGAATTCTCCTTATGTTTGTTTCAATTGAGTTGAATCCAATTCCTCTCCTACACTGCAATAATACTGATCTACATTTCAGTCATCTTGAATAAAGTTTTTCTTTGTCTATTGAATTCTTCCACAAATTTTATCTCACAAAATTAATATATTGTAGCAAATTATTCTTGTATTTAACTTATCAATCATTTCTTCCATATAAGAAATCAGGATTTTTGCTGAGCGGTGGTGGAGCACACCTTTAATCCCAGCACTCAGGAGGCAGAGGCAGGTGGATCTCTTTGAGTTCGAGGCCAGCCTGAGCTACAGAGTGAGTTCCAGGAAAGGCACAAAGCTACACAGAGAAACCCTGTCTCAGAGGAGAAGGAGGAGAAGGAGGAGGAAGAGGAGGAAGAGAAGGAGGAGCAGGAGGAGGAGGAGGAGGAAGAGAAGGATTCAACTTGTCATGATCTTTCCGTATCTTTCAAATACACTTTATATCAATTTGCTTAAAATTTTCATCTGACCTCAAAGTGAGTTTTGTATTTTAGTTGGGGATTGCACTGACTTACTTCCTGCTTTTGAGTTGATGTGTGTTAGTCTGCTGTTGTCCTCCTCACTCCATACACAGCAGTGCTTATGCTGAAATTCCTCGTGCATGTCTACACAGTCAGTTCTCCTCTGAGATCTTCATGGGAGTTGTCAGCATTTCCTTTTCAGCAGCCTTTCAAGATCAGAGGTCTGGTGACAAATGATCCTAGGGATCAGACCTTGTGTCCTTGTGTACATACTTATTTTCCTTCACTCTTTCTGCTGTCCTGGAATGTAACACAGCACATGCTGAACATTTCCTTCCCCAATGCCAAGAGCTATGTTTTTGTTAGATTTTTTAGAGCATAAAAACAATTTATCTTGTGTTAGAGATCATCAACATATATTTAGTCCTTTTTTTATCTTTATGTATGTATTTCTAGCTCTTCATATATATTCTGATGCTACTTGTGTAGGGAAATGGATGTGTCCTTACCATGACAGGAAGCTCATGAATTGAGTTTACATATTTATAATTCTAAGTTGGCTGAAGATTTACATATTTATACTTTCAATGAGTCTGAACTTTAGACTTACTGCCAAATTCCTTTTTGGTAACTCCATTTAAATGTTTAATAGGTATCTTCAAGTTAAAACTTTCCAAATCAGAATTTTGTCCAGTATTCTCCACAGCAGCATATAAAATGGCATCATGTTTTTGCCAACAGAAAACTCCCTTGCAAGAAAAATAGAAGAAAAAGAAAAACCCACCATAAAGTAACAAAAGTATTTGAAACTTCTTTGTGCTTCTTAGGCAAAATCAGTCTCAGTATCCAATCCTAATATGTCCACTTTTTTCCATATTATCTGATATTTTTAAAAACTAAATTTCCAGCTTAACATTCACTTATTTTTAAATGTAGCATCATGTTACTTTCTGTATAGATACTTCATCTCTATTTGAAATGATTTTGTTAATTTATTAACTTATAATTACTATTTGTCTATAAAAATTTCTTACATCTAGGGTATCATCTGTCCATGCATTTCTCTTTTCCCCATGTAAGCAACTATAGCTTGCTTATTCTATGAATTCAGAAAACTCACATAAATGAAGTACATCTATTCATCAGGTTTCCCAGCACTGGAGCCTACATTTATTTTTTTAATAATATGCATTATGAAAACACACAAATACTTATAATTTGAGATCTTTTAAATTAAAATGTAAACACATCATTTTCTCTGCTTTTTCTCTCTTTCCTACTATTTCCATGAACCCATCTTGCACTGTCTCAAGCTCCTGGTATTGGTTTTCTTAATGTAGATCTTTAACATACAAATTTTGGAGGAGAACCTATAACTGCTACTTTACTAAACCATCATACTTCCAAACTACATTCTAAATATTCATCCGTATGACCACAAATAAGTGTATCTTGAAACTTTTAATTCATTCATTTTGGATTTATATTTAAAGGAAAATACATGAAATACTACTGCATAGAAAATATCATATAAACTAAGTTATAAACAACTAGATTTTATTGTAATTGAATATATTTCAGAATACAGTGACTTGAATAAAAATAATTTCCTTGTGCTAATGCTTAGGTATTTGAAAGTTCTGTTCCCAGTTGATGACACTGTTGGAAATTTGGAATATATGGCCTTGCTCGAGGAAGGACATCACTGCTCTGTGAGTTCACAGTCTTCCCCTACTTCCAGTTTGCTCTTCCTCTCAGCCGCTCTTACACCCATGCCAATGGCTTCTCGCTAGAAACCAAAATAGCTGCCTCTCTGGTAAGTTGCATTTGGCCACAGTGTTCTATTGCAACAGACAATGAACAAATACAGCTTCTTCTGAGAACCACGAACAATTAAATTTCTGGGATACTCTTACGATTTAATTATTGAAGTTTTCATCATATATCAAATAAAAAAAGCGTGACTTTAAAGCATGTGGCTTTTAAACACGCAAAACAAGAAAACACCTAAAGGAAATTATTACAAATGTGTCAGCTGGCAGCTTTCTCAACCTATTGATTCATATTTTCAACCAAATTTAACATAATAAAAAAACATTACTTAATATTGTAATATAGACAAAAACTGAAATTCTTAAGAATACCAATAAGGTGATATGTAAATCTTTAATATTGTTGTTCTTGGCTCACATGTGTGCTAAAAAAAAACTTTGTTTCTTTTAAAAGTTTCTTCACAAGTTTTCAGTTGATCATAAATCATTCATTTGATTTCTAATGTCTACGAACTGATTCAAGCATAGACAATAAATTTTAAACCACAAATTCAAGGTTGTCTGTTAATCAGACTTGTAAAAACCCTTTAGGATATGAAGAGGCTTCGTTTGGAAAAGAGATTGTATTTCACCTTTGCTTCTGAATGACATAAACCTTGAGAGGTGAATTTGAGTTGTTTATGGAGTACACTGTAACTAAACCATGAATCATAATTTCCCCTTGGATTTATAGATATTTGAGTGTGAAATTCAAAATATGTTTTTACTTCATGAGACTTTAAGTGACTTCAAAACTAGAAAAATTGGAAAATCATTACTTAAATTTCACCATTCACTTTATTTTCATGAGCTAAATCTTTGGTGACAAATATATGTTTAGATTTATAAATACAAAAAATTTTCTACATTCTACCCATAAAAAAAGTGAGTACTAAGTACAAATTGAGAAAATATTATTTTGGGATATCATTTCCTAATAACACTGAGCTAACACACTTTGAGGAAGAGACTAATTGTGCTCTGGGACAGGAACATTTCACAGTGTGTTTGGAAATGATATTGAACCAAAAAGCAAAGCCTTTATGTAAAAGATCATAATAAAAAGAACCAGAGAAAAGAAACATTCACTGCCACATTTAAGAAAAATTGAATAAAATTGATATTTAATTTAAAAGACACATCAGCTAAACAAATCAATAAATGTTAAATGTTAATTTCAAATTTTCCTTATTGCTAGTATTACTGTTCCAAAAACAGTTTTTCCCTTATAACCTAAGACTTAATATTTTATAAGAATTTATGAAAAATTGCCAGGTCTTGCTGGACCTGTCAAACAGTCCTGAATAGGGGAGTGAGAATTGAGAAAAAACAGATAGAAAAAAACGGGGTTATAAAAGAAAAGGCAGAGACAGAGGGTAGAAGTAAATACCACAGCAGCTCTGAGTTGATTTCTCATAGCCTTTTTATATCCAAAGCACGTGCGGGGGTGGGGGGGTACAAAAGACCTCCCCCTCTCAAGGACACGATGGTCCAAGGAACAAATAAACTTAAATACCTCCTTAATTCTCAAGACATCTGGCAACCATCCCTTTTACCAATCATCCTGTTATCCAGCCTTGCAAAGACAAGCTTGAACTCTCTGACCTTATGTCAAGATGGAATCAAGCCACAAGCTGGAGTCACCGTGTGCTCCCACAAAGAATAAAGCAACAACTTCCCCCTTTTTTTCCTTTGTCTTTGTCTGTGTGTGTGTGTGTGTGTGTGTGTGTGTGTGTGTGTGTGTGTGTGTGTGTATGGCTCCAACTGTCCTGGACGCAGTCTGTACACCTGGCTGCCCTCAAACTCGCAGGGATCTACAGGCCTCTACCTCCCAAGTGCTGGTATTAAAGGTATGTGCCACTACTACCCTGTGGAACTACTTTTCAATAGACAAATATCTCAATATTATCTGCTAGCATTTATCCTTACTGTATCAACAAAAAAATATACTTTATGAATCCTTAGAAAAGTATACCACTAAATCTCAGGTGATTATTAACATTTCTATTAACAGAGAGCTGTTGCTAAGTTGAGGCTATCACTTAGAAATGGTCAGGACAATAGAGATTGAAGAAGAATAGAGTCGAAAAGGACCTAAGTGATTGTAGAGTGCTTACCTAAGAAATTTTGAGTTTATTTTAGAAACACTGGAAAGTATTTAAAAGGTTTCCAAAGTGAATTTTTAATAGAAAATATGATGAAATAGGGTGAATCATGAAGATGAGGGAAATCCCTGAGTATTTGAACTGAAATGTAGCCATGAAAGTACCTGTACCACATCTAGTCTTTTGTATATATGATATTCTTTCAGAAAATATCCACAAATAACAGGTCTCAAAAAGCAGATATGAATTTATGTTATCATTTACAGGATTTGTAACAAGGATGATTGTGATAAGACTACACAGTTGTTCTTTGTGGGAAAAGATACAACTGAGGACAAGACACTTGCTAGACCTAGCAGACTATGGAAATCATCAGGAGAGAGAAATAGCCCCCGAGACCTAAATCAGTGAATTGTTTAGTGAAGCAATTATAACATTTTAGAATGTGAGATTATGAACAGAATAAACAGCACAGGTTGATATTAATATGATTAGTAATAAAACTGAGAGAAGCCATTTATAATTATGGCAAATAATTCCTTTTCTTTTGCTTCTATTATTCATTATTGTTCTACAAATTTATATGTTAATCTTAAAACCTAGTTCTACAGGCTCCTTGCTTGGTTTGCTAGTTTCTTACATAACAATGTCTTTAAACTTATTCTCTGTTAATGAAAATTAAGAGTTTTTCTTGAATTTAGGAAATCAGTGATACTTTTGAGTCAAGTGTATTGAAACTCAATAGTGCTTAATATTTTGAGTTCATGAGTTAGGCATGTGGCACATGCTGTAATCCCTGAAACCTGTAGGATAAAGCAGGGGTATCACTGTGGTCCTGAGCCAGTTCCAGAGACTTATCGCAAGGCTATCCAGAGCTTCACAGTGATATCCTGCTTCAAAACAATGACAACAAAAATTCACATTTATGCAGGAGAAAATACTCTATTATTCTCAGTAATGCTTGAATTAGGTTTTACTGCTCATGTGCAGAAAATTTATAGGTATGAGGTGAAAATATTTTATTAAAGTAACATTAAATTAAGTCTTTATTTTTGGGAAATAAAAACGTAAATAAGGTTGAATTCATAAAAGGAAGAAATGAAATGTAAACCACCCTGAGTAGATGTTATTTTCCCTCTGTATTTATACAGAAAGATACATACTTAATGAGTAACTGTGCAAGTTCTTTGATCATCTACTATTTTAAAAGGTAAGTTCTAAAGATAATTGGAAATAAAGGCCAAGTTACTATAGTGAGCTTTATAGCCTACCAAGAAAGAACACTTTTACTAGAGTTTCTTAGAAATAAATGTCAATAGTCTAAACTGTCTGCAATCATCCCCCTTTAAACGATATAACATTCAAGGTTTAATTTAATTCATAATAGAAGCTATCACACATGCACTTTAAAGTGAGCTTTCCCAGTGATTCTAGCTGTTTCCTTACATCTCACAGCTTGTACCCCATGCATGTGGCTGATTTTGTACTCTGAAGATTCTCATCACATTGAAATTGTATATCTCTGCTTTCTCAAGGTCACGATCCATTACATCTGTCTCAGCTCAGTTGACACTCTGTCCATGAGTCTCTGTGTATTGAACATTGCTTCCACACTCAGCAGGACCTTAAAGTCTGAGGTGTAAAAAATTTTTTACCATAAATGTACAAGGAAAATGTTATAATTGAATCTTTGAAAATTACTCTTTTTATATTGTATAAGTCATGCTTATACTTAGGTATAAAAAATGAGAAAAATATACAATAGCTCTTATACATTTAACAAAAATCATTATGAGTATATGTCTCATACAAGTGCAGTGACACAGAAGTATCATGAGAGGACATCTGGGGGGTTGGGGATTTAGCTCAGTGGTAGAGCGCTTGCCTAGCAAGTGCAAGGCCCTGGGTTCAGTCCTCAGCTCTGGCAAAAAATTAAAAAAAAAAAAAAAAAGAGAAAGAGAGTATTCGTGAAACTATTAAGGCCACTCCACGTAGTTAAAAGGGAGGTTTATTTTGTGGGGTAACTTACAAATGAAGGGATAGGTTGCAGGGTCTGGCAAAGGTATCATGCAGTCCAGCGGTGTTCTCTGGAGAACTCTGTTTGGTCTACCTCCAGCGTCCAGGGGTCTCGGAACCAAGAGAGAGTGACCTCCTCTAGATCCTGGGTCTGCAGCTCCCTCCTCCGCCCAGCCTTGTGGGCGTGACCATTACCAAAGCCTCAATGGGGGTTGGAACTTCCAGGCCAATGCTGGGATGGCTATCCACTACAAGAGAGGACATCCGCAAATCAGAGAACAAGAGAGTTTGTTGTACCATTTCTGTTTTTCCTCACACAATGGCCAGGGACATGATTCTGAGTCCCAATCTGAAGAAGAGAGAAGATACAACTATGAAAGTGAGCCCTTCCTTTCATTGTTTCATATCCTTGTATCATCCACAGAGGGACTCATGGATACATTATAAATAATGTTGAACCATATTGGGAAACCTGATATGCAATTAAATCAACACATAAAATGAGCAATAGAGTTCATGAAGTTTAAGATAAATATATCTGCAGAATTTCATACAATGTCCCTGAGCCTTAGGTGCAGGAGAGGTTTGTGAATGTATCCTGTAGTGGCCTTTGTTTAAGAGAAGCATGTAGATTACAGATTTTGAAGCCCGAAATGTTGCTCACAAGCCATGAATAATTGTACATGAGTCATGGAGATGAAACTTGTTTATTCCAAAAAGTATTCCAAAAAGTAATATCTCTGTGTCTACTATGTACCCTGCTGACCGTGGATTTGGATATATAGGGAACATAATATAAAAAATCAAAGATGAAACTGGCTTCCCCCATCAAATGTTAGATGCTAGACAGGCCAAAAGTATTGAAAATACTCTTATATTCACATAGAGGGCTCACCACAGGATCAGATCACCTTCATGGTCTGTAGATGAAAAGAAAAATTAGTACAAGAAATCAAAGCATCCTATGATATAATATATCTGAATGGAGATCTAGTCTGAAAAGAATACTGTTCAGCTAAAATCATACTTTTCTACTAACAAGGAGAGAATAGTTTAAAGATTAATCTAAGTAGTTTTGATAAATGTCTTCCATAATGGAGAAATAAATCAATATGAAATACAGAATACAAGCAGCATGCAACTATGGTTTTTAGAAATAAGTAACCTGATACTGATACAGAGTCATTTTTAGAAGAGCTAATTATTGTTCTGGACAATTAAGTGCTCAAGGAGCAAAAACAAATATTTCATTACAAAGAGTTATGGGGAAGATTAATGAGAATGCTTCTTTTTGAATAGTTCTGGTCACAGGGCTTAGAACATTGTTCTCATACAAATCCTCAGCCAAGTACCCACTGTGGATCTTATTTGCTTCTTCCTTATTTTCTTTGATGGCACTGGCAATGAACCTCAAGCTTAGCACATGCTAGGCAGTTGGTTTCTTGTTGTTCTTATTGAGTTGCTTCACTAGTCTGGGACTTTTAATGATAAAATGCTCTCTCTCTCTCTCTCTCTCTCTCTCTCTCTCTCTCTCTCTCTGTCTCTCTTTCTCTCTCTCTCTCTATCTCACACACACACACACATACATACACATACACACACATCATACATATGCATGCACATACTTGTGCATACTTCCTCACTGTTACCTTGGCTGATTACACCCTAGTTAATAATGTGATGGAGTGTGGCTAGACAAATGTGTCATTCAAAGTTGTCATCATTGATGCTAATCTAACTTTCTATCACCAAAAACCAATGGACAAGACTGCACAGAATATGCCACTTGTAGAGAAGGAAAGAAATTGCTTTCACTGAGTAAAGTTAATTTAAGGGTTCAGTATTTCTAGAAATAACATTCAGAATTTTTTCTTACAACTATTCATATCTTTCTTATTTTTTTATAGAATTTGATGAGCATGTGATCTGGAAAAGGTATATATTCCTTAGTGTCAACATATTCTTCATGCACTGGATAATTGTGGTCTTTCATAAAATAACCTACAGATATTTTATTTAAAATACCAAGGAGTGGAATAATAAAACATTCAGTAATTGTCACTGTTTGGAAAAATGTTGTCTCTATTCTGAGTGAAAACCCTGTGGCATTGCATTTCTTTAATACTCCCCTGAAGTGGGTTTCTCACTTAAAGGTCTTGCTTGCAATGATTGGCTTCACAGACTCTTGATTTTTTATTTTAGAGCTAGCAATTTATAGAATGTAAATGCTTGTTCTCAAGATTACAAAATTTTTTCCAGTTAAAATTGAGCCAATAACTTTTCAGTCTTTCAGTCAAAATAAACAAAGAAAATGCAGCATAATCTGCAATTAGTAATCATAATTATGCAGACTCTCTCAACTTTTTACTTTTAAAGAGTCAAAGAACTTGAGACCTAGAAGTCCCATAGCAAGGTTCCAAGTACCAATGCATAACATATCAAAATAAAACTCTACCAAAAGACATGGCAGTCCAATAGCAAAAAATCAGGGAACTAATTTACCCTGGAGTAGAAGGTTACATACGGTAGACAATATATTAGGGAATTAATAGGACATACAAGGTTATGAACATTTGCCAAAGTGTGGATCAGAAACCTGACCTGAATCCCTTTGCCTTTTGTTATGAATATATTTATATACTTCATAAATTTTGCTACTAAATTAATCTATATCACCTTAATACAATTGCATCATGTTATATGCTGTTTAATTTCTTTCATAATCTAAATACATTGATTACCTAATTGATATTAAGAGGTAGTAACTTTCCAAACTATGGGATGTGAAACATACAGATTCACATTTAAATGCGTGAATTCTGCTTGAGGATATGTCTTAGTGGGTAAAACACTTGTTGGCCAAGTTTAAGGATCAGAGTTTAAATTCTATAACCCACACATAAATGCCTGCTAGGTTTGACCATTGGGCTATAATTCTAGCACTCAGAAGGCTGAGAGAGGTCTTACACAAGCTAGCTCGCTAGCTAGACTGGCAGAAATTGCTGAATTTAGGACTCAGTGACAGACCTTGCTTTAATAAGTAAGGTGTAGAGTGACCTAGGTAAATTACAAATTTCAGACTTGCTCTTCCAATGTGTACATGCAATCATGTGCCTCACACTCACACATGTGCCTAAATGCACATATCATACACACATATTGTTAGTCATTATGCAGCATTGTTTACCATGTGAGAAATGCCACAAGGCACAACAAAACCCAATATAAGAGTTTATTAAGACAAGGGGGAGATAGAAAAGATGTGCTTGGGCCTACTGAAAGACTTATGCAGGAAGAGGGAGGAGGGTACTTGGGATCCGCCTTTTATGGACTTCCCCCTTGCATGCACATATGGGCTTATGGAGCTATGAATGCACATAGATTATATAATCACACTGCTGGCAAATTACGTGACCACATAGCACATGGATTACAGATTACTTAGGTCATAAGGCCCCTGGAAATGACTAAGTGTCTTGACAGCGCATAGGGGCAAGGCTAGAAATCCTACCACATATATACTAAGAAAGAGAGAAAATAATACAATGAGAATTAATCTGTAGTAATTATGTATAATACTGTTTTATGGTATAGCAAAAATTGTTTTAAAGAAGCATTAATAGACATATTATAGATGGGTATGTAGATGATGTCTTATAAATCTATGTATTACTGTGACAGAAACATCTCAAAAAAAAAAAAAGGAGAGGTTTATTTTATTTTGAAGATTGTTTTAGAAAGTTTTGGTTCCTTGTAGAGGGGTAAGGCATGGAGAGTACACAAAAACAGTACTGTGTAGTAGAGACCCACACTTCTGCACAAGGAGAGCTAGAGAAAGAGGCAAGCACCAGCAGCAAGCATGTACAGTAAAGGTAATGTGAGCTCATGACACAAATCAGCTCAGTTTCCTGTAGATGTCACAGCCTCAAAATAATACCATCAGCTGTGGTATGAGTATTTAAATTATAAGCCTATAGAGAATGTTTCATATTCAAACATCAACAGGTGGGTGAATATATGGGCAACAGAGAGCTGGTAAGGAGATGATAGAGAAATGATGATTGATAGATGGATGATTCAAAGATGATTGATTTATAATATATGACTTACAGATAGGAAAAGCGTTGTACTTTAAATTGTCAAAATTTTCCTAGTGTCTATGTGTGTGGAGGCCTGTGTGGGTTTATGTGCAGGAACCTGTGAAGGCAAGAAGAGGATGCAGGGTCTTCTGCAACTACATGTGGACACTAGGAATGAAATCCAGGTCATCTAGGAGAATACCACGCACTTTTAACATCTGAGCCTCCTTGCAAAACCCCATTCCAATCGTGTGTGTGTGTGTGTGTGTGTGTGTGTGTGTGTGTGTGTGTGTGTGTTATGTGTATTTATATATCCCAACTATGTCCAAGTCCAAGTATCTGTACAGGTGAATACACTTGTATGTGCTTGCAGTTGTGGAGGCCAGAGGAAAGAATCACCTAGCCATTCCAGGAATCCTCCTGTCTCCACTCCCCAAAGCTAGGATGAAAATGATGATCCACTATGCTCAACTTTTGATATGCATTCTGGAGATCAGAACTCAGTTCCTTATGCCAACACAGATAACCCTTTACCAAAAGAACCAACCACAGTCTCTGATCTGTACTATATTTTAAAAATCAACAATTTTTAATCACTACTTTAATATTATTACATAGCAAAACATGAGACCAGCAATTACTATGCTTGCTTGCCAAATGCCTTCTTAAAAAGGCATTCACAACCATTGTGATTTCTTTGGCAAACCACCATTGGGTTTCACTGATAATACAGAAGTATGGTATCCATTTTCACACACATACAATTTTACTGTACTCTGTTCTTTCCTGGTTTTAAAATATACCTTTCAAACTCCCAGCTATTCTTTCCTAAAAGTAAAATGTCATTCCCACAACCTTGCATATAGACTGGATTTGTCCAAATGTATGTAACAACAGAGCAAGTGAGAATTAATGTTGTGTATGCTAATGATGATTCATCATACTACCATGAATGGTAGGGCATGGAAGACCTCAAGGCTCTTATCTTCTTTACTTCACATTCTTGGATAACTCATGTTCCAGTAACACTGATGTCATGCCACAGAAACACTCAAGCAATATTATCGGCAGTTGTATAGGAAGGAAACGAGACCTTCTGCCAAAGCTATGTGATAGAGCTTTCAAAAGTTTCCAACAACTGCAATCCTGGCTGACATATGTTGTTGTTTCTTTTTTTACTCTTTGTCTCTTTGGGGGCCCACCATCCAGCTCCCAAGTAAATCACACAAGGAGATTTGTTCTTAATTATGAATGCTTGGCTTTAACTTGGCTAGTTTCTTGTCAACTTTTCTCTGTCTGTCTTTTGCCACTGGGATTTTACCTTTCTCATTTTTGTATGCTGTTCTTTCTTACTTGATTGCTGGTTGTGTAGCTGGGTAGCTGGTCCCTGATGTACTCTTTCTCTCATTCCTAAATCTCTCTTCCCCCAGATGTCTCCTTCTATATATTCTCTCTGACTGCCAGCCCTGCCTATCCTTTCTCCTGCCTTGCTATTGGCCATTCAGTTCTTTATTAGACCATCAGCTCTTTTAGACAGGCACAGTAACACAGCTTCACAGAGTGTAACAAACGCAACATAAACAAAAGCTAATATACCTTAAAATAATATTCTACCATACACATCTTAATTACAAATTTATGAGTTAAAAGATAGCTCTCATATTACATTTAAAATAATATTTAAATGGTGTTCAATGGTACTGAGTTAAAACAAATAGCAGTTTCAAAGTGTTAATGCTTATACCAAGAATGAGGAAGTGGCTGTCATGATTCCTTACCAGCTTCATTTGGAGATACAGTTCTTTCCTGCTAAGAAAAACAATTTCTATTAACCGTGTAACTGTGCCTCGTATGTCTAGGTGTACATTTTAGTAAACTGGTTTTCTATTTTCTATTCAATACTGTGCCATGTTTCTGCCCCTATCATCACTCTACTCACATTATGACCAATGCAAAATCACCATGGGCTATTATTGCCTTATTCTCTTGGTTTTAATGATAATATGGCTAAAATTTGTTTTCTTTGAACAAAAATATAAAAGAAACAGAGAGATTTCTAGTCATTTACATAGCTGGAATTTTGTACTACCCTCAATGGTCACTTTTCTTTTGGAACTATCATTTAATTTAGGTTTATGTTATGTTGGGAGTTGAATCTATAAAGTCATTTGTTGTCTGTGCACTTTTTTACACTAAAAGAGATTGTAATACTTTCCTATTTGTTGCTTTTGTTCTGATTTTTGTTTGTATGCAAAGGATTTTATTTCTGTACCATCTGTAGTACTATAGAATGTATGCATTAAAATCATACTCCATAATACAAGACAATTTGCAAAATGGAGTATATTGCATCACTATTACTTAGGATGTCTATTAGAAGTTCAATATTAGATAAAAGAACTATTCTTGCCATCTGTGGAAGACAAATGTCAATAAAATTTAAATCACTTTAATAACCTTATGAAAATGGTCTAAAATATCCAATAAACACACTCATAATATTGAAAAAACAGTAATATAAACAGGTTACTATCCACATTTTTACATCAGATTTTCAGGAACAAATAGCAACCACATTTTTCAGAATGTAAGAAAAGAAGCAATATTGGCTTAGAGAGAGAAACTTGGCAATTAATATTTGAGGAACACAGTGAGAAGGTGTGCAGTTCTTACATATTTGGAAATGCCATCCATTGATGTATCTACTTCATTTAGGATAATAATTATTAACACGCATACATACATTTTATAAGTATTTTCCTAAACGTTATTTCCTTATGTTTAAGGACTGTAAGAAACTTCATCACATTCCTCCAGTATTCTTTTGTTTGTAGCATTTCCCTAAAGCATTAACTGTTTTCATTTAAAATTATCCTAGATGTTAGCTCTCTATATTTTGTGCCTCATTCTATTGCTCATATTTTGGTTTGTAATGTTTTATCATTCATAAAAACTGAAGCATATAGCAAAAAGTAAGTTCTACATCCCTAGAAGGACCAGCAATAGGCCAGTTGTGTGCTTGTGACAGTATTAATTTTTCACTCTCTCATTTTTCAAAGTTTTGACCCTTCATTGACTCTTTCCTACTCATAATAACTCATGCTATGAGCTCCATTAAATCAGTTAAAGTTGGAATGTGTTTATTTTGAAATGTGAATGAAATGTATTATCATATAGGTCTCTTCTAAATACGCAGGAAGCAGCTGGTCTCCCTCCAGGTCTGTGTTAAATGTTTATTGTACATTAATGGTTTGGAACATCTTTATGAAGTCATCAGTGTTACTATTTTTTCCAAGGATGCACAGTATATGAAAAATTGTATTGGATTAAACTTTTGAAATAATAGAATACTTATGAGCTACAAATCTGGCCTTATTTGGTTATCAAAGTTTCTAAAATGAAGCTAGTTCTCATTGAAATCAATAGGTAATGTTCTTGATAACTAAGATAAATTTTTTGAAATTTCAATAATCAGTGTTAATGGAAATATTTCATAAAAATAAGCAGGAAGATATATTTTTCAAAGTCAGTTAAAATATTCATTCAAATAAAATAAATTAATTAATTTGTAATTTTAGATACTATTTAATATTGTTTTTTTGGTAAGACTAATCTGTTTTTCTAGACTAATCTGTTAGGAGTTTATGAATGATACATAGCATTTAATATCAGCACTTAGGAGGCAGGTCAGTCTCTGAATTCTAGGCCAGGCTGGTCTACATAGTGTGTTCTAGGACTTCCAGAGATACATAGTAAGATCCTATCTCTATAAATCAAACAAACAAACAATCAACAAACAAAAGCAAAACAGGAAGAAACAAACAAAAAAGAAATATGAAAGTCTGACCTCAAAGTTATATGTATGATCCTGCCTTGCTTTATTGGTACCAAAATTTAGTTTAGAATCATAATCTCTTGAGTGGACTGTTCAATGAGTCATTCCTACACTCAAAATTCTTATTTCTTTAGGTTTCTATTTTTCTGCCGAATTTCCTAATAATTTGTTCCTATTGTTTTTAATGTATCACTGGGCAAACCTCCAAGTTACTCTGAGAACTTGGTCACAGATACTTCATATGTTCTGTGCTATTTCTGTCATAAAATGTTATTATCAAGCCATCCTTCCTCCTGAACTTCAGTCTAATCTGTACATAATCAAGATATGCTCAGGATTCTATGTCAATACATTTCTGCCAAGGAGAAATTAAGTTTACTTTGTCTGAAATGATGTTTGGTTGCTTTTGCTGTTGAAATTTTCCTTGATATAAATTTCCCAAATTTCTAGCCTCTCTAACACTAGATATATGAGCTCAGTATATTTTGCAGAAATAAAGAAAAGCTATGCTGGGCAATCTCATAATTTTTTTTAAGGTTGCAATATACATACAAGAAAGAACTCAAGTTCTTTCTCATTGACAATCTTAAATTCTCCCCAGCATAAGATGTTGAACATGACATTCTCAAAATCTCCATATATATCTTGGTCTATTATCCCTCTGTAATTATTCATCAGGGATATGATACATTTTAGTACCTGTTCTTACTGTTCATATTGCATTACTTAAGTTTCAAATTAACTATTAAAAACACATATAAAAAATAAGCAAACAGTTCACGCTTTTACAGTCCCTCCTCTTTCTCGACAATTGGACTCCTGGAGCTCCACCTGGGGCCTGGCTGATCTACATGAACAACCTGGACGACAGTGGGAGTAATGAAGGGCAAGGTTTGAGGGAAAGAAAGCTTAGGGGAGCAGGAGATCCCAGCTGGATCAAGAACAGAAAGGGAGAACAAGTAACAACAGACCATGATGATGATTACCATATGAGAACAGGAATAGACAGAGTGCTGGAGAGGTCCCCAGAAATACACAATGATACATCCTCTGTAGACTACTGGCAATGGTTGAGAGAAAGCCTGAACTGACCTAGTCTGGTGATCAGATGGCCAAACACCCTAACTGTTGGGCTGGAACTCTCACCCAATAACTGATGGAAGTGGACACAGAGATCCTTAAGCTACATCTTAGAAATAATACTGACTGCTCTCTCTCAAGGACTTCAGGAGATTATCCATGTTACGCTATCTCTTTTTAGAACCTTCTATTTTGTGTGTGATGGTTAATGGGACAAACTATGAATTATTTATTTACAGAGCCTTTTAATGTTATTTTTCACAGTGGATAATTGTCTAATAATCATTTTGTCCCTTACAAATTTGTTTGTGGTAGCAAGATCCCCCAGGCTCCTGTTGACAGAAGAAATCAAGAACTTTGCCAGTTCATTTTGCTAATCTGTAGACATGATGCCTAATCTCTTCCCATCAAGGACATCTGAGTATGTGCTCATATAATTTTTAATTCAATATATTTTAATTAAAATATAATTACCTGCTTTCCTTTTCATCCCTCCAACCTATCTTAAGTACTCTTCTCCCATGCCCCTTCTACTCCTTCTTAAATCCATGACTTCTCTTTTTTGATTATTGTTGCATATATACGTTTACATACATATACATATAACTATATAAATAGAACTTGTTGACTTACTTTAATGTTGCTTCTCTGTACTTGCTTTAAAAGTTTTTCATTTGATATTGAATAACTGGTTATTGGCCTCAGCCCTGGAAAAGACTAATTCTTCCATTCTTACAGGTTATGATTTGCCTGAATTTCCCTCACCACTATGGGGTGTTGCTGTTGTTCAGGGCATGTTTAAGATGGCATATTCTTGAAATATCATGGGTGTAGCTTCCTGTTATCTCCTGGAGACGTGAACAACCAATAGACATCCTGGTCCTCTGCTCTTACAATCTTTCTGCCTCCTACTCATAGGGTTGCAGATTTTCTGGATGTTTTGTGCCAGGAAGTTTTACATTTAACATTTTTTTTCACTGAGGTATCCATTTCTTCTACCATGTCCTTAATTCCTGAGATTCTCTCTTCTGTCTCTTGTATTCTGTTAGAGAGGCTTGACTCTGACGAGTTCCAGTATTTTTCATTTCCAGATTCTCCTTTCTTTGTTATCTCTTCACTTTCAGGTCTTGAGCTCTTGTATTCCTTCCCTTCCACTGTCTGTTTGTGTTTTCCTAGATTTATTTAAGGGATTAATTCATTGTCTGTTTAAGGAACTTGATCATATTCATAAATGCTGTTTTAAGGTCTTTGTTCTTCCTCAATGTTGCAGTTTTCAGAGTCTACAGTGGCAGGATTGCTGGCCTCTAGTGGAGACATATTGTCTTTTCTGTTATTGATTGTGTTTTTATGCTGGTGTTTATGCATCTGGCTTTGGAGGAAGTAAGGAGAAGTGAAGAGCTGCAGCTAGTCTACCTACTTTCCTGGCCAGAGTGACTTGCTTATTCACAGTGACAATATGCACATAATTTATATCTGAGATTCTTGAATGGTCTATGCTATTTACTCCTATATTGGTTGATATTTTAAAGTATATTGTTGTGTCACAACAACTATTAGTGTTTAGTTTCACATGAAAACCTTCAAAATATGACATTATGTGCTTATAGTATATGTATGTATAGTGTAATTTTAACAGTATAAGATAATTTTGTATCTTGAAAGCTTTTCAAACATCCTTGGTATTTTTTTTTAATCCCTCTCTCTCCTGCTCTTTTGATCTCCTTTCTTCTCTCCAATGAAAACCTTCCTCCCCATTTCACCCAGTTCATGTTCATTTCTCCTCTATTCTGCTCCTTAGTAGGAATTTTCCCAAAATTCAGTGCCTTAACACAACCACCATTTCTTTTCCCCATAATCTTACATCAGGTTACTACACTGTTATCTAGGACCAGTCCCAAAGCAATGCATACAAAACGTGATTCATTCATTTACACTCATGAAATATGGTTTGTTTCTTTGTGTGGAACAGCGAATGTAAACAAATGACTGTGTGAGGAAAGATCTATCCCTGGTGCATGAGCTGCATTTCTGGAGCCCATTGCCTGTGGTGGGACGCCTCGCTGAGCCTTGATGCAGTGGCTAGGGGCTTGGTTCTGCCTCATCTGAATATACCAGGCTTGTTGATTCCCCATGGGAGGCCTTACTTTTTCTGAAGAGGGAATGGAGGGTGTGTGTGTGTGTGTGTGTGTGTGTGTGTGTGTGTGTGTGTGTGTATGTGTGTGTGTGTATGTTTGTGTGTGTGTGTGTGTGTGTGTGTGTGTGTGTGTGTGTGTATGTGAGCCTGGGGTATCAGGATGAATAAGAATGAGATTTGTGGTTGGTATGTAAAATGAAAAAAACACTTAAATGAAAAAAATAACTATAAATAAAAATAAAGTGTTATATTTTCAAGAAAAGATAACATTAATATTGAAAATACTAAATGGCAGAATATACCTCAGTTTCATGTTTTGTGTGTTTCCTAAGGTATCTAAAATTAGGTCATATTAATGATCTAGATATCAACACTAGTGGAAGGCCAAGTTAGTTCACCCAGACAAGAAAAATCAAAGCCTCTCTTCTGCTAAAACAGGCCCCATTCAGAAATGTAAGGAGAAGAAGTACTCACTCTTAGTTACATAGTCAATAAATAAAATGTGAAAATTATCAGTTCAATTTCTCATCTTAGTAGTGCAACAGCAGATTCAACAGCAATGACACTAATGACCAGAGGCCATAGAAACAGAAAAATAGAAGCAATGATTAGACATGCCTGCAACAAAGGTAAGAAATACATTAAAATACTGAAATAAGCACATCTCACAACATTAATTGATAATTACTTGATAAAGTCACTGTTAATCTTGAGGAAATAGAATCCCATTTATGTTAAAAGATTGTGAATGATTCTAAGGTACAGTTTTGGGAACATGGTAGGAAGTATGATAACCCATCTTACACCATTACTGATTTGTTCAGTGGATTAGCTATGGGTCATTATGAACTTTTGTAACCTATGTACTATCGGAAATAACAGAAGCGACTGAAGTAAGAACTGTGCTCACTAGTAGGGAAAGGATTGCACACAACTCATGTTCTGTGGTTACCAAGGCTTGTGAACTTAGAGAATCGATAATGACTTTCTATGAAGGAACAGTAGTTAGGTCAAGAAAATTGAGGCAGCTTACCATTAGCTACAAGTACTCATGTTGCAATTACGCTTCTTTGTTGTGAATTATAAGCCCCCAAACCACTTCTTAAAGTTCAATCATGTAAACAATATTACTTTTGCATTAATGTAACCACCTGGTGGCACTGTTGATTAAACTAGGAAAAGTCTTTTAAAAAGTCATTTTCTATCCTAAAATTGTGACTCATACAAGATTTCTGTTCGTATTATTTAATAGGATATATCTAGGTTGATGGCTTTAGCTAGCCAAGCATATTGAAAACTATTTGCAAAAATTAAATAATAAAAGAAACTCTCTATGTCTGCAACACTCAAGCACTTACAAATTGATGTTCAAATATTGGAAATTTAATTCACTAGATTTATAAAGGTACACATTACATACTTATGTTTTCTTTATTTAATGAGAAAAATAATTCCAAATGGGATTAGGGTATGCAAAAATTTTAAGACAAAAAGTATCTTATTTTCATGATTCAATTTCAGACAATTTGACAAAAAATCCATTGTTCTCACAGGGCAATTTATGTGCCACTTCAAATCTGACATTACATATAACTTACATCTGAGATCCTGTCCTGATTTTTACTATTTGCTCCTAGGTTTGTGGGAATTTTAAAGCATTCCAGCATGCCACAGTGCCTAATAGTATATGGTTTTGTGTGAAAATAGGTTTCTTTATGTATAGGTTTTATTTATAAAAACTAGAAATATTTTTTGTCAAACTATTATATGAGAAAGTGAAAAGGGGAAGGATATATTGGGAATCATTTAAGAAATAAAATGTGTAAACAGTGTTAAAAACAAGAAGAGAAATTATAGGAATGGTCTGAAAATAACAGAATACTCACCCAGAGGCAAGGCAGCATTATTTTACATTAAGAAGGTCCAAAAATACACTGGCCATTTTGGGTTAACACATACCCATATTTCCTCCATTGAGAACTGATTGAGATTTATACTATGCACTATCACTTTATATTTATGTTAAAGGAACTGATAGAATATACACAAGGGATGACTGATTACCAGTTTTAAAGATGAATATTTGAATTCTAAACTCATAGAATCAATAATGTTTTCTATAAAATATTATTCAAAGAAAGGTAGTAAATATAAAGGCTTTATTTATAAGGAAACATGAAATACTCCCCTCCATGCACTTGTGGGATACTGATATGGGTAGTTTAAGTTGTAATGGGAAATTTGGATTATATTTGTCTGGGCGTTGCATCCAGAGGCACATTCTGAACAAAAAGTATGGAAGTGAAGCTTGCATTGTGAATGCTTTCCCTGTACTTTTTATAGTTATATGTTAAGTCGTGTAATGGTTTTTGTTAAAACCATTACAGAATCAATTAGGAGATGGGTCTCTGGGCATACTTTGGGGAATTATCTTCATTACATTCATTGAGGTAGGAAGATCCGCTATGGAACAATCCTTTTCTACACTATGAACATGTATTGCTTTCATTGGTTAATAAAAAGCTGACAGGCTGATAGCTGGGCAGGAAGTTAGGCAGAAAAGCCAAACTGAAAAGAAGGAGGGAAGAGTTGAGAGAGGCCACCCTGATCCTCATCAAGCAGGATGTGTAAAAAATGAGGTAACAATCCATGAGCCATGTGGGAAAGCATAAATAGAAATACGGGTTAATTATAGTGTGAGAGTTAGAGAGAAACAAGTCTGAGCTATTGGCTGAGCATTTACAATTCACATTCAGTTTCTGAGTTGGCTATTTGGGACCAGGCTGCTGTGACAGAAAATGTCCATTCACAAATATCTCCACAAATTCATGCCTGGATCTTGGATGGTATAAATAGTGAAAGAGAACTTGGTAAGTGTATGCTTCAATTCATCCCTCTTTATGATATTTGCTTCAAGTTTCTGCTTCCTGATCTTCTTTTCCATGATGAACTGTAACTTGAGTTGTGAGGTTAAATAAAGCTTTTTTTTTTTTTTTCATCATATTACTTATATCAGAGTACTTTATGACTGCCACAGGGGTGGGAGCTAGGGACTAGGACAAACAGTGAAAAACTCAGAAAACATTTGGAGCCAGATAATTTCTCAACCATATCCCTCCTCCACATAAACACAAACCACATATCAGAAACAGAAACATGTTTGATAGCTGTGAATTTCTATTCCTTTTCAAGTAAATAAAGATACATTTATACAGTTGCATTTTATCCCCTAAAAATGTCCCCTTTAAAACAATTGATATTGCACTTTGACCTATGAGGTTCCTCCTTGAACCACAGGGTTATATATATCTGTTTTACTGTGGCAAACAACCTGTAATTGTTTCTGCTTTAATTTATAGGGGGGAAGATAATGGAATAATGGAAATTTGATCTGCAGGATCCAATTGAGACAGACATGCTATTAAGGACAAAAAGCAATTTCTAAAGAAGAGTAGAATGATATATGCATGTTTTATGTTAATCCCTTTTTCATCCCTGCTCCAGACACATGTTATAGTAGTACTTACCTTGTTATTGTTATAAAATACCTGACAAAGCAGTTTAGGGAACAAAGGATTTATTCTGGCTCACAGTTCCAAGAGATACAGTGCATCATGGGATAGCTGAAAGTTTTCCTGTGTCCCCCATGACCCACAGTCAGGACAAAACTCTCTTACCTGCCAGTCCAGCAGCCTCTCAGACCCAAATAAACACACATAGGCTAATGTTATTTTTAAACTATGGTCATGGCAGGCTTGTTATCTAGTTCTTCTATCTTAAATTAACCCATTTCTATAAAACTACTTTGCCACATGGCTAGTGGCTTACTAGTACTTTTACATCTTGCTTTTCATGGAAGAGACTGGCAGCATCTCCTCTGCTCTGTCTTCCTCCTTCCTTTCTATCTGTTTGGATTTTTTTCACCTGCCTATAAGCTGCTTTGCCATAGGCCAAACAGCTTTATTTATCAACCAATCATAGCAATGTATTTTCACAGCATAAAGAAAGTCATTCCCCAACTACTTCCCCTTTTCTTTCTAAACAAAAGGAAGGTTTTAACTTTAACCTAGTAAAATTACATATATCAAGCAAGAATTATAGTTATAATATCTAGTCTATTTGTATTTGGCAAAATTAAAGAAGATAACCAATCTATCTTATATTTGTGAGTCTAGGGTTTCATATCTACATTTTCTCTTATAATAATCAAGGAAAACTGTAATTGTTACTATCTAGTCTTCAACGACATCAAAGACCTCAGAAGGATATAATAATACATAAGTAAACAGGAAGAGTATTGTAAGCAGCTTCGAAAAATCTATAATGACTGAGCCAGCTGGCTACCTGGACAGTTATCCAAAGTCCTTCTGCAATGTTAGGGCATCCATTCTTTAGCCTACAAGCCTAGTCTCTCAGTCGCTTCTCTCTGTGTCCTATAGAATGAAGGACCTGAAGGACCATCTTGTCTTGCAACCTTCCTGTGGGTCCTGCATGTCCAGTCAATACAAAATTTTGTTAAACAGACCAGGCAAGAACAGTTTCTTGCGCAAATGGCTATTTTTGCCAAAAAGAAGATAAACTCCATATGGAGTGTCTTCAATGCCCATTTTGCTCTTTGAAGTAAATTGGTGCTGCCAGGAACAGACATGTCTCATTGTCCAGAAAGTCTAAGTTTCTAAAATATTTTAAATGCCATATTCTGTAGGTGTAGTGTTTGAAGATTACCTACCTAATTGAAATATATCTATGTATACATTTAATGACTATAAGTTTGGCTATCATAGAAGACTAAGTATTAATCTGTATTTGTTAATTATCTATTACAATTTAAATGAGTTACATAAACATAATACCTTAAATGAGAGTAGGAATATATATATACAGTATGACAAAATTAACTTTAAATTTGATCAAAAAGCTAAAATCCATACCAATGTAAAATAAGTTAAAAAAGTTGTTGTTCTTTAAATGTAGGTTCAACAATCCACCCTTTTATCCTCTCATATCTATTTCTTATGTTTCCATATCATACCCCCCTTTCTTCTTTTAGAAAGATATTGACTATGACAAGTAAGAATTTGGAATCAACAACCTGAGTAAAGACAAACATCCATAATCCATTTTTGGGGGAATGTTGGCATAGTTTTCTAGGCTACTTCCTGCTGGTAGAAGGCGCTGGTACTCTATGGGGACAGAAACAAAATTTTAGGGGTAGTCTGTGAGGTTGTGTTCTCTGAGCCAGTTGCCTTGAAATTGATTTTGGATTTTGGATGATGTGGGTTATGGTATCATTGGAGATTTTTCAGAGGGTCTTGGCTGGTCAAACCATGTTAGCCTGGAGCAAGCCACAGATTCTCATCTGTTGAAATAAAAGCAAAATATCCTTTCCAAAGCAATGTATCCTTAGCCATAGATTTTGAAATCAAGATATCTTTAAAATATACATATTGATTTAACTCAGTAGCTTTTAAAATCAAATGTCTTTCTGCTGTTAAAAATCTCAAAGACAACATAATCCAGATTCTCTGTGTAATATATATCTATACGTGGATTATTTTTTTTTTAATGTTACCTATACTGTCTCTTTAAATCAATGGGATCTGTTGAAACTGAGAAGCTTTTGTAGAGCAAAGGACACAGTCAACAAGACAAAGCGACAGCCTACAGAATGGGAAAAGGTCTTCACCAACCCCACATCTGACAGAGGGCTGATATCAAGAATATATAAAGAACTCAAGAAATTAGACATCAAAATGCCCAACAGTCCAATTAAGAAATGGGCTATAGAACTAAACAGATAATTCTCCAAAGAGGAAGTTCAAATGGCTGAAAGACATTTAAGGAATTGCTCAACATCCCTAATTACCTGGGAAATGCAAATCAAAATGACTCTGAGATACCACCTTACACCTGTCAGAATGGCTAAGATCAAAAGCACAGAAGACAGCTTATGCTGGAGAGGATGTGGAGCAAGAGGAACTCTCCTCCACTGCTGGTGGGAATGCAAGCTTGTACAGCCACTTTGGAAATCAATATAACACTTCCTTAGAAAATTGGGAATCAATCTCCCCCAAGACCCAGCTGTAGCACTCTCAAGGAATGCTCAACCATACCACAAGGGCATTTGCTCAGCTATGTTCATATCAGCATTGTTTGTAATAGCCATAACCTGGAAACAACCTAGATGCCCTTCAACTGAAGAATGGATAAAGAAAATATGGTACATATACACAATGGAGTACTACTCAGCAGAGGAAAACAATGACATCATGAGGTATGCAGGCAAATGGATGGATCTAGAAAAAATCATTCTGAGTGAGGTAACCCAGACTCAGAAAGACAAACATGGTATGTACTCACTCATAGGAGGATACTAGATGTAAAACAAAGATGACTAGACTGCTCCACAACTCCCGGGAGGCTACCTAGAAAATGGGACCCTAGGAAAGACACAGGGAACACCCAAATGACAGAGAAATGGATGAGATCTACATGAACAACCTGGACAACAGTGGGAGTAATGAAGGGCAAGGTTTGAGGGAAAGAAAGCTTAGGGGAGCAGGAGATCCCATCTGGATCAAGAACAGAAAGGGAGAACAAGGAATAACAGACCATGATAAATGATGACCACATAAGAACAGGAATAGGCAGAGTGCTGGAGAGGTCCCCAGAAATCCACAATGATACATCCTCTGTAGACTGCTGGCAATGGTCGAGAGAAAGCCTGATCTGACCTGGTCTGGTGATCAGATGGCCAAACACCCTAACTGTCCTGCTGGAACTCTCATCCAATAACTGATGGAAGTGGGTACAGAGATCTTCAGCCAGGCCCCAGGTGGAGCTCCAGGAATCCAATTGTTGAGAAAGTGGAGGGACTGTAAGAGCGTGAATTGTTGAGACCAAGATTGGAGAGGCACAGGGACAAATAGCCAAATGAATGGAAGCACATAAATTATGAGCCAAAAGCTGTGGAGCCCCCAGCTGGATCAGGCCCTCTGGATAAGTGAGACAATTGAGTAGCTTGAACTGTTTGGGAGGCATCCAGGCTGTGGGACTGGGACCTGTCCTTAGTGCATGAGCTGGCTGTTTGGAACCTTGGGCTTACACAGGGACACTTTGCTCAGCCTTGAAAGAGGGGACTGGACCTGCCTGTACTGATTCCATCAGATTTAAATGAATCCCCAGGGGAGTCTTGGCCCTGGAGGAGATGGGAATGGAGGGGAGGGGCTGGGGAAAGGTGAGGGTGGTGGCGGGAGTGGGGAGGATAGGGGAACCCATGGCTAATGTGTAAAATTAAAACACAAATATAATTTTAAAAAAAGTTAAAAGAAGATTTTATTTTTTAAAATGAATTCTTTATATAACTGTCTATATTTCTTTTCCCCTCTCTTCTAAGCCTATGTACATTTTTATATATACTGTAAACCATTTGGAGGTCTATTTAATCTGAATCTGACTTATTGTGAATCTATTTTTTTAAACTATAGCATGACTAGGATTGAAATGCAGCTTTGGCTGCTGGCTCTGCCCACCTTAGCTTCCCAGCATGGCAGAACTGCATTTACTGCCAGTTCTGGGTACCATGCTCCCTACTGACTCTGGGAAGCAGTGGGGCTATGTGTCCATCCAGCAGCAAATACTCCAGAAACTAATTTTTTTTTTTTTTTTTTTAGTAGCAAAAGGTATATCCACCATGCACCATGTTGCACAACTTGCAGAAAACTGTCTGTAACTTGGTGGGAATTCACCATGCTGTAGCTCTAGTCCTCATGCTGTGAACCCACTATAGCCAGGGGACATATCATTGTACTTAGGCCTGCCATGAGAGACATGAATTAGGAAGGTGCTCTTAGCTACATTTATAATCTCTTCTTAAGCTCTCTTAGGTTTTCAGTGGAAACTCTTGCCCCACATTGGGTGCCCTTTGTATCTGAGAGTTTTCTTGTGTTCCCTCCCCCACCACAGCGCATGGTCAGGACAAATCTTTCTCACCTGTCTGTTCTGCAGCCACTCAGATCCAAATAAACACACATAGGCTAATATTATTTTTAAATTATGGTCATGGCAGGCTTCTTCTTGTATAGTTTTTATATCTTAAATTAATTCATTTCTATAAATCTATATTTTGCCATGTGGCTTGTGGCTTTTACATCTTGCTTCTCATGGCAGTGGCTGGCAGCATCTCCTCTGTTCTGTCTTTCTCCTTCCTCTCTATCTGTTTGGGTTTTCCACCTGCTTCTAAGCTGTCTTGCCATAGACCAAACAACTATATTTATTAACCAATCAGAGCAACATATTTTCACAGCATACAGAAAGACATTCCCCCATCATCATGTTAGGTAAGAAATTGCAA
This sequence comes from Onychomys torridus, assembly GCF_903995425.1. Lineage (NCBI taxonomy): Eukaryota > Metazoa > Chordata > Mammalia > Rodentia > Cricetidae > Onychomys > Onychomys torridus. The sequence continues at coordinate 57,350,643 of NC_050454.1, forward strand.
ATGGAGTAGAAGATGGCTGTTAAGATTGCATTTACACTCAGGAATAAGAAGAAAGCAAAATGTGCTTGTCTTAGTGTTTTTTATTGCTGTGAAGAGACACCGTGACCATGGCAATTCTTATAAAGAGGGTGTCTTGCCTACACTTCTCTGTGTCTATGTTCTCTTCAAAGACTCAGTGATTGGACAATATCTACCCATACTGAGAGAATAACTGTTTTAGTTACTCAAACATTTTGGTAATCTAGACACATTCAGTGAACACTTGAAATTACTCATCACATCTCCTCTCTTCTGTGAACCAAAGAAATGGATTCTCAAATTGAAGCTAGCAATCATAAAATGCAGACATACAACCCCAAATGACACCCTTTGATGTCATTATGTCCCTCAATTACACTACCCTTAGTATGTAATACTGTCCTGTATGTACAAAGTCTACATAACCAAAAAAATTTAGTTATATAATTATTCACTGAAATCTGTTTCACCATTCAACTGTTAGAAATAATTTATATATTTTCTGAAAGGTAACAGTGCTACAAGTTTGCTCCTGTTACACATAACTTTTAATCATCAGTATATACTCCAGATTATGAAGTCATGGAAATTAGTAAAATAGGTCTTTGCTATTGCTTCTTTGTTCATTCTCTGTATTCATGATTAATAGGAAATAATGATATAGTCATCCCTGACCATTCTAAAGTTCAGCATGCTATGCAAATAATCATACTCTTCTCTATCCACTGTCCACTTAGTAGATGCATGAGTCTGGCTGCAGTCCCTCTTCATAGGAAAAACTGCAGTCAATTTCATCTGGTCCTCCTTCCTGTTCTAGCTTTCTCTCTCCATTCCCCTCTTTCAGTTGGTCCATGATACACTAATCATTCTTCTTCACTCTCTGCTGAAATCAAGGCAGTGGGGACAACTTGATCCATATTTCAAACAATTTCAGAAATATTTATCCTTTTGACCAGATAAGATGATAATATGATGCTTGAAATGAATACAAAAACCTCTCTCAATTTTCTTTAAGTCTACATTTTCAAAATTATCTGCTATTCAATTTCTCTGACAATTTTTACCTAAGAAAGGAACAAAAGAATGTAATCACACCGAGTAAAAACTTTAAATTTCATAAAAGGAACATCTTAAGCCTTCCAGTCTTTTGAAACCATTTTGTTGGCTATGCGTCATATCTTCATCAAAATATAGTCTTCAAGGTTTTAATTCATTGTGTCTAGTATATGTTTAAATTGCATTATTTCTTACTACTCATAATAAATTTTCAATGACATGAATTGAGCAAGTAAGTATGAATGAGTAAAAACTTTTTTTATGGATATTGATTTGGATCTCCTCACATTCTTAAACTTGTTCACCTCGTTAAGAATTATCTAATAGGGGTATGCCTATAATCTTAGAACTTGGGAGGCTGAGTCAGCAGGATCACCTACAGAGTGAGAATGTATGAAGATTTGATTGTATATCCTGATGGAATATTTGTATTTCACTGAACATTATGCTGCACAGTACTAGTGTTTTATTCTGTTTCAAAATCTAAACTGTGTTTATCGTGAGACAAAGAAATAATGTATCTCAGAGGGCTTTCAAATATTCACTCACAGCATCTAGTACCTGAATTCATGGTATCATTCATCATCTCTGTACTTCAGGTTCATGTTCAGGCATGAGAATGCAGTGGTTGGGATATTAATACCCTCCAGCAATGCAGACTCAGGAGAGTTCCCTGTTAGAAAGCAATACAGCTGTGACTTCATTAAATTAAACATGCTTCATGGCAATTAGCCAGAAAGTTTCCTTTGGGCTAGTAGCCTGATCACAAAGAAGCATGATACAAGCAGAGGTACTTACTTCTACCATGGAATCTCCACTCCCCGGAAGCCCTTGTCCTTCTGGCCCTATCTGATACTCTTATCCTTCCTGAAGTTATGTTTTTTGAGATTTTATTTTTATTATTAAGAAATTTTCTATTTGTTTTACATACCAGCCACAGATCTGTAGCAGGAATCTTAAAAGTTCTTATTAATAAAATCAAACCTGAGGCCACTTATTGGGGTGAACACTGGAAGATCAGAGAAGCAGAACAAGCCACAGCTTCCTCACCTCACCAATGCCTCAGTTGATCCTGTTTCCTCAGACTGGAAGCCTCTGAGTCCTTAATCAAAATGAATCTCAGCTGAACAGTGCTGCTCAAAAGCCTAAAAGCTTAACCAGCTAAATGCTTCTAGGTCCTGTTCTTCATGCCTTATATACCTTTCTGCTTTTTGCCACCACACCCTGGGATTAAAGGCTGGCTTTCTGGGATTAAAGGCATGAGTTGCCATGCTTGGCTGTATCCTTGATCAGAAGGATTTTTGCCTCTGGAATGCTAGGATTAAGGGCGTGTGCTACCACTGCCTATCTTCTATGTTTAATATTGTGGCTATTCTGTCTCTGACCCCAGATAAGTTTATTAGGGTGTATAATATTTCAGGGAACACAATACCACCATACAGATCCCCCTCTCCTCCCTACTCTTGTCCCCCAGCCTTCCAGCCCCCCAACCCACCTCCTCCAAGGCAAGGTCTCCCATGGGGTGTCAACAGAGCCTGGTACATCTGTTAAGGCAGGCCCAAGCCCCTCCCTCCTGCACCAAGGCTGCTCAAACTGTCCTAAAATAGACAATGGGCTCCTTACTACATTCTGGAAGTATTTCTATCTGGGAAAAAAACTTTATCACCTAAACTTTGAATACTTTTGAATTTTAATCATTTTTTATTTCCTATGGCTTAATTTGCTTTTGTCATTTCCAAAATTCTGTAAATAAGTTCTATATAAAATATTAATGCCTTATGTGTTACAAAAAGTGGGAAGAAGTGATTCTGAATGTTTCCAACATAAAGCAATAATAGATGTTTAGTGCAATAGATGTTGGACTTCATTGAGCCATGACTGGTTATACACATATATGTAAATGACTCATTACTACATAAACTCATGCAATGTTTGTTCTTTTGTGTATTAGTTTAAATAATTATTTTAAACAAGAAGAAAAGCCATATGGTGGTATAACTGGACTTTTCATTTACCATACTATTTTTATTATTACTTTGCATTTTATATTTTTTCAGACTAGTTCCTGCTAGGTAGATGAGGCGGGCATGAAACTTGTGAATCTTGTTGCTTAGCATCCTTAGTGAAGTGCTGCACCCACATGCCACTGTATCTTGCTCTTGGTGTACGATATTTTATATGGTTTGGCATGATACTTACATCTTCATTCTCAGCATTCAGGAGTAAGGAGCAGGCAGACAACTATGAGTTCAAGGCCAGTCTGGTGTACATAGTAGGTTCCATGCCAGCCAGGTTGAGGTTCTGTCTTTATAAAATAAAATAAAAACAGAGAAAAAACATCTCACATATATGTTATATGGGCTTCCCTTATAAGGTTTGGTGCAATATGTAGGACTTCTTACAATCATTCTCTGTGAATGAAGGGGTAAGCAATGTTTGTTTACGCTAATCTGTGTAGGAATTAGATTGAGCTCAACATTTGCTATTCTGTAAATTTCGGCAGGGTGGGGGTAGTTTTCTTATTAAATTTGGACTCCTGTAAGTACCATTTACAGAATAATTCTGTTTCCCTGGTGGTTCAGCCATACTCATTATTACTCTAGAGTCCTTTCCATGTGTAAATTGTACAGCAGAGGAAATGATGTGATTTTATAAATAAATCTTTGTCTTGCACTGGTCTCTGAAAATACTTCTTAGTCATTCCTTGTTTGATTTTGGTTTTGAGATGGGAAATTTACATGGAATGAAATAAGAAGTGCACATTTGCAGGGAAATCAGGATTTAGCTTGTCTCCGGGGAATCACAGGTCTTCATTATGAGCAGCACTACAGTGTTCCTATTGGGTCTGCTTTTCTTTCTTATCAGTACACAAAACTTCTTTCTCAGGTCTTACCACTGAGTATATTGAGTTCCTGAAGCTAAACCCCATGTGCAGGAGTGCTTAAGCTGTGGTTCTCCCCTGCTTTGCAGTCATGCTGGCTCCTATTTCAACCCCAGGTGAGGTATCCTTTTTATTATTTCTGTCAATGCAGCTCTCTCTCTGGTCTTGTTTAAATTCAGAATTACCAAGAATATACCAGGCTTTGTTGACTCCCCATGGGAGGCCTTACCCTTTTGAAGGAGTGTCTGGGTAGTGGGTGGGAGAGAGTCAGGTGGTGGTGGGAGGAGGAATGGGAGGGGGAACTGTGGTTGGTATATAAAATGAATAAAAATAAATAAATAAATAAATAAAATACCAAGAATTGATATTCTGGGTTCCACTTTCTATCCTCTCTTCCTGTTTTTTAGGTGTGTCTTGTCCTGTGACTTTGATACTCTGACAAATGCAATAATGTATTTTTTCTTTGTTTAACATATTCACAGAAGTGATCATTTCTAAGTTCATTACACCTTAAAACTGAAAGCTACAAACTACAGTTTGCTTTCCATGTTATACTAATGTTTAATATTATCCTCTTTAACATTAATAATACCTAGTAAGTATATTTTGCTAATTACCCTAAACAGTGAAATGTTTTCTCCATGACTGACATTAATATACTCATGTAAATTACTAAAAAGGTGAGCTCAATTCTCTCTTGCAGAAGGCACCAAGTTATATAGGAAGACAGAACTTAAGATGTAAATTGATGCTGAGAGAGACCTATTATAGAAAAGAGGTCATAAACCACAACCTCCAACATAATTAAACACAGTAAATTTATGAATCAATTAAGAAATATGGAAGGAGGTGCTGCTGATATATAACTCCACACTAGAATGACAGTTATAGAAGTGCACATATGCTTCTAGGTGAATTACGCATGTTATTAGGTAATTATTATGTTTGATATAAGTTGTTCAAATTCTTTCCTGCAAGCCAAGACATTACTAAGATAAAGAAAATTTCTGACATTGGTAGGGCTTATATGTCATCAAAACTTGACTTTGAAGAGTCAAAAATTTAGTTTTAACATTGACAGTCATATAGTGATCATCTGAGGACAATAGTCTGATCACAATAGTCTGATGACAATAATTCATAACAAAAATATTTGGTACTTAAATAAAAGTGGGGTATATATATATATATATAAGAACAATATGAAAACCCAGTTTCTGTTTAAATGGAATTTAAAAATCAGTTTGAAAATTCTATTTTCATTTATTTTAGTTTAAGTAATCTATCATCAGTAGGATATACTCAATTATCATCAAAATCAACCAATTAATCTGATTTCAATAAATAACTGATGTTTCCTCTTTCTGGTTATTATTATTATTTTAGAATATGGTAATTAACATCAAATACTGTATTGAGAATATCTTCATCAGGATAAAGAGTAAGATACCATCCTCTGTAAATGTGACTGATGAATAAAAAAGAATTTTGTAATATAGGGAAATGTCTTTTAAAGTAAGAGTATTCAGATAAGAACATACCAAAGTTATTTTCTATTCATCATTCAACGAATGAGAAAAGAAAAATGAAGAATTAGTTGAATGAGCTTTGTAGACTGAAATGTAGATACAATTGTAATGAAAGCTTGTCTGTGATGCTTGATTGCATAAGCAGACTCAAGTTATGAGTCTGAGTAGGTATGACCATCTTTCTGCAACAAATTAGACTCCAGCATTGGAAGGGAGTTCTATTTGGCCCAAAGCCACCTTCTGTGGGAATGAATACTAAAAAGGTTTGGAAATGTAAGGTTGATTCAGTCACCAGAGACAGGCTCTGTGGACTGCACCTGGACCTGAGGTAGAAGTAAAGTGGTAGCAGAAGAACTGGAGGTTTCATCCTGTTATCAAAACTCTGTTTCACCACCTGTTACAGTTTACATGAGACGATGTAAATGCTTCTAATGAAATGGGTGAAAGTAACTGTGTTTTACCGTTGTGACTAGCTGCGGATGAAGAACGTTCCTTGTATGAGAGCAGTGCAAACAGTAGCTGGAAACACCCTGAATGCCCATGCAGAGCTTTGAGACTCTAAATTATTAGGCCATTAAAAAGGACCTAAGGAAATAACAAATTTAATATACTCAGTTCAGGTTAGTGATAGTGTATGAGTATTTCTTGTCACAGCATAACTTTTGTATTAGTTGTCTCATGATAAAGTATTAAAAAGTAGCTATATATACCCAAACTGTTTGTAATAGAAATACAACGATGCAATAATTATAAAAGTGCATTTAAAAATGGATATCACCTTATACTACAATCTCTGTAATTTTTGTGGTACTTGGGATTGAACACATGTTTTCAGTCATAGTATAAATCCAATAAGTCCTACATGATAAACATGTGCTTAATTTAAGTTGCAAAGTCAGAAAGTCCACTTTGTGGACTACATCTTTCAATGGCTGAGTGGTCAGTCTCAATGTATACTGCATTAGCTTCTGACACAAATTATTAAAGTCTCAGATCCGATTAAAGTTAATTATTCAGAATCTCTGTAGCATGTAATAAGATCAATTCTTTTATAATTATAAACATGAAAACATTCTTCCCCCTAAAATGTTTATAGACACTCAACAGCAATTACAATATTTGGTAAGCTTTTGTACATTGAAAGGAAGAATTTTTCTAATTACTTACAGATTACCATTCAGGGTAGAAGAATTGTATGTTTTTTTTTTTTTTAATCAACAGGGATTCTACATTCTAAATTAAAGGAAAAAAAATTGCCTACCCCACACTTAATTGTCTAACAATATCCTCTGTAGCAGTGACAGTCTGAACACAGCTTTCCCATCCCGTTCAAAACACTAAACAGCTCAACAATCACACAAAGGCTGGTATGACATATTAGGCTTGACTTCTTTTAATAACACTCTATTTATAATACTTGACACAATGTGCCCTTTCTGGAAAGAAACATGAGCAGTATATTAGAAATTCAATGTTCCATAAAATAAAAACCAAGATCATATTTTTAATATCATAGAGTAAAAAAAGTTTCATTTGTATGAGATTGAGGAAAGCTACCAGTATACCCATCAGGATATCAACTCATTATTATATTGAACTATTAAAATTATGGTATTTCATTTCCAGACACCATTCTTGTAGGTAGAATCTGTCTTTTCAGTATTAGAAGATACCAGTAAATGGAAGCCAGACCTTCTCATTGCAAACCCACAAATCTTTTGCTTTTCCATATTGTTCCTCCAAAAACATTGATGATATTTCCTTTTTGAATGACACATTCTGTGTTAAACTCACTCCATACACAAGTACAAATTAGTGAATGAGGAACTAGAGGCCCACATGGGAATTATGAACTATTTTTTATGGTTGCACACAACAGAATCCTGCTTTATGGAAACTTAGCAATTCGATTTCAAATTTAAATAAATCTTACATAGTGTGTATTATTTTTTGGCTTGACAGATCTCTAGACATTTTTGTGCAATTGCTTTTATCCTATATAAAATATACGGTATAGATTCTCCAAAGGAAAGCTGAGGCAGAAAACGTCAGACCTATGCAGACATTTGGGAGTATTGCTATATCTCACTCTACATCAGGGAAGGACTCTGTACCTGCGCAATAACTGTATAATCTGTTACATTTCTAGTACATTATGGCATGTTGTAGTGGATAGCCATCTCAGCATTGGCCTGGAAGTTCCAACCCCCAATGAGGCTTTGGTAATGGTCACGCCCACAAGGCGGGCAGAGGAGGAAGCAGAAGACCCAGGATCGAGAGGAGGTCTCTCTCTTGGTGCTGGGACGCTGGACGCAGGAGGTAGACCAAGCAGAGTTCTCCAGAGAATACCGCCGGACTGCATGATACCTTTGCCAGACCCTACAACCTATCCCTTCATTTGTAAGTTACCCCACAAAATAAACCTCCCTTTTAACTATGTGGAGTGACCTTAATAATTTCACCAATAGCATGTTATTTCCTTTTTAGTGTTAAAAAGCACTACAACTGCAGACAAAGATACTTAGTTGATACTTAAATGGAAGTGTCAAATGCATTACTAAATTACTTGTCCTATCACACATTGTATTAATTTCTTATTTAAGAGGCACTGTTATAAATTGCAGGTGCCATAGTGATAATATGATTTTTGTTGGAAATTAAGGAAGCTTTGATTTTCATTTTGGTTATCGTTATGCAAACTTTCTCATAGAACACTAACAGATATGATGAGTTATATTTATACAGACCCATGAATAAAAAATAAAACAAAACAATCATCATCTTGACACTGTATCTTCTCCTGTAATCAATGTAAGTAACAAAGGGCAATCTTCAATGGAGTGATCTGAAAGTGTCATTGAGATGTGGATACTGCTCTTCTAACGAACATGGTATGGGTTGTTAAAGAGGACACTCATTCTTTCATGTGGGAAAAAGTATAGTTTCATGATTAATGAAACACTCAGCTTATGAATGTGAAAAGGGAAGAATACTTTCCTCCTTTCATATACTTTATAAAATTAACTTCAACCTTCAAACACTATTTCTACACATCTGTCAGAGACTTTGTAGAGCTTTCTACAAATGAGATGGCATAGGTTAGTGCTTTGTTGAGAGCATGGTGAGTCCTAAGTATGTTTGAGTTCCTTGAAATACTGTCAAATAGATCAGGTAATCTAAATATTACCTTTCATCAATATAAAAAAAATCCACAAAGTAATATAGCACAAATTTAAGTGGGTCATAATAATAAAAGCCCAGAGACATAAACTGGGGTAAATGCTGGAAGATCAGTAAAGGAGCCTGGCTGATATCCAAAATAAATAAAGAACTCAAAAAGCTAGACATCAAAATACTGAACAATCCAATTAAAAAATGGGCTGCAGAGCTTAACAGAGAATTCTCAATAGAAGAATCTCAAATGACTAAAAGGCATTTAAGGAATTGCTCAACTTCCTTAGTCATCAAGGAAATGCAAATCAAAACAAGTCTGAGATACCATCTTACACCTGTCAGAATGGCTAAGATAAAAAACACTGAAGACAGTTTATGTTGGAGAGGATGTGGAGAAAGGGGAACTCTCCTCTACTGTTGGTAGGAATGAAAACTTGTACAGCCATTCTGGAAATCAGTATGGTGGTTTCTCAGAAAATTGAGAATAAGTCTTCCTCAAGACCCAGTTATACCACTCTTTGACATATACCCAAGGAATGCTCAATCTTACCACAAGGACACATGCTCAACTATGTTCATATCAGCATTATTTGTAATAGCAAGAAACTGGAAACAACCTAGATGCCCCTCAACTGAAGAATGGATAAAGAAAATATGGCACTTATACACAATGGAGTACTACTCAGCAGTAAAAAATGATGATATCATGAAATTTGCAGGCAAATGGATGGATCTAGAAAAATATCATCTTGAGTGAGGTAACCCATACCAGAAAGACAAATATAGTATGTACTCACTCATAATTTGATACTAAATGGGAGAGAAGGGATGGCCAGACTGCAACCCACAACTCCAGAGAGGCTAGCTAATAGGAAAAGACCCTAAGAGGGACAATGGATGGTCCTGTGAAGGAGAAGTAGATGAGATCTACATAAGTGGACTGGGTGGGGGGAAGCAGAGGCCGAGAAGTAGGGGATGAGAACATAGGGAAATGGGAGGGTCAAGCTGGAACAGGGACAGAGTGGAAGGGCAGGGAGAAGACACCATGATAGATGAGGACATCATGGGAATAGGAAGAGGCAGGGTGCTGGGGAGGCTCTCAGGAACCCACAAGGCTGACCCCACCTTGGTCTGCTGGCAGTGGTCCAGAGGCTGCCTGGACTGGTCTACTCTGGTGACCAGCCTAGCAAATAACCTAGCTGTCATCACAGAGCCTTTGCCCAGTGACAGATGGAGACAGATACAGAGATCCACAGCCAGGCACCAGGCTGAGCTTCAGGAATCCAGTTGATGAGAGAGAGGAGAGATACTGCAGGAGAGGGACATTGAAATCATGATGGGAGGACGTGCAGATATGACTGGCCACACTAGTGGAAGCCCACTGTGGACTGGTGGCTGTGGAGCCCCCATGGGATTGGACTATGCCCTCTGGATACAGAAGACAGTTGTTTGGCTCGAACTGTTTGGGGGGGCACCCAGGCAGGGGAATCGGGATCTGTCCCTGGTCTATGGGCAGGCTTCTGGAATCAGGTGCCTGTGACCTTGCACAGTTTGGTGCAGTGGGAAGGGGCTTGGACCTGCCTAGGCTCAGTGTGCCGGGCTCTGCTAACTCCCCATGGGAGATCTTGATTTGGGGGATGTGGGGATGCAGGGTGGCTTGGGAAAGAGGGATGTGGGCGGGTCTGTGGATAGCATGTGGAGTGAGTAGAAAATTTCTTTTCTTTTTTTTTTTTTTGGTTTTATAAAATGTAGTTTTATTTTATGTTACTCTGCTATTACAGAGGGCATAACATTTTCACAAGGCTTTTTTGGGACTATTGTCAATGATTAGCAAACACACAACTCTCTGAAGAACAATCACTGGACAAACTGGACACCCTCACATGTGCACGAATCTGAATGGAAAAGTACTCAGCTTTAGACTTGAACTTGTGTACTTATTTCCCCTTTCCAGTGGATTAAGAAAGGACATGCATTTTAATTTGCCCAAAGCAATGCTTATATTCTGGCAGCAGCATGCTACTTCTATTACAAGGTAAAGTGAATACCAGAGCTACAAAGGCAGGAGGTCTAAGTGATTTTTATTGGGAAGGGAGTTGTCAACTCAAAAAGCAGCAACTGAAGAATTCATATAAAGAACAACAACAACAAAAAACTAATTGAGGAAGCAACTAACTGAATATAAAAATCATATCTTAAAGAAATATGATAATCATTTGAAAATGGGAGAAACTGCTTCATGGGGATATCAGTTTTGTCATGAGGTATCAAGGAGAGAAACACAATTAAGTTCTGAGTGTGCGCACTGGGCATTGCTTGTACAGAATGCAGCAGATGAGGCGAAGGACATAATCTTTATGGTTAGACATGGCATTCACCCACACTTCCTCTTTCTCGCACTCTTTCCCCTTTTTCTGATATGCAAAAAAAAGAGGTCAGAAGTTTAAAAAAAAGTTTTAATTTTAACTGTTTGCAAGGAAATTATCTACTAAAATGATTAAAAGACTATGCTTAAAAAGCAATGATGATAAATATAATAGAGTAAATTGAAATAAAATTTTCCATGTTATCCGTTCTTTTTTTTTTTTTCTTTCTTTCTTTTTTGGAGCTGAGGATCGAACCCAGGGCCTTGCGATTGCTATGCAAGCTCTCTACCACTGAGCTAAATCCCCAACCCTTTATGTTATCTGTTCTTAATAACTGTTTTCTTTAAATGAAGGACTAGATGAGTGTTAAGAGAGAGACTATCTGTCATTTGAGTATAATTTTACTCAGCTTTCTTTTATGCAGTACATCAATAAAGTGGATCAATCGTTTAAAAAAAAAAGGAAAGAAAGAAAAGGAGTGAATACCATCCAAATTCTTTAGTGAGATTGCAAAGAATCAGAGAACTGGAACCTTCTGGTCCAACTAGCCTTAAATATTCCTTGGAAAAGTTTTAAAAAGAGTCTCTGTAAAGGTGGAAGGTAGGAATTCTTCATGCTGTCCTTTGACAAGAGCTGTGGCCTTCCTATATATCACACACAAAATGTGTCCACATACACAAATATTTGCCACAAAGGAACTGTGAGGCCCCATAAACACTTGAGGATTTTGAATATTGGTAAATCTCACTTACTATAATTCCTTCATTTAAATTCATTATTAAATAAAAATTAAACTTACTATAGTTTTCAGTCTAATTAGTTTATGTAATAGACACACTATTCTTTCTAGCACTTCTATTTGAATTTGCTCAATTTAGTACCAGTAATCACTGGGTCATGATGTCAAGCCTTTGAAAATGTGTCACAGTTGGTGTTCTGTATCTGTTTGCTGCAAAGGTCTCAATATCTGCATAGGTAGTATTGACTCATTCCTTTAAAAATAAAAATTGTAGTGAATCTTATTTGGAAATAGCTTCCAAAATATGTGAAACTTTATGGACTGGTGTGTTTAGGTTTACTTATGCACTAAAATCATAATATTGTACATTGCAACAATTACTACATGATAATCCTTTACATTTTAATATTCACTAGATTCTTTTTGTTGTTGTTTTTGTTTTTGTTTTTGTTTTTCAAGACAGGGTTTCTCTGTGTAGCTTTGCGCCTTTTCTGGAGCTCACGTAGTAGCCCAGGTTGGCCTCAAACTCATGGAGATCTGCCTGGCTCTGCCTCCTGAGTGCTGGGATTAAAGGCTTGTGCCACCACCGCCCGGCCTTCACTAGATTCTTTAAATACTGATTTTAGAGTGATGGTAGTATTATGAATTAATGGCATTAAATATTTTGCTTAATAATTTAATAATTGGAAAATGAGTTTAGTTCATATAAGAATTTCATTCTTATTAGTATTTGTTGAGAGCTTAGATATTTCATGCCCTCAAATATCTATTATTATTATTACTGTTTCCCTTAACTATCACATTCGGTATTCTTTCTGAGAACAGCTGGTACTTCTATTTACAATAGTAGTACATTTGCAGTACGGTAGCAATTAGCTACATCCATATTACTGCTCATTGCACTGAACTTCTGTTTATTATATAGAATGTAGGATAAATAGTCTCCTGATCCTGACTCATGAAAGTAAAAAGTTGGTAAATACAATTAATTGAATTTTTTGACAATTTTGTATATATTTTCTTTGATTCCTCTTCCTTTTACTGAATATTGTTTAGGCTAAATTGATCAATTCTTTTTACTGATATGCATGTATTAACCATTCTTGAAATTCATGTAACAATACAGACTTCCACCATCTGCCTCAAAGGGCTCATTTATTTTGCTTAGCTCAACTTTGCTTCAAACCAGCAGATTTCTTATTGGTGGAATTCAATGCTAAATAGTTGGAACATAACCTTGAAGTGAATTCCTTTCTTTCCTTGTACTCAATTACCCTCTTCGAGCTTTTCATAAAGTAAAGGACTGTGCAAGGCTGCACTGTCAGTGCAGCCAAGACCAAAGTGATAGAAGAAAGAAACGCTCTGGGGAATCCAGCAAATGCAATTTCTGCCTCTTACTTGGATGTTGAGCACCAGCAACAGTCTAATAGAAACCCTTTGCTTTCTGGGTGATCCATTTTCAGTGTGATAAGCACTGCTCTGGAGTTAATATCATTTCTCAGAAGCAGACCTTTTGATGCAGTTAACTATGTGTAAAATTGTCTTTCTTTTCTTTTTTATTTGACATATATCCCAAATTTATAATCAGTCTGGCATGCTCTTCCACTAAGCAGCCTGATCTTCCTCTTAGCATTTGATTTATGAGCACTTGAAAATGAGATATGTCTAGAACATCTTTCGGCATTTATATTGCTGACACTTTTTTTTTAAGTTTTGTAATTTTAATCAGCTTTTCCTTCTAAATTCAGTTTTATTAACATTTTTTTTAAATGTAAAAAAGTCATTTATTTCTTTCAAGTACATACTTAATTTATAACATTTCTGTATACTGCTCCGTAGGGTACCATTTTCTTCCCTATAGGCAGTGAGTAATATACCACATATAACTTTGTACTTGCATGAATACTGTCTTGCACACACTGAGTGTTCCTTTCCATGTCATCCTTCAGCTGCATCCTGTCAATGCTAATATATTTAAGCCTGTAATGAAGCTATTACTATCATATATAATAAATGGCTTAATGCTTACTTTCATGGCTGTTTCTAACTGGTGTTAAGTGTTGTAAAGGTGGTTGTTTACAATTCTACCTTATACATAAATTATTTGTATGTACTAGGAGTCGAATTTGGGCAGAGCTGAAAAGGGGGACTAGAGTTAGATATAATCATAGCTCACTGTATGCATGAATAAATTTCTCAAAATAAAGAAAATAATTTGAAAAGAACCTAAACTATCCAATTGAAATATGGGGTGTGTAACTGAATAGGAAATTCTCAAGACAAGAAATACAAATGTCTAGGAACCACTAAAATATGATCAACTTCCTTAACCATCAGATAAATGCAAATTAAAAATACATTGTGAAAATTATGCTGACTTGGAATAATAATTAAAATCTACTCTGAGGATTGAGGTTTTTTTTTTTTTTTTAAGAGTCACCTCATTTTAGTACATTATGGAGATTTAATGTTTAGGGATATATTTGTCTCGCCACTTTCTGTCATAAGCAACTATGCTTTCAAAGGAGAGTTCAAAGTAATTGCAACAGTGTAGCTATTTCAGTCCTGACTGAGAATATTTTGATTTGAAAAATATCATTGTTTTGAGAAATGACTTGTGTTTCAGTGACCTAAAATTAGATTATTTGCTTAAGCTTTTTTGACCTCACTATCACAGTGTATAAAATGTTGGTAAGAATTGGAAAATGCTATAAAAGCAGTTGTACAATTGTTAGATGAAAAGAAAGTAATTGTGAAAAAAGAAGATAGGGCCAGTAATATAAATCAAAAATGAATCCATACCGTCTAACTCTAGCATAAAATATATTCGCATATCTTGTGGGAAGCCCTCAGGCTCATGTGGCTCTGGAGCTGCCTAATTGCCTTTCTCCTGGAGCACTGACATTTCAGCACTGCAACTGGTGGTTACAGTTTCACTGATTGTAGGTGATGGGGCAATTGTGGCAGTTTTATTTTCTTGTTTTATAAAGCCAGAGTGTCTTCCCATTGTCCTTTCAGTGAGCTTCTGCTAATTACTCTCCAAACAGAATTGCGGCAACCTCCTCTGGAAAGTGGGCTGAAAGCCTGAGGGCTGTGGACAGAAGCCTGGACTTGAGAATCCTAGACACTCACACAAATGGGTCAACAGGAAGAAGTCAGACATAGATGTTACAAAGATAATTTAAAAAGTATTTTAGGATTCCCACAGGCTACTTGGCCCAGGGAAGCACATTGGCTAATTACTGATCTTCACTTTCCCCTCCTTTCCCCCAAGTCCAGTTCTCTAGTCTCACCTCCATTTCTGCAGCAGAATACCTGTTTGCCAACCCTCCTCCTCTTGATCCCATATCCCTGGGATCAGGTAGATCTTTTCCAATCTTCCTCCAGACCCAGCCTGCTATCCTAGCCCCCAGCTCTAGCAGGCCTTTTCTGGAAAACCAACAGCCAAGCCTCACAAAGAAGCAAGTTGACCAGTAAAGCAGGTAAGTAAGCTTCAGAAGCTCACCTCTCCCTCTTCTCCTCCACATTCAATTCCCCAGTATCATCCCCAGCATTGAGTCAAGTTACCTATTGTGGCTTCTACTCACTCTATATTTCTATTCCTAGGGAACTATAGAGATCCTGTTGGAATACCCACTCTTCTCCTCTCCTGCGGACCCCCTCCCCCTCTCCCCAGCCTAAAACCATTCCTGAGTATGAGCTCCCAATACCTAGGAATATACTTTCCCCCAAACACTCAGTGGCCACACCTATCAGAATCTCAGAAGAGTTCCCTACCAGTCAATACAAAGCTACCACACTCTCCTAAGAACCAGAGAAGGGCAGCAGACAGCAAGGAATAAAACAACCACCCAACACAGAGAAGACCAGATATCAGCACCTTGAGTTTCAATCTTTCTAAAGCCAGATACATAGTCACCAGCGTAAAAGCACCAACATTAGCAGCTGGGACCGTATGTGGAGAGGACAGCTCAACAAGTCTACTACAGTAGACCCTGAAAACGGAAACATAGATGAAGCACAAGACAAAGACCTTAGCGTATCCCTTTAAAACATGGCAGAGTTCCTTAAAGTAGAAATGAGTAAATCCCTAAAAGAAATCCAGAAATCCAGGAACACCAAACAAACAGTGGGAGGAAATGAATAAATGTGTTCAAGACCTGAAAGTGGGTAGAAAATAAATAAAGATAACCCAAATTGAAGGAAATATAGAAATGAAAACTATAAGAACCTGAGATGAGAGCCTCACCAACAGAATACAAGAAATGGAAGAGACTCTCAGGCACTGAGGACATGATAAAAGAAATGGATACCTCAGTCAAAGAAAATGTTAAATGTAAAACACTCCTCACACAAAACATCTAGGAAATCCGGGACACTATGAAAACACCAAATCTAAGAATAATAGGGATACAGGAAGAAAAACAAATTCGGATGAAAGCCACAGAAAATATTTTCAACAAAATCATATAAAATCTCAAAATTAAAAGAGGCTAACTGTACCCAAGACAACAGTAATAAATGACCCTAGACCTAGAAATCAAAAATAGAGGAAGGTTGTACCAAGAAGCAACAACAATTAACAAGCATTAGCAAACAATGCTCATTTATTATGCTGATGTATGTTCCTTTTGTCTCTATCCTTAACAGGGCAAAGTAGTGTGGATGTTCCTCCATCTTAAAGATGATTCATAGGGCTTGGAGGAGAACCTACTACTATTAT
The DNA here is from genome assembly GCF_903995425.1 of Onychomys torridus. Taxonomy (NCBI): domain Eukaryota; kingdom Metazoa; phylum Chordata; class Mammalia; order Rodentia; family Cricetidae; genus Onychomys; species Onychomys torridus. The sequence continues at coordinate 57,367,129 of NC_050454.1, forward strand.
TCTGCTAAATGGATACAGTATTAAGTTGACGCCTAATATCATTGTATACATAAACCAGTGCTTTTCCCAACTTTTTTTTTTTTTTTTTTTTGAGACAGGGTTTCTCTGTGTAGCTTTGGTGCCTGTCTTGGATCTTCCTCTGTAGTTCAGGCTGGCCTGGAACTCACAGAGATCCACCTGCCTCTGCATCCCGAGTGCTGGGATTAAAGGTGTGGGCCACCACCGCTCGGCGCTTTTCCCAACTTTATTTGAAGCTTATTTTATAGTAGATAGTCATTAATACAAAGATACCAAGTTAGTCAACATAGAGAGAACAATAGGCAGTAGAATGTTGAACCTTAAATGGAATATATATATGTCACTCCCTTCTTCCAAGTTTCAGGGATCCTGTTGAAAGAGCAAATGGAAAGTTTGCAAAAGCCACAGGTGTGGAATAACTACAGAGGTGCCATGTTGTCTATACACAACAAGATGTTTACCCATAGAACACACAGTGATTATATCAGCATGCAAAAGACCCACACAAAGTCCATGCAAGAGGAAGGGTGCGTGGAAAGACAAAGTCTCACAACTAGCTCAGGAGTTACTGGTAGTTGATAACCCCTGGAAGAGGCAAAGTTCATTTTCTTTGAGTGTGATCCCAGGTAGGTCAACCATGCCCCAGTAAACAGCTGCACCCCCAACATTAACAACGTTATATTGACAGCAGAATTTGGATTCCAGAAGCTTAAAGAAAATTAGAAACAAAATTGATGGAGTATGAAAGTGGCAAGTATTAACAAAATATATTAATGCACATCACACAAAATGAATAAGGATATATTGAATAATGAAATATGCCCGAGAAACTAATAATTTTTACTTATATTTACTTCACATATATAAGCTTAAAAAATAGAAAGATTAGACTATATCACAGTGGTAGAACACTTGTCCAGCAGGATGGAGGTTCAATGCTTAGGATCAAGAAAAGATTTAGAGGAATATAACAAAATCAAGTGAATTTTCCATCAAATAAAATTGTCTAAGTCCTGAATTTAATTTTATTAAGAAATGTCATCATACCAATCACAGTTGGTATCTAAAATTAAAAAGATAAACAAAAAAGAAATGTCATCCAATATTTTTAGGAAGACATGTTTCTATCAAGTGATAGTTTATAATATCATTTTCAATACAAAGTGACCTATTGTTAGAACATTTTTCATGCACATTGGCTTCTCATTCCAGCTTTATGATGTTTTTCAGTTTGTTTCTAACTTAACATAACTCTCTAATTTAATATTTAATCACTTCCCATTATACATTGGAAATATGGGAACAAATAGTTTTCCTTGTGTAATTCAATTAAAAATTCTAAATGACACTTGGATGTGTGTTATGGATATTTAATATTTTTAATTAAATCAGGTTATTAGAAAGACTAAGTCTATGACAAACAAGGAAGCAACTTTACATTCAAATAGTGAAATTTTCCTGTTTCACTTTAGCTGATATTTAAAATTCTTAATAGTACATTTTTCTGAAATTCAAATTATTCTGTACAAATTTCAGTAGATACCCCAGCAGAATTTAGATTTCTAAAGTGTATCAACCACTGTCTATGATTCTTTTTTCATATTTTGCTCTCCCTTGTCCTTTTAATCACACACACACACACACACACACAAAAAAAAAAAAAAAAAAAAAAAAAAAAAAAAAAACCAAAAACTTGCCCTCGGGTTTTTCTTAAATCATTTTGAAAACATACTTCTGTGATCCATCAGTATGAAATACAGCTTTCCGAGAATGTGCGATAAAATAAGTTTTCATTCTTTGTGTGTCTGTCCATTGGTGCAGTGCATATATTCACACATCAAGAATTTCAAGACTTTGTGATGAAATAAAGTTATTACATGCAAACATACAAGAGTGCAGAATAATTTTTGTCATGCAAAGTCATTTCATTTACTTATATTTTGAAATGACATGAAAGAAAAAATGCATTTCAATTAAACAAAAGACTAAACAAATGTTTTTAATGTCTAATTATTTAATAGTTTAACATACCAGATTAAAAGACCAATAGAAAATTTAGTATGCTTACTTATATGTGATAGAAAGCCCAAGTGTAGCTAAGTTCTTCTTCTTTCATGAAATTCTGATTATTTCTTTTCATGTTCTAATCAATATAACATGAAATGTTGATAAGTATCAAAGTTTTCATTAGATTTTGATTTATAACCTTGTAACTTCATTTTCTTGTTACTATATATAAACTTTTGTCCTAAGTAGGCAACTAATATTTAGTCTAGGATGAGGCAATCTTTCTTTATTCTCAGTTCACATGTAAAAAGATGTTTTCTATGTGCAATGTACAGCTCTTAAATACTTATTTTTTTATTTTGATAACAATTTTATTGAGATAAAATTCAGATGTGATTATTTATCTATTTAAATGTGTGATTCAGTAATATTGAGTATTCATTCATTCATACCTTTTGTCAGGAGTCCTTCCCATTCTAAGACTCCAGAAAGATACGTGAAGACATACATGGTCCACAGTCCAGAGGCCTGCTCTCTGTTTTTCTCTTTCCTAACTATTTCTCTTTGCAGTGTTACCACAGAGCACCACGATTAATCTGACTTTTTATATTTTATGTCCCAGAGCCTCTTTTGTGCTTTGAGACCACCATTGAGTAAAATCAGAACTGCTTCAGCACAGGTGCTACAGTGCTGTGAAAGGTGATGTGAGAAGTGAGAGGATTACAAAGTAAGTAATGAAGGTAGCATCAAAAACGCAGATGTCATGAGGCAAGGGATGACTCACATCCCGCTGATGGAACCAAGAAGCTGTGGGATTTCATAATGGCACTAAGAAAAATATGCAGTTTAAATATCATCAAGGGCTTAACTGTCATGAATATTCTGAGGCTTTGTATGTCAAAATTTTAGAATGAAGCTAGATGCAGCTTAGCAGAATTCTTAGAAAATGAGACATATTGGATTATGAGCCATGTGACCCCTGCAATGAGTTACTAAGCATTTTACTACCACACAAATAGAAATACCTTACTCTTAACTCCTCACACACCAAAATCCCCCCAGCTTCTCATGCCTAGACTCACTATCTACTTTCTGTTTCTGCAGATGAATGTGTACCTTGTGTTTGTTTTGTGTAAGTAGAATGATATAATATGTGGTCTTTTATATTGGGCCACTTTACTTGGTACAACAATGTTTGTTGGGTTAATTCATATTGCACATAGAACTTTTGATGGTTTTAGCAGTGGATCCTGGAAATATCCCAACAATAACTAAGACCTAGCTATATCTAAACTTTTTTAACTATAACCCTAAACCCCTAACCCTAACACCTAACCTCTAACCCTACACTAAGCCTAACCCAAACCTTTAACCCTAACTCTAGCCCTAACCTGCTACATCTAATCTAATCAATTATTGAAATGATTTGAAAAATCATAAATTACATTTGTTCTAGTGAGCAGTGTGTATATCAAAGTGTTTTATATGAGGGAGCTTATAGTTTGTTACTGATTATGTGATTTTCCTTTTTTTATTTTAGCTTTTAATTTTATGTTAGCCAATAGCAATCATTCTCTAAGGTACTGCAGATATCTGATTTTCATCAGCTCTGTCAATGGATAATTTCTCTCATTCTTTGACAGTTTTATACAGTAAAGTTTAATAATTTCACTCTCCATTATTGTGACTTACATTAGCATGGGTGTGAGGCTATTTACTAAAGAAAGGGCAACTTATCAGTGAGTATACCTCTACAGAAAGTGATATCCTTACACAACAGCCGTTAATGGACTACAATCCTTTGCTGAAGTGTCTTCTAGTGTAATAATGGCATGGTTTGTAGGGGGCAGGCAACCAATCATATTCTGATTATATCTGAGACCTGCTCAATAGAAAGGAATTCATGCCTGGTTCTGTAATCGTGGTCAGTACCAGTGGTTTGGAGAGTTAATAGGCCTGAGAGGGGAACCTGTTGCTGTAGGTTTGTTGAATAATCATCAGATCAAATTGCCTTCTAAATGCTCTAAATCTATCTTCATAGATTAGTGCTGTGGCCAGCCTGCACCAGGGAAGCTTCTTATTGCAGCAGGTGGAGGTTAATACATAAAGCCTTAACAGTCCAATGTGACAAGAATAAGTGGCTGATATAATGCTCCAGCCTTGTGATGAAGCTATTTCACTCTTCTGAGGCTCAGAGAACATCACAGATGAGAGAGCAGAAGGAAAGAAATGAAAATATGACTGAGAAATATGAACAAGGAATCTTGTCCTCATGAACACACTTCCATTGTGATTATCTGACTAAGATCTTCACAAAATTGGCTCATCAATTTTTCAAAAAGGATGAAGCAGGGACAGTGTGGCTCTATACTGTACTGTGAGACTTTGACAAACAGTGGTTTGCGGAGGGGGGATGCCGTTTTCCTCAGTGATCTAGTCATGATCAGTTGTGTTGCAGTAATAAATAACCACTCTGCCTCAACTGATTGTACCGGGCTTGGCTGACTCCCCATGGGAGGCCTTACCTTTTTGAAGGATGGGATGGGGGTGGGGAGAAAGCTGGAGGGGAGTGGGAGGAGGGATGAGAGGGGAATCTGTGGTTGGTATGTAAGAAGAGTAAAAAATTTCCTAATCAAGAAAAATCCTAATTAAATTTAGTGTAACAGACACAAAAGTAAAATATTATAACACATGAGGTATTTGCTGAAAATAAAAGTTCTGTGGGAGTAGAGGAAAAGAGAGTATGAGACAACCAAAATTCATAATATAAATGTTTGAAATTTTCAAATAATAAAATATTTTTAAAAATTGAGTGAGCATAATTGAAACGTGTTTTAGACACATAAAATCATAAAATAGTTTAATGAATAAAAATAGTCTCGGATCACTCGATTTCATCAGTTTAAACCAAGCACTAAACATTTCTTCTCAAGAATAGCCTAAACTGTAATTGAATGTATTTTTCTCTGAAGTTCTTCTATGGATCGTGTTTACTTACCCTAGATTGACTATATTATAACCATTCGGTAAAATGATAATATTCAAAATCTGTGCTGAAATTTTAGTAATCAAATCTGGAGATGATATGCTTTAAATTGACAATGAAAGAGGCTTTTATGCATTATACAGTGTGCAGATATATGAAATAAATAAATGAGAGAATACATATATATAAAACTTTGTTTTTGCTATTGCTTTCTACTTTGATTTGGGCAGGTGTGTGTGTGTGTGTGTGTGTGTGTGTGTGTGTGTGTGTACAACATTTAGCAGCCCCTGATATTTTACAAATGATAATTTTTTGGTGAAATATAGGTCTTCCAGCTCTACATTATTACCATTATATACACCAAGTTCATAGTACAATAGAAGCTAAGGACAGCCCATATCTTGAAATAACACCTTTAACTAAGTGTACAGAGATTTTAAGCTCTTATGATAAAAGTCATTAGTGTGGTGCAGCTTCCTGATTACTTTTGTTTAGAAAGACTTTGAGATTATTGCACTTAGTGTTTCAGCCAAGTCTTTGATTAGTTTGGAGTTAATCAGTCCTATCTCCATTCTTTCACTAAGGTAAAAATGTGTTTTGAAGTTCCTGTTTTATAAAGGGCATTGGTATCAATGGCAGTTCATTTTCTCCTGGGATGCTCTTGCAATTTTGCTGTGCTAAATGTTTCCTCCAAGCACTTACTGAAGGCTGAGGTCACCTCTCTTGTTAAAGAAGAAAAATTGCTACTCTTTAACTCAAAGTTTCCCAAACTGCAGTCTAAATTCTAAGTAAAGCCCATAATTAACTTTCAAATGACATAGAGGTGATACTTTCTTATCCATTTATTGTGTTTGGTTTAATGGATATTAAATTAAACTTAAAACATATGACTCAAAATGCAGTTGTTTTATTCAGTAGTGTCATGTGTTTTATAAAAAAATACTAATAATACAGTAAGAAATCTGTTTTATTTTATCTTTCATAAGATAACACCCCATTTCAGTAAAACTATCTTCTATGACTTTGTTGCTAAACCCATTTCTTGCAAGAGTCTTCTCTAAGGGATAATTTATTAATAAGTGGCCTAGCTAGTGCTGTTATTGATAGATCTTTTTTTAAAAAAAACTTTCTCTCTGTGTAAATGGTGTGTGTGTGTGTGTGTGTGTGTGTGTGTTCATGTTCATGTTCATGTGTGAATGCAGGTACTTGTGTGCCAGCAGGATCACTAGTTCAGGGAAGGGTATCTTTGTTGTTCACAGTAAATATGACCCTTAAGCTATGACTGATTTTTTTGTCTCTACCTCCCACCTTGTGTTGGGAATACTAGGATTGAAGTTGAACCTCCCCAAACTGGCTAGTATGGGCTCTGGAGTTTCAATTTCAGGTCTGCCTGCTCACATGACAAACACAAATGTCTCTCTCTGAAGCCTTGCCACGTTGCTTTGATAGCTTTTAGTAGCAGTATTGTTATTAGTGATGTTTGGAGAGTTCCTTGTAAATAATTATAAAATCTATACCTTGCTTACTCTATACTAAAGTACAACATTCTCAAACTCATATACTAAGTTTATTTTGTGGTATTTTGTCAGTTTGAGGGTGTATCATATATGATGGCAGGGATACTGTTGAGTTTTGATATTGGAGTATATAGTACAAACTATAGAACATAGCTGAAACACACAATGATATGCAAAGTTTAAGGATCTTGCGAGATAGCTCAGTTGGAAAAGTGTCTGTCGTATGCGCATGGGGAGCTGAGTTTAATGTCTAGCCACCATTTTAAAAGCCTTGTGTGGTGATGTGTGCCTATATTGTCATTGCAGGAGAGACAGAGACAGGAGGGTACCAATGGGCTTGATGGGCAGCCAGTATAACCAAAGTAGTGATCTACCAGCTTAGTAAAATTCCCTGTGGCAAAAAGTAATGTGGAGAACAATAGGCAAAACACCTGGCAAGGAATTATGGCCTCCATTAGTGAACCTGTACAGTTATGTGTACAGATATAAACACAACACACACACGCACAACACACACACACACATGCACAACACACACACACACATACACACACACACACACACACAGACCACAAGGAATTATGGCCTCCATTAGTGAACCTGTACAGTTATGTGTACAGATATAAATATAACACACACATGCACAACACACACACACACCACACATACATATACACACACACACACACACCACATACATACACAAACACACACACACACACACACACACACACACACACACACACACCACAAGTGCTTAAGAGAACACTTTCTTGGTAAGAAAACAACTTTACAAGCAGCAATCACTAAAAGCAGAAAGTCAATAAAAATTTCTTTCATAAGTTGAAGTTTTATATTCATATATTTATTTCAAATTGTGTGTGTATGTGTCTGTGTGTGTGTCTTGTGTGCATGTGTGTGTATACTGGATGGAATAAGAGCTTTAAAATAACTCATGAGACACTGTCCTGCATTTTAAGCTGCTGGAAGTAAATGGAATAAAAAGGAAATCTACCAAGGAGATGGAAACCTGTTCAGTCAGAATATCATCAAAGTGGAGAAATTGCATCAAATGTTGTTCTCATTTTGAAAGCAATATTTTAATATTAGACCATGTTCAATAAATGTATGTAAATTAGACCCAGCAGCTGCAAAGCCCCCTAAAAGGAAAACTGCAGTGGGTAACTGTTCCAGCTTTGACCTGGAAGTACTACCCCTACTGAGGCTTCAGTAACTGTCATGCCTACAAAGCAGAGCCGAGAGGACCCTGAAGACCTGAGATCTGTATGTACCAGCTCTCTAGGTTCCGGGATCCTGGACCCTGGAGGTAGACTGAGGAGAGTTCTTCAGAGAACACCACTGGACTGCGTTATACCTTTCCCTAACCCTGTAACCTATCCCTTTACTTGTAAGTTACCTCACAAAATAAACCTCCCTTTTAACTATGTGGAGTTGCCTTAATACTACAATCAATAGAAAACCATCATGTGTATACTTAGGGTGCTGCCATTTAATACAAAGGTAGCCTAAAACTTTTCTTATGCCCATTTATTTTGACCATGATACATCACATTTTAAGGACTGCTTTTATTGCATCTACATGCCTGAGCATCATGTGACTCTTTCTGTTTTTCTTTAAATCACAGTCTGACTGTATGTTATTTTAAATATTTAATGCTATGAGAAAAGTAGAACTTATGTTAAGAAAATTGGGTTTCATAAATTTGTCAAAGTAATGACAAAGACACAGTAAGGTACAGGTGGCCACTGCTGTGCACCTATGTATGCTGTGACAGTCACAAAAATTTACCCATGGTTACTCCTACAAATACACAGTGACATAGGCAAAAGGATTTCTTCAAGCAAAATAGAAATAAAGAGTCAGTTTAGTGAAAATGTAGGCAGACATCATCAGCTTTCCTGTCCTGCGATCGTTCACTGACCTTCAAGTTCAAGTACATGAAGCATTAATGACTTTGACTCAGGAGGTCAAGACTAAAAGTTTGCACAAGTTTGTGAATTGTAAATAAGACATTTTTTTAAAAACTGAAGGTCTTGAAATATGTTTCCTCAGTTGTAGCTGAAAGTTTTCCTCTGCTTACCTGGCACCAAGGTCCCACAGCCATTTATAAAATTCCTATGTCCTGCCTGGTCCTCAACTGCTCAAAAACAAAAGGAGTCACACACTAAAGGTGAGTGAAAGAGAGAGCAGTCATAGTAGCCATTAGAAGCAAATTTTAAATGGTGTAGTTTAGCTTAAAGAAAATCATTATCTGTAAATTAAGTAATAAATGCTATAGAAAAACATTGAAAATGTATGAAAAATTCAGCAATAGATGCTTTTAGACTACTACTATACATTACTGTTTATATATACACAATAATAAAAAATAGAGAAATTAAAAGCAGAAAACAATGACTTGAAACAAATAATGTAGTGCTTGATAATATATTACACATGGTCTTCTATGTCTTTTCTCTCATGAAAACAAGCTACAAACATGTTTTAATTTTATATTCGTCAGATTAGGCACTGGATGCAATGTATTTATTCTTCTTCTCAAAGTAGTGGAATAGAGAAAAACTGTGAAGCAATCAGATAAATGAAACAAGAAACAACTTAGAATCACTTGTGCTGTTATAAAACAGAAGAGAAATAAAATGCAAGTTTAGGTCATGGTCTTGTGTCTACATCCATGGATGCAAAATTATGAAGAAGAGCCACAAGAAGCTGAATTCATTTTTCAAATCAAGTAATTAGAGGGACAATGACACGGGGAAGAAACAGAACAAAGCCAGTTGTAGGCTTCAAGAAGTTCTGCCAAAAACAAAAAGCAAAACAAAACAAAAATCTTCCGTACAATCCTCACAGAATTCCTGAGTCATTTTTATTATTGTTGTTTTTCCCAAACACCACTGACAACTCCAACTGTGCTCCACAATCCAGGAGTCATTCTCCAGACAAGACTCCCCAGGGAACAGCTTCCATGTGGGGCTTTCTCAGACCCCAGGGTGTGCAATGTGCCTCAAAGGAAGTAGAGAGCCTGGACTCAGGGAGAGAACTTAAAAGGAAAGTTCAAAATAAAATGAATTATTTTTAGAATTCATGTCTTGCCAACACTCACAAAATTGCAAATGGACAGATATTTCTAGTACTGTGGATACATTTGGCTTTATCTAAATTCAATTTTACTTTAGGCATCAAGTGATACAACTAAAACAAGCATAAGGAAATATTAGAAGTAAAACATAAAAACTATGCTGGATGAGTACTAGTCAATTAGAGTCTCATTGCTGGTCTTTTTTTCATTAAGAAAAATTTTTTTATTCATTGTACATACCAATCAAAGATCTCCCTCTTCCCTCCTCCTGCCCCTCCAGCTTCCCCCTCCCAACCCATCTCCCATTGCCTGGGGAGGTACACTTAGTAGAGGTAGGTCCAAGACCCTCCCTCAGCCTCAAGGCTGTGCAAGGTGTCCCATCATAGGTAGTGGGTTCCACAAGTCCTGCTCATGCACCAGGCATGGATTCTGATCCTACTGCCATGGGGACCCTTAAGCAGATCAAGTTACAAAACGGTTTCACTTTGCAAAGGGCCTAGTCCAGTCCAAAGCAGGCTCCACAGCTGTTGATAGAAATTTCATGAGTTCCAACTAGTTTGGTTTGGTTGTCTCTGTAGGTTTCCCCATCATGATCTTGATGCCCTTGCTCATAGAATCCCTCTCCAGTAACTGATGGAAGCAGATACAGAGATCCACAGCTAAACACCAGACCGAGCTCCAAGAGTCCAGTTGATTGTTGCTCTTAATGTCATATAAAATATATCTATGGTTGGGGATGAATATGGTCTCTAGACAGCAATAATTCAGACCATCCAAAAAATATTACAGGATAATCATAAAGCCATGTCCAAAGGAAAACTTTTCTTAAATTAATATTTAATGTTGAAAACCAGGCATAGAAAAAAAGCATTCAATGTTTGTTTACCAGCCAGTGAATTAACAGTAAGTGAATGGTATCACCCCAGACTCAAGTTCAACACCATAAATGATGAAGGCATTCTCCTTTTTATCCCAAGGGTGGTCTTCTTCACATTACATACTAAATTGTCATTACACCATGGAAACAAACCACCTATTGCCATTTTAGTAAGTAGAATGATGCAGTCTACACTCCTATTCTATTCCAGTTGGTATAATTAATAAAGCCTTGTTTATCCATGTAGATTTGGAGATGATGGCTATTATTGTCTACTATGGTGTTATATGAATGATCATCTGTTCTCAGTTGATCAGTATGGAAAATTTCTAGGATTTGTCCATTCTATTTTCAATAAGGTCAACGCAATCATTTCTATATGCAACTTTGCTAGAAAGCATGAATGTAATTGCTTATTCATAAGATGTAAGATGTTTTAACATTAGTAGAACTTGTATAAACAACTTTGTAAAAGGACCTTCAGAAATAAATTTTCTTTATTTAAAAATAATATAGTATGGGGTTGGGGATTTAGCTCAGTGGTAGAGTACTTGCCTAGCAAGCACAAGGTCCTGGGTTTGATCCTCAGCTCAAAATTATACACACACATACACACACACACACACACACACACACACACACACACACACACACACATATATATATATATATAATGTTTTTTCCTAGAGAATTTCTTAAAACTTTACCACATTCACACAGTCAATCCTCTAACTCCACTCAAATCTGCCAGCTGTCTCCACTTTATGTTTGCTATTTAAAGAATACTAAATAGAGCCTATCTCACCAAAGGTGTCCTGGTCCTGGAGCTCTTATAATCTTTCTGCTTCTTTTTTGGTAATGTGCCCTAAGGCTTAAGTTGGGGCTTGTGCTATGAATGCACTGATTGAGATCAAGCATTCTACTGCAAGTTTGTTTCTGTGTTTAACTAGTTGTGGCTTTCTGTAATATCTGTTTGGTGTCTCAGATTCTTTGATGAGGGATGAGAGCTACACTTACCTGTTTACATGAGGGACATGTTTAGAATTCAGAGAGATGATAGTGGTTGAGAACTTGAATGAGGTTAAGAATGTGGAGAGCAGTGTATACAATATGCACGAGCTTGTATTATTTCAGAAGAAGCCAAAGACTATATAGTAGGGCTATTCAAATGATGTTTTGAATTGAGAGTTCGCTATTTTGGTTAAGAATTAGTTGTTTTCGTGAGGTAGAACTGAAGAATCAGCTAGGATTAGAAAGAGACCACTGAAGTGAAACCTTTGGTTCACTAGTATAATTAATGCTGGTTGGTTGAAGCTGAGAAGTTTGTAGTTATTAAGAGATTCGAATCATTGAGACAAAATTTTCTAGGGCTATTTCCTCCAGGTCCACACAGATCAGTCCAAAACTGAACATTTTACACAGTAGATGTTTGATTTTGGTTTGATTTTTATTGTGACTGTGCCCTATTTCTTCTGTGTTGGAGGAAGAAAATATGTTATTTTTTCCTATTTTACAGGAACTCAGATGAAGGCTTGGCTTTTTAAATAAGAGACTTTGGATTTTTAAGTATTCAAGTATTTAAAGAGTATGGGATTTGAAAAATTGAAATATTTCACATTGTGATATTTGATACTAATATGCAATATTGGCAATAAGCAAGAAAACAAAGGTTGTTGTTTAATACCCTTGTATTTGTGTGTCAAGTTGACTAGGGGTCAATTGTTCTGTTTTTTTTTTTCTTTTTTTCTTGCCAACTTAACACAATCCCAGAGTTATTTGGGAAGAGGAACTTCAATTGTAAAAATGCCCCCATGAGATCGCTGGATGGAATGCTGTAGGACATTTTCTTGATTGATTAATTGATTGATTCACTTGGGAAGGCTTAGCCCACTGTGGTCAGTGACATCTGTTGTGGACAGGTGGTACTGAGTTGTATAAGAAAGCAGGCTGAACAAGCCTGGGGTCAAACACCAGGAGGCAGCACTTCTCCACAGTTCTTGCTTCAGTTCTTGCTTTGGCTTCCCCCAGGGACTCTTATGTGATATGTAAGACACATAACCACTTTCCTCCCCAGGTTGATTTGGTCATTGTCATTATCATGGCAATGTAAACCAAGCTAGTACTGCTGTGCATATGCAGCTTTTAAAACCGTTATTTTCTATTCTTGCCATTGCTTAAGATCACCTACCATTTGGAATATTTTATATCATATGTATGTTTGCATGCCATATATGTACATAAGTGATATTTGGTTTATATTTTATTGTAGCAGAATCTGCAGTTGGGTGAGGCCAACAATTATGGTCAAAATACAGTATGTAAAAATCTGAAAAGTAAGCTAAAACAACAAAAATAAGTTAAGTGAAATTGTCTATTGCTTCTCTGTCAATTTTTTTCACATAAATATATGCTCTCGGAGAGTAGATATATTGAGACTGAACATTCTTTCCTCCTCAGTGTATATACTTATTACACTTTTAGAAATGTTTGTATATTAGTCTACCTAGTGTCACATTCTAAAGTCTATTTTGCTTTCTATTAGTTATTATTGCTTTTCATGGGTGAGTGCTGTTTATGCTTTCAAGTTTGTTTATTTAATGTTGAATTTTTATATGATGATATATTAAGTAAGCAGCTCTTTTTGTTCAAAAATGGTGTTCTGAATGGATAAGATCTTATTACTGTAATGTGCACAGTATATGTATACAATGTGTGTGAACATTAAGATATATAAAGCATTGTGTATTTTGAACAATTATAAAGCTTTCCCAGAGGAATAGGTTGATGAATTATTTATCTCTGTATAGTATGCTTATACAGTACTGACAGAGAGATGGAGAAGTATTAATAGGTGTATGTAATATATAGAGGAGAAATAGCAATGATAATAATAATGAATGAGAAATTTTTTGAGGAATGGAGAACAAAAACATTTTTCTCATCAGTATTATTCTACCTTTGAAAGGAACAATTATGTACTAGTGGTTTTAAGAAACAATACATTGTTTAAGTATTCATAGTGTCCTAAGGGAGAGTGAAGTAGGAGAATCATAGCTACATTACTGTTTCATACACAGTAATGGAAAACTTTGATAGCTTCTATTTCTAATGCAAATTTGCTTCCTTTTCCTTTTCTTATGCACATTTATTTAAGACTTCATGCTTTCAGAAGGAAACTTCTAAATATAACTGAAATGTCCTTTATTAAATTAGACATAACTGTAATACTTAGCAGTGATTAAGTTTTGAATGTTTCTATCAATGAAAAGTGGAGAATGATAGAATTATAAATTATTTTTATTTTTTGGCTAATCACATTTATGTAGGCTCCATTTTCTGCTTCTATCAAAGTTTCAAAATAGAGGCATCACTTTTATCATACTTCCTTCCCTGTGGAGTTATCTGAATGTGTGCAAGCTTTTAGTGTTTATCCTCTAATCAACTCAGTTGGACAGTCACATAGATAAGAATGTTGCACAAGTTAATCTCAAAAGTTTTTCATTCATTTTATGCTTCAGTGGACTGTATTTTTGATATATCCTGGCACTACTAAAATATTCTTTATTATATCTCAAGCTGCAAGCTTCTTTTCTTACTTGTTTTCTTAAGTGCTACCAAAGTGTAATCTTTGAATTTCTAGTAACAAAAACTTAGTGTATTTGGTAGTCAAAATGTCCAAACATTATATATTTTAAAATGTATTAGTATATTTAAAATGAAAATTGACTTAAAATATGAAAATCATGCCCCAGAGAACTTTTTCAGAAAGGTATTAAAACACAAAAAAACTGAAAAAAAGAAAAAAATTAACTCAAATCCTGCTTAATGACATATAACTTTTCATTTTTAGAGATGCATAAAGTTATAATTAATGAAAAAGAAGCTATGGACTTGAAGGCAAGCAAGGAATGGTGCATGGGAGAGTCAGGAGTTAGTGAGAAAGGTACAAATGTTATAACCATATTATAATATCAAAAAGATCATTCTAAGCATCTACTTTGTTTTCCCTCTTTCTTTCTTTTTTCCTTTCTTTTTTTCATTTTTCCTTATTTATTTATTCATTTATCTTGAGACACTGTTTCACCATGAAGCCCTGACCTGCTTGAAACTTGCTTTGTGGCTAGATGGGCCTGTAACTCACACAGATCAGCCAGCTTCTGCCTCTTGTATGTGGGCAATAAAAGTAAACATCATTACATCAGGCAATATTTAATTTCTTTAAAAAAAATTCTTGCGCTTATTGTATATAGAATTTCTCTCTCTAAAGAAGACATAGCGAAGTTCACTATTATGAATGATATGGTGCAGTGACAATATGATAGTCTTGACTGAAGTCTGCATTTGATCCGATCCAAAACCTCTTGAGAAGGTCCTGAACTTACAGAAACACCACGAGGAAGACCCTTTTATCCCTGCTCTTCCAGCTAGTATCACAATTCTACAAATATTCTGACAAGCTAATTTTGTTTAAATTCTTGACAACCAATATCTCCTAAGCCTATTCATGATGTGTATGTATTTATGTGTGTTTCTGTTTGTTTGTATGTTTGTGTATTCATACATGTATGTATAAATGGCCATTAGGCATATCTGTCTAGTGAACATGTTTTTGAATTTATATGTGCTTTCTTATTTGATAAAATGAGAGAACAAAGCTATAGGAGAAGGTTCTTCAATATAAATTCACACTTTTCAGGCAGAGAGTATTTAAATTAATACATTATGGAGAAGAGAGCTCTGAAGTTTGCTGAAGGGATATGTAGTCAGATTGCCTTCTAAGAATGTGTAACTACAGACTAATGCTGTTTTCAGCCTTGCTTGGAAAAGCTGCATCCAGCAGTCATAATCAAATGACAGTTGATAAAGATTCTCAAAGCTAGAGCTGGTCAAGATGCAGAGAATGAGTGGATGTCAAATGTGCAGACTTAACAAGAACATCTATATAAACTCCTCTACAGCTCCAAGAACATTCTGTAAGAACAAGAGGATGTGGGATATTCATGGTCACTGAAATCATGAACAAACAGCAGGTGTAAGTATTTGCATATGACCTTAAAACACACACACACACACATACACACACACACACACACACACACACACACACACATGAAAGACACAAAAGATATGAAGAAGCTCAGTAAGAGGGTAATGCTCCAAAGGAAATTATTGGGAATCCACACGATCACAATGCACTGTACATGTGAGTGAAATTGTCAACGATGTTAGTGGAAAAGAAGCAGGAGAGCTGTTGAATCAGTTTCGTTTGTGCTATATACTAGAATTTGTACTTTATTTCAGTATTAATAAGATTGACATTTTATTAAATATATCATTTAATTTCCCCTCAAAACTTAGAGACTACAAGTAGAATAGGCTTGTTCTTGAGATAGTCATGAAATTCCTGATGTTTACTATTTCATTGAAATCTACCCATTATTAAATTATTCATGGCACTAGACATTCATTTGTATAACTATCTCTGTCCTATTTATTTTAAGGAGAAAGAAAATATACTGTCTTCTTTTATTCAGAGGTTTATTGATTTTTTCAAACTTATATTTTTTCATAATTCTATTGAATACATTAGTTTTAACTGTTCATATATCAAACATCTATTAGCCAAAGACTTGTGTAGCATGAATCTTAAATGTTCTTATTAATAAAATCAAACCTGAGGCAGGTTATTGGGGTGAACACTGGAAGATCAGAGACACAGAACAAGCCACAGCTATCTCACCTTGCTAGTTCCTCAGGTGATCCTGTTTCCTCAGGCTGGAAGCTTCTGAGTCTTCCTCCACATGAATCTCAGCTGAACTGTGTTGCTCCAAAGCCTGAATGCTAAACCAGCCAAATGCTTAACTAACTACATGCTTTACTCCTTTAGTTCCTGGTCCTCACTCCTTATATACCTTTCTCTTTCTGCTCCCACTCCCTGGGATTAAAGGTTGGGTTTCTGGGATTAAAGGCGTGGGTCACCATGTTTAGCTGTTTCTAAAGTGGCCTTGAACTCAGAGATCTAGCTATCTCTGCCTCCCAAGTGCTTGGATTAAAGGTGTGTACTACCACCACCCAACTTCTGCTGTAGCTTGCCCTGACCCATTTTCTAGCCACTATTTCTGGCTCTGTTCTAGTGGCTGTCTGTTCTCTGACCCCAGATAAATTTATTAGGGTACACAGTATTCTTGGGAACACTATACCACCACAGACTTTTTTGATTTTTACATTTCATATGCATTAGTTGGCAATAATTAAGTACAAAATGTGACATTAGCTCATAAAATTGTTCCTGCATGTAAGAAAAGTATCAGCAATCCATAACACCTTCACTTTATATTCTGTATTTGACCTCAAAACAGAATTTATGTAAGTTCGTGAACTTCATGGCCATTCTGTGAACTATAATCATACTTCACTGACGTTTTAGATTTCAAAACATTATCTCTATTTCCTCCATGAAATTAAATTCATAACACTTGGTTTTCACAAATTTATTGCCCTACAACTTACAGAGACAAAGGGTGAATATGTTGGAAGCCATCCATGAGACTTTATTATATAAACGGTCCTATTTTTTTCTCCCATCATTTTTATCATTAAGCTACTTAGGAGTAATACACATCCCTATACACTAAAAGTTTAAGCTTGCACTGAGATAAGTTTAGATGAATATAACATTATAGATTTCAGATCATTTTAAAGCAATCTTATCTTGATTCCTATAAAAAATTGTTCCAATTTTCAGAAAACAATCATTTCTAATTTTCCTTGACTAGTTGAAGTGAATTTAATAACATTTTTGATTAATAATTCAATAAATTGATCCATGTCATATTAGTGTAATAATGAATCAGTATACGGTTTGTTAATGTTGAATCAATATATAGTGCTTGAAATATTCTGCATGAATTATCTTTTTATGGTAGCAATTTTTTTATTTTCAAAAATTTGCTACATGAATTCATTAGAATGAAACTGCTTACTTCAGCAAAAATAAAACTGAAAAGGTTTTAGAGTCTTTGCTTTTTAGTTGCAAATATCTTTTTTCATACAATATTTTGATTATGGTTCTCACTCTCTCGACGCATCCCAGATCTTCCTAACCTCCCTAACTGCTAACATCCACATCTCTCATTAGAAACAAACAGGCATCTAAAAGGAAAAGAAAGGAAAAAATAGTAAACAAGATAAAATAAAAACAAACCCAAATAGGAGAAAATTTAAAAAAAAAAGCAGAAAAATAGAGAGCCAAAGAAAAACCATGAAACACATGTATACATAGAGACACACACATTATCAAGCACAGAAATCCCCTAGAAACACAAAGTCAGAAACCATAATACATAAGCAAAGGACCTGTAGAGTAAGAAAAAGAAGCTTAAAGCATTATGAGAAAAAAAAAAAACCTAATTGGGTTCATTTTGTGTTGGCCATGCACTCTTGGGCATGGGACCTGGTCTTACATTTTTTAATGAATGCTGTTACAAATGCATCTCATACATTTTTAAGGTCAAATGTAATTTTTCTGAATAATAAGTGACCAAGTACCTAACTCTAAGTTCCTCTCTATTATCTAAGTACTCTAAATTTCTGAGAAGCAATATCTATGTTCTTAGAAAATGATTTAAAAACTCAAAAGAACCATGATAGTATAGATATGTGAGTAAGCAGGGAGCTAAGTAAATAGGTGGGTAGATAGATAGATAGATAGATAGATAATACATGGATAGTTGATAGATATATAGATGACAGATATATGACAGATAGATAGAGATATGATAGATAGATGAATGATAGATAAATGATAGATAGATAGATAATAGATAGATAGATAGACAATAAATATATAAGCAGCTAGATATAGGCTAATGGAAGAAATTAATGCTCTTTTGACCCATAAATATTGATCAGAGAGGAGAAACATTGTCATCCAACCTCAATAACCAAATGTATAAGGTTAGGAGATCTGCTTCCCTCATGGCTAGATAATTTGACTTACCTGAATTTGAATTTTAAAATGAGATTACATAAAACTTTATGAAATTCAAAGCTGAATGTTGTCCCTTATTGGCTTAATCCAGTAGCTATTTTTCTCCCAAGCTGAGTGCTAAAAGTTCAGTCCAAATATGAAGCCCAATCATGAGATAAAAAGAAGAAGAATGAAGATCCAATATTATGATGTGGGCTTCCTCTGTAAAGCTGTCTTACTAAAGAACCATTGAAAACGTAAAATGAATCGGCCACATCTCAAATTCTGAGTACTTTTAGTCCTGTTTAAAAACTGCCATTATTTTAAAGACTGGAAAAAAAAATCCAAACTCATTTCCCTGTGCTAAACTATCATGGGGATTAAAAAAAAAAAAAATACTGCTCTGTGATTTACATCAGACTAGGAGAGGTTACTTTGGATCTGTGTGGACTTTAGATATTTGGAGCAGTAATTACTTTCCCCATAAATGTTACCTTGTAGAGTGAAACACTATTTTACTACTGCAGTTCACAATTACTTAAAGGAAGAAATGTTTTCTATTCATAAAAAATAGAAAAATGTGGAATATAGTTTAAAATTTAAAAATCAAGCATGGCCAATAAATACAATGCATCTGCAAATGTACATGCATGGGTCCACACACACACACATACACACACACACCACACACAGATACACACACACACACACACACACACACACACACACACAGATACATACAGATGCACACACACACACAGATGGACACACAAACACACACAGACACATATACACACACACACACAGAAATCCACACAGAAAGACACATTCTGGCATGGATAGACACACATATGCACATACACAGACACAAATGCACAATACAAGCACACACACAGACATACACACACACACGCCACATACATATGCACAACCACAGGCACACACAGAGACTCAGACATTGTAGTTAGAGTTTTCCTGCCTGGCCCACAGTCAGGAAAATCTCTCTCCCCTGCCAGGCCCATAGACACTCAGACCCAACCAAGTAAACACATAGAAACTTATATTGCTTACAAACTGTATGGCCATGGCAGGCTTCTTGTTATCTACTTCTTTTATCTTAAATTAACCCATTTCTATTAATCTATACTTTGCTACATGGCTCGTGGTTTAACAGTACTTTACATCTTCTCATGGCAGCGGCTGGCGGTGTCTTTCTCCAACCTTCTACTTCCCAGAATTCTCTTTTCTCTTGTCCTGCCTATACTTCCTGCCTGGCCACTGGCCAATCAGAACTTTATTTACACAGAGCGATATCCACAGCAAAACATAGACACACATCCAGATAGACACACATACACACACACACACACACACACACACACACACACACACACACCATTTAACATGTGAGAAATAATTTCCCAGACCACTTGAAGAGAGTCGTTACCTTAGACTATCTTTTAGAGATCAAAGCAAGCAAATCCCAGATATCATATGGAAAGAAAAAGAAAACACAAACATGATGTCATATGGAAACCTAGGTAATTTGTGAGTTAAGTTAAAATATGATTTTTAAAAGTCAGAAAGGAACTGACACACGGCCAGAAGAAAATGCTGCACCTAAAATATACTGTTTTTCTAATAAAAATCCAGAGGCAAGTGAGGAATAGTATTGTATGAGTTACTGGTTTGGGAGGACACAGAGGTACCCAGAATATAAATGCTGTGTCATTTGCATTGGCTTCCTAGAAGAACTAGCTGAATGAACTCTATTTCTGATAGAGGACGCCAAACAGTTTGCAAGGCAAAGCAAAATCCAGTTAACATTAACATAGAAATTTACTCTCAGAGGATAGCTTTCATAGTCACAGAAAGTGAAGTGCAATTTGGTGGGGCAGAAAAGGCATCAATCATGTCACCCAGCTGTGAACCATACACACTGTAATAACAAACACTGAGGTAATATGGACTGTGGTGATACTGTGTTCCCTAAAATATTGTGTACACTAATAAACTTACCTGAGGTCAGAGAACAGAAAAGCCACTAGACATACATAGAGGCCAGAAAATCACGGTGGCACTCACACCTTTAATCCTATCACTTGGGAGGCAGAGATCCATTTGGATCTCTGTGAGTTTAAAGCCACACTGGAAACAGCCAGGCATGGTGACTCACACCTTTAATCCCAGGAAATGATGGCAGAAAGGTGTATAAGGTGTGAAGACCAGGAAGTAGAGTTAGTTAAGCTTTTAGCTGGTTAAGCTTTTAGGCTTTGAGTAGCACAGTTCAGCTGAGATTTATTTGGATGAAGAAGCAGAGGCTTCCAGTCTGAGGAAACAGGATCAGCTGAGGAATTGGCAAGGTGAGGTGGTTGTGGCTTGTTCTGCTTCTCTGATCTTCCAGCATTCACCCCAATACCCAGCTCCAGTTTGTTTTTATTAATAAGACCATTTAAGATTCCTGCTACATCTGGCACCCAACATTTGTGGTACAAATTCACGGAAAAGCTGCTTGCCTACACATTGCCAGTTGTGGTAGTGCATTCCAATAGTATTTGCTGAAGGAGGAAGAGGCAGGAGGATCCCGGGTTTGAGGCCAGCCTAGAAGGCTTGCTAAGGAGAAGCTTTGGCTGTGGTCCAGCCATGGTGGTAGTGGGACCATGGAGGCAGCAGCAGCTGCTCCAAGTTGCCAGCTGCTTCTCATCCTGTGGGTGACTGCGGTGATGCTGCTACCAGGGATAAAGGGTTTACTGCTGCTTGTTCAGAGAGGAATTGCCAGGACCATCGTGTTACAAGAAAGCATCAGCAAAGGTCAGTTTGGAAAAGTTTGGCAAGGCAAATGGTGGGGAGAAACTGCAGTGAAGATTTTCTCTTCTAGAGAAGAAAACTCATGGTTCCAAGAGACAGACATTTATCAGACTGTGATTACTCCAAACCACAGAGGAGACACAAGAGAGAGAGAGAGAGAGAGAGAGAGAGAGAGAGAGAGAGAGAGAGAGAGAGAGAGAGAGAAGAAGAAGAAGAAGAAGAAGAAGAAGAAGAAGAAGAAGAAGAAGAAGAAGAAGAAGAAGGGAGGGAGGGAGGGAGGGAGGGAGGGAGGAAGGAAGGAAGGAAGGAAGGAAGGAAGGAAGGAAGGAAGGAAGGAAGGAAGGAAGGAAGGAAGGAAGAAAGAAAAAGAAAAAAGAAAAAGTCTTCAAGGAACCACCACCATGCCTAACAGCAACTCTGAAATCTTCAAAAAGATGACAGGAGCTCACAATGATGATTCCACATGGACTATGATAAAAACCATTAAGTTGATTAACACCATGGAAAGATCGACTTTGGACTACAAACTGCTCAGGACAATTTCAAGATGGCTAGCTGAGATGATATAGATTCATAGACTACTCAAGCAAGGACTTGAGACAAGCCCTGCATTTTCTCATTATGCAGCAACTGGACAAATGATATAGGACGTGACAATTAACCCAAAATTTTTCTTTTCAGGATTTCCCTAAAGATGTCTTCACCTCTAGAAAGCAGGAAGTAATTTTAAGAAAACAACGCCCACATTCCCAAGAGGTGGGGTGGATGGGGTTTTGGTTGTTTAATTAGTTCTGGATATCATCATTGTTTATGATGGTTGGTTACAAGTTGTTAATTGTTAATGGTCAAGAAAAAAGCTGAACAAGGAGATTAGATTCAGAGGTTTTTTTTTAAGAGAAAGAAAAAGAAAAGAGAATATAGATATGAGGTAGATCATTGACTCTACTCTGAGAAAAAAGATAAAGAAATAATAGGATAAATGGGTAGATCACTGAATCTACTCTAAAAAGAAAAAGGGGAAGATATAAAAATGACAGAAAGGTATATTATTGAATCTATTATGAAAAGAATAAAGAGCGAATATGGATATGATAAGACTAAAATGGAGATTATTGAATCTACTTTTAAAAAGGAACTACTTGTTTTAAATAGGATAAGTAATGAAAATTTTTTGTCTGAGTTTATCAAATGTTACTGGACTGGACATTGTTAATGTATATAATGGAGTTTTTTCCATCTGAATCTGTCAAATGTTAATGGACTAGACATTGTTAATGTAATTCTTGATTGTATATATTGTATATACTTATTGCATATAGTTTTTCTTATAAGCTTTTTAAAATTTTAGACAAAAAAGGGAAATGTGGTGATATTGTGTTCCCCAAAATATTGTGCACCCTAATAAACTTATCTGGGGGCAGAGAACAGAACAGCCGCTAGACAGACATAGAGGACAGAAAAATGGTGGCACTCACATCTTTAGTCCTATCACTTTGGAGGCAGAGATCCATCTGGATCTCTGTAAGTTTAAAGCCACACTGGAAACAACCAGGCATGGTAACTCACACCTTTAATCCCAGGAAATGATGGCAGAAAGCAGAAAGGTATATAAGGTGTGAAGACCAGGAAGTAGAGTTAGTTAAGCTTTTAGCTGGTTAAGCTTTTAGGCTTTGAGCAGCACAGTTCATCTGGGAATCATTTAGGTGAGGACTCAGAGGCTTCCAGTCTGAGGGAACAGGATCAGCTGAGGAATTGGCAAGGTGAGGTGGTTGTGGCTTGTTCTACTTCTCTGATCTTCCAGCATTCACCCCAATACCCAGCTCCAGTTTGTTTTTATTAATAAGACCATTTAAGATTCATGCTACAATGGACACATTGACATAATATTGGCAACAGCTCTGTGATTGAACTTGAAGCTTGATACTGTAAACCAAATTAAAGTATGGTTGATAAGGTTTTAGAACTTAAGGGAAAACTTGCTTCTGTCATGTAGCTAAATTGTTATGGCACTTAATAGTTTGTAAATATTTATGTTCATTCACATAGACAAATTCTACTCCCAATCTTAATCAGAGTGGACTCTCTTTGCAGTGAAGAGTGGTGAATATAAGCTAGATATTTATTTATTTATTTAGGTTTTTCAAGACAGGGTTTCCCTCTGTAGTTTTGTGCCTTTTGTGGATCTCACTCTGTAGACCAGGCTGGCCTGAAACTCACAGAGATCTGCCTGCCTCTGCCTCCCGAGTGCTGGGATTAAAGGTGTGTGCCAACACCACCCAGCTATAAGCTAGATATTTAAAACAAACAAACAAACAAACAAACAAATAATGCAATTAAAAAATGGGGTGTGGACCTAAACAGAATCTTCAACAGAAGAATCTCAAATGAGGAGGTATTGGAGAGGCAAGAAAGATGGAAAAAGGAAGAAGGCTTTTTTTGTTTTGTTTTGTTTTTCTTTTTGTGTTTGTTTACTTGTTTTAGTTTGATTTTTTTTTTAATTTTCATTTGGGGGACTAACGTGGTGAGGGTGATGGGAGGATATGGAAGGACTGGAAGGTGAGCAGAATTGGGGTGGTGCATGATGTTCCCAAAGTCTCATAAAGAAATTATGCTAAATAAAAAAGAAAAGAAATCTTGAACACCCCTAGCCATCAGGGAAATGCAAATCAAAATGACTTTCAAATTCCATCTTACCTGTCAGAATGGCTAAGATCAAAAACACTGATGACAGCTTTTGCTGGAGAGGATGTGGAGCAAGGGCAACAGTCCTCCATTGCTGGTGGGAATGCAATCTTGTACAGCCACCTTGGAAATCAGTATGGCTGTTTCTCAGAAAATGGGGAATCATTCTACCACGTGATCCAGTTGTACCACTTTTGGGCATATACCCATAGGATGCCTAATAATACTCCAAGAACACTTTCTTAACTATGTTCATTGTAGCCTTATTAGTAATAGCCAGGACATAAAAACAAACTAGACACCCCTTAACAGAAGAATGGATAAAGAAAATGTAGTACATTTATACAATGGAGTATTGCTAGGCCATTAAAAAAACTACATCAGGGAATTTGAAGGCAAATCAATGAAACTAGAAAAAAATTATCATGAATGAGATAATTCAGTCCCAGAAAGACAAATATGATATGTATTTACACAAGTGGATTTTAGCTTACAATCCACAGACCTAGAGAGGCTATGTAACAAGGAGGGCCCAAAGGGGGACACATAGATCTCCCTGGGAAGGGGAAATAGGAGAGATCTCCTGAGTGGACTAGGGGAAGGTGTGGATGGGACCTTGAGAGATTGAGTTGGGGGAGGTAGATGAAGGGAGAGAGTATTGGAAGATGTGACTCGGGAGGCATTTCAGGGTCAGGTAGAGATCTGATGCAAGGGAAACTCCCACAAATCTACAAGAATGACCCCAGCTAAGACTCCTAGCAATAGTGGTAACATAACCTGAACTGGCCATTTCGTGTGATCAGATTGGTGACTACCCCAATTGTCATCAGAGTCTTCACCCAGTAACTGACAGAAACAGATACAGAGACCTAGAACCAAACTTTAGGCTGACCTCGGATAATCCTGCTGAAGAGAAGGAGGTAGGATTGTAGGAACCAGAGGGATCAAGGTCATCAAAAGAAAACCCACAGAAACAACTCACCTGGCTTATAGAAACTCAGTCTGAAGAAACAGCCAAGGAGCCTGCAAGGGGCTGACCTAGGCCCTCTACATGTGTGTTACAGTTGTGTAGATTGGTCTGCTGTGGGACTCCTAACAATGGGAGCAGGGCCTGTCACTAATGCCTTGACTGGCTCTTGGGAACCTATTCCTCATACTGAGTTGCCTTCAGCCTTAATACAAGGGGAGGTGCTTAGTCCTTCTGCAACTTGATATGCCGTGCTTTGTTGATACCCAAGGGAAGCCTGCACTTTTCTGAACAGAAACAAGGGAGGAGTGGATGTGGGGGGTTGGAGGGGAAGTGGAGGAAGGGAATAGAAGGAAAGGAGGGAAGGGAAATTGTCACTGGAATAAGTTAAATAAATATAAAAATTTTAAAATAGTCTCATCTGTTCAAGGTGACAAGACTATGTGACAGTTGCTTGCTTAGTACTAAGTGCAATACATATAGCAACCCCTCTACACCATAGTGATTGCTGCAGAAGAGGAAGTAGAAGACTGTAAGAGTCAAAATATAGGACTGAGGACTTCAAAAGGTCATCTTGTGGTCATGATATTGATAAGTAATCATTAACTCAAAGCAAGTTCTGTTCATCTGCACAGAGTCTGTGCAAGACTGGCTCTGTCAATAGCAGTCACAGAAGGCAAAGGTTCATGAAGCTACAGATAGATTGTGGTAGAGGATACCTCATTTTCTCCAGTTGTGAGAACACCAAACTCCAAGGGACAGCACAGAATCCAGAGTTGCACGACCAGCACCAGTTGAGATCAGTGGGTCAAGACCAAACAAAAAGCACAAATGTGGGAAGGAATCTGTAGAGATTTGAAGGGATGGACAAGGGAAGAGTGGGTAAAAGACAAGAGTTTCTGGGAGGTGAGAGTACTTAGAATGAATTCTATCAATTGGAATGAGTGATATCATTTAATATTGAGTAGCATAAAAATATGGTAACTGCTCAACAAAAGACTGTAAGATGATTTGACTAAAAGAAAGCCAACTAACAGCATTGAAGTATTTCTTTCAGGTGTTCAGCTACTGAATTTTAAGATACATTATTACCCAACAGTAGGTAGGTAACACAAAGATCCCAATCTTTATTTCAAATTCTAGATTCAAGTCTTGATTGTAGTTCACTAACAATTTAGTATTTACTGAACATGGATTTCATGTCTTTTTATAGCATGACTAGATTTGACATGATTTCTATAACATTTAACATCTAGAGACTAGAAACTGAAATACACAAAAATCATCATGATGCATCCATGAAGAACATAGTTGCTAATTTAAGTAATTAAGAAGGGGGATATTGAGGCTGGAGAGACGGCTCAGAGGTTAAGAGCGCCTACTGCTCTTCCAGAGGTCCAGAGGTCCTGAGTTCAATTCCTAGCACCCACATGGTGGCTCACAACCATCTGCAATGAGATCTGGCATCCTCTTCTGTATACAAAACAAATAAATAAATCTTAAAAAAAAAAGAAGGGGGATATTTCTCATCCTATTCTTAGTATGTTATCAACCTGTGAGTTTGAAATATGGTACATGCATAAATGAAAAGAATGCATGAAGCTCCTGTGATTATTAAAACATGTTCAGCAACAGTGATATAAATGTCTTATGGAAAAATCCACCAAGCTGTCTGACATGATGTGAACCCTCCATGATCTATATTAAAAATGAATAAAAATATTAGAAGGAAAAATTTATGTCTGACTTAACATTATTACCATTAAACACACACAAACATGGAACATCAATAAGTGTTCTTAACCACTGAGCCATCTCTCTTTCCCCCCTACATACATAAATACACACATATGTACACATACACATACATACATACACAGATATGTACACCCATACACATGTCATAAATAAAAAATTAAAATCTATGCTTAGTGCCATTAGCTAACTCGCTTATTATTGTTCAAGACACAGTGATAACCTACTAAAGATAAAATTACTACATTTATTTGACATAAAAGAATAACAAACTCTCAATTTTCGATTTTTTTAAATGGACTCAGTGAAGCTTGATATAACAATGAAACAAAATTGTGCATGAAATACCAATTAGCAAAAAGGAAGTCATAAATTTGAAGGACAGAGGGAGGGACACATGGGAGGATTTGGAGGGAGGGAGAAATGAAATTATACTATAATCAATAAAAAGAGGCAAACGCATTCTTTCATACTCAGTTCAGCCAAGTAAAAGATTTACTAACTTAACACTAAAATGTATTGTTTTAAATTAGTGCTACCTCTCAGTGGAGGGAATTACATGTTTTCCCTGCTTAGATATCACATTATAATTTGTATTTTGTGGAAATGAATTGTTTGCTAGTATGAATATAAAGAAGAGCTAGTCTAAATCTGGTTTATGCATTTTTTATAACAACAGACAGGTATATGATTGACAGCTAGAAATACCAATAGCTAAGGAGGTATCTACATAACCTTAAGGCATCTCAAAATATTCATTTTATTTTGTTTGTGTTCCTGAAATTATAGGAACCAAATGTCCGTCTCTACTGAAATTTCACTGTTTCTTAAGAAGACATAACTTTTAAAGACTAGAAAAAAAAATCCCAAAATATCTGGCCTTTCAGACTCTTCTCCTCTGTCCCAGTGATGAACAAGAAATGTCCGTCTACATCGCTGTCCTTTGTTCTCCATGATGGTGGGTACAATTTACTTCGGGACTGGGTAAAGAATTGCTCCTCACAACAGCTGCAGTGAAAAATACTGTGCCTTTTATCTGTCTCTTTTTTTCAAGATAAATGGAGCAGGTGTAGAGGAATTAATGAAGCAACTGCCAAATTGCAGGGGTCATTGGTGTGTTGAAAGCTATAAATTAGCCAGGTCTTGTGGGAAATTACCCTCTACCTCTATAGAGACTGCCATTTCTAAATTCAAGTTCAAGACAAGAGAAAAAGCAATTTGAAAGTGCAAAGGGAAAGTGCTAGTTATGTTTTGTATTTGGGATAATTCTAAGTGGAAAACACAGACCAGATTATACATATTGTCTTTGGAGTTGAGTCTGTCAACATGATGGTAAGTTAGACTTAGTTCTTTCTACCAAAGGAAACAAGGTTTGTGTTTTATTAAACACATACTCATATGCATTTTATATACTGGTAAGAGCAGTTAGAAACCACATGAAATATAACATGAGCTTGTATTCACAGAGGTATTGATTAGTTAAGCTTGGTTAAAGCCAATGCTTTTTGGAGAATTACCACAGACTAAGACGAACAATTTGAAGGAACTGGAATTTAAATATGCATGTACAGAATAGCCTCTACTCCCAAGATCAGCATCTACTTTCCATTCTCACATGAAACATTTATGATAATGTGTTTTGTTTTTAAAGAACAGGGGGAATATCAGGGTAAAAGGTACAAAAGAGTCTTAGGAATATTTTTGAGGTAGGTATAAAATTTTAACTATACTTATTTGTGTGTGTGTGTGTGTGTGTGTGTGTGTGTGTGTGTGTGTGTGTGTGTGCCCATGCTCACACACATGTGCATGGGCCATGGCATATTAGTAGAAGGAAATTTGCTAAAGCTGGTTCTCTCTTTCCACTGTCTGTTTACCACAGATCCAACTTAGGTCATCTGGCTTGGTGGCAGGCACCTGTAGGTTCTGAATCATTTCTCCAGTCCCCAATTTTTAATTTATATTAATTCCTTAAGAAGTTACAAATATAAAACTTATTATTTCAATTAAGGTATATCACAAGGAAATCATTTAACTTGCACGGAAGACTCACTTGTAAATTGTTGCTTACAAATATTCCTCCTTTACTACAACCCGAGAAAGTTAGTATATGTGTACACACACATTCATACAAGATAACTTAAAAGGAAACATTTGATAATTAAGCAATATTGAAAGTGTGGCTTTTAAAGAATTAATTTAAAAGAGAAAATTTTATGTTTATATCCTGCATGTTTTATCTCTCAAATACATCATACAATTGTGGTATTTTTCAATGAGTGTTATTAGTTCATAAAAGCTTATTCTAATTTTCTTGCTTTCATTCCTCTCTTCTGCCTATTTTTAACATCCCAGCTGTCCAAAATATATGTCCAATATTTTAATCATTTTAGAGTATATATGTGCAATTATAATTTTCATAGGTTTTTCTGTACATCCTTTTAACTTTGAAATTGTAAAATACTTTTAGTTTTTTAAACTTCCATCCCATCATCATCATATGCCATCTTGTACTGTGTCTTTCATTATGTGGCCAGCCACATACTGTATATTTAGCTCTTTGGGTAAGGCTCTGAGCCTGCTGATTGGTTTACATCTGTCACAGCTCACTTACACATTCCTACTAGACAGCACACATTGATCATAACATCTAAGCACGGGAATCTACAGACAAAGAAGTATCCCTTTACAAGTTCCTTATGGGGCTATGCTAAGAGATTTCATTATCTGTGTGCAGAAATTGGTTGCTGCATTACAAGTGCTGATTAGTTAAAATTCACCATATGCTTCTGAACTGAACTCCAGAGCTACTCAGCTCACTTGGCAAGCTCACAGGTGACATGCTATGGTGATGTTTCACAAAACTTTAATGATGAACCACATCAGATTGTCAAGTATTTTAATCTCATAGGAGTAAAATAACAACAAAGTAAATTTTCTCAGGAAAATTTGAAATAAGCACAGTTAACACAATTGCCTTACAAACTGGCCCTATAAAGAATTTCCTGGTCACTCAGTGGCATGATATTTTAAAACAATCCCTTAAGTATATGGAAGAATAAATTTATGTTCTTTAAGTTAATCCTATTTTTAGTTCTGTATAGTATGTGTAACTTTTTGTAGGTAGTTGAATATATCTAAAGTTAATAACACTGGGTGCTGAAAACACTTTTTAACATATATCTGTGTAGTCAAATCCTTAATATTGATTCTTATATAGTCCCCTACATTCATATGACATCTGTTCCTATTCTTATTTAGAAATAAAGTCTATACATTTTCATTTAATTAAATTGCTAGTATCTTTTCCAATTTTGTACAATTTCCTATATGGCTTATAAATTCTGCACAGCATGAGATAAATATATATTTCTAGTTGATAATATTTTATATAAGTGATTGATTAAAAGTATCCCTTTTATGTGGTAAAGTATCCCTGATATGTGGTATTAGTTTCAGCATTATTCAATTTCTTGCAAATAAATCCAATCATGAAACTTCAATACTATTTTATCATGTTTTGTTCATATAATTCACTGTTAGAATTATAACACTTTTACTTTAGTTGTATAATAGTAATCTAGACCATTGACCTTTGTATACTCATAGCTTTAGTGTGTAAGCAGATTTGGGCCATCAATATTATTGACATTATGTTTAAAAATCAATGTAGAATTAATATTTTTATTTTTTGATATTAAATATTATTACATCATTTTCTGTTTCTCTTTACTCCTTCCAACCTCTTCCATATAAACCTTGTTCTCTCTCAAATTCATGAACTCTGTCCTCTTTTTCTTTTTTCTTTTTTGTTCCTTTTTTAAAAACTAAAAATAGGGGAGTTGTTACTTTTGAATATATTTAAGATACAAGGTCCAAAACAAATCAATATTTTTAATGGGTTTTCAAGACAGGGTTTCTCTTTGTAGCTTTGCGCCTTTCCTGGAACTCACTCTGTAGCCCAGGCTGGCCTCGAACTCACAGAGATCCGCCTGGCTCTGCCTCCCGAGTGCTGGGATTAAAGGCGTGCGCCACCACCGCCTGGCTCAAATTAATTTTTTATTGCAATAAAATTAGCCTATGAGAGCTGGCAAGATGGACCATGGGTGCTCATTTGAGTGCAATCCCCAGAACCTACATACTGGAAGGAGAGAAAAGATTACACAAAGCTGTCTTCCAACATGGACACAATGGCACATGTACACTCTTACTAGGTAAACGGTAAAACCAAAACTAGAAGAAAGCATAGCTCCTGCCTCAGCAGTGCCAGAACAAAACATTGTCTTTGTGTAGGCAATGCTAGGCCGTGGTGCTGTTGTGGCTCTGCTCACACTCGGGCAGCCTCTGGGCTTCCTCTTCCATAGACTCATCTTACTTGTCTGTATCCCAGCTGACCCGAGATCACTGTGCATCTTGACAAACAAGTACCACCCTCACCCCAGTGCAGACCTGCTCCTGCGGTGTGTATCCTCTCCCCTCCCCTCCTTCTTCACCTACTCCCTCTCTGCTCTCTCTTTATCCTCCTCCTTTTTAAGTTTAAAAGCGTTGTCCTTTTGTTAAAAAATAAATTCATTTCTCATACAATAGATCCTGATTGTAATTTATGTCTCTCTGTCTCTTCCTCCCAGTTCCTCCTCACTTTCCATCTCTCATTAGAAAAGGACAGATTCTATGAAATGACAACAAATCATGACAAATTAAATTATATTAAACAAAATTAAGATAAACAAAAACCCTCACATAGAAGTTGGAAAGGAAATCCAACAGAAGGAGAAGAGCCCTCGAGAGAAGACACAAGATTCAGAGGCCCTCTCTATCATATACTCAGGAGGCCCAAAAAAAGCGCTAAGCTGGAAGCTAAACATAGGTGCAGAGATACTGGTGGAGACCCGTGCTCGCTGCTTCTGTTTCTGTGAATTCATACGAGCTTTGCTCAGTTGATTTGGAGGGCCTTGTTCTCCCAGTGTCTTCTATTCCCCCTGCCTCTTATACACTTTCAGCTTCTTCTTCCACAGGGTTCCCTGAGCTCTGAGAGGAGGAATTTGATTGAGATATCCAATTTAGCGCAGTATGTTCCAAGCTCGCTCTCTCTCTCTCTCTCTCTCTCTCTCTCTCTCTCTCTCTCTCTCTCTTTCTCTCTGCATAATTCTCTCTGTGAGTCTCTGTATTTTTCCAATCTCAGCAGGAGGAAGCTTCTCTGTTGCTAGCTGAATAAGGCACTGATCTATGAGAATAGTAGAATATCATTAAGAGCCCTTTCACTGTCATTATTATTTTTTTTCAGTAGTATTTGGTTTTGCCCTCAGTCTCTTGTATATCTAGTTTCTGATTCTTAGTCACCCAAGCAGTATCAGATACGGGTTCCATCTTGAGGAAAGGGCTTTAAATCAAATCAGACATCCTTGAGTTACTCCCACAAGCTTTGTGCCACCATTGCCCTAGCATATTTTGAAGGCAGGACAGATTATAAATCAAGGTTTTGTGGCTAGATTTGCATTGACATTTATCCTTTGGCAGCCTTCAGAGTACTTTCCTGTACCAAAGACAAGGGAATGTAGGGGTGAAGGTACTAGGTAAGCACCAGCAGGCCCTCTTCATTTTTGATGAGTTGTATGCATGTTGTCTTCAGAAATGTGGTCTTACTGTCAATGTGCAGAGAGAAACTTATTGTCTTGGCAGCCTGAATTGTTTGGGGATTTCAATGGAACCTTTTTGGCCCACAACTACATTGAATGTAATGCAGTCCTGGAATAGAAGTTTTGTTTAGTGATAAGAGATGGCCAGTTGGGATTCTTTCTCTATCATTAGTTGGAGATTTCATTCGGATCATCTTCATACATTTTAGGAAGCTTTCACTGCCCTAGGCTTCCATACCTGATCCTCCCATTCCCATGACCCCTACCCCCAATCTGCCCATAAAATCTATTCTATTTCCCCCTCCCAGCAAGATCCATATGTCTCTACCCCAGCACCTTCCTCTATACCTAATCCCCTTGGACCTACAGATTGTAGCTTGATTATCATGTTGGCTAATATCCACAAAAAAAGTGAACAAATACCATATTTATCTTTCTGGGTCTGGGTTACCTCATTAAGGGTGATTTTATTTTCTTGTTCCACACATTTGCCTGAAAATTCAATGATGACATTGTTTTGATAGCTGAGTAATACTCTACTGTGTAAATGTACCACCTTTTCTTTGTCCATTCTTCTGTTGAAGGACATCTAGGTTATTTCCACTTCCAGGCTTATGAATAGAACAGCAATGAAAGTGGTTGAGCAAGGTTCTTGTGGTGAGATGAACAGTCTTTTGGGTATATGCCCAAGAGTGATGCAGCTGGATCTTGATGTAGATTTATTCACAACTTTCAGAAAAACTGTCATATTGATTTCCATAGTGGCTGTACAAGTTTGCACTCCCAGAAATGGATGAATGTTCACCTTGTTCCATAGTCTCACCAGCATGGGAGAGAAGCACTCCCTTGTGTTATTGATCTTCGCCATTCTGACAGTTTCTTCCTCATATAATATATCCTAATTACTGTTTCCCCTCTCTCTACTCCTCCCAGATCCTTTTTGCTTCCCTTATCACCCAGATCCACATTGTTTCTGTCTCTCATTAGAAAACAGACAGGCTTCTACAAAATAATAATGAAACAAAACAAAATATAATAGAATAAGATAAAACAAAACTAACACATTACAACAGGACAAAAACAAAACAAAATCACACACACACACACACACACACACACACACACACACACACACACGGAAAAGTGTCCTAGAAAAGGCACAAGAAACAGACATAGGAACAGATAAATGGATGTATACACACAGCCTGTAGTTCTTTTTTTCTTTGGGATTAACATCCTTGGGCTTTCCCTGTTCCTTCTTAGCATGGTATTGTTCTTGTTCGGGTTTGTCTATTGGCGCTGTCTTATTTCAGCAGCCATGATGCTGATGCTTTGTCAACGCAACATTTCTGATATTCCCAAGAGATTGAATCTTAAAGCAGACATCTTTTCATGAGGTTCTTACAACCCTCTGTTTCCTCTTCCATTATGCTATCTGAGTCTTAGGGGCAGTTCTGTGTTGCAGACGGATCAGTTGGGACTGCAAACCAAAGGATGACTTGGGTTTTTCATTTTGATCTGGTATACTTTTTTGGGATGGTTTCTAACTGTAGCAAAGAGAAGTTTGTCTGTTGAGGGGTGAGGCTGAACTTATCTGTGGACACAAGAAAAAAGATTTTGAAAAGAAATATTTAGGAATTAGTCTGGTGTAGTAAAGTAGTGATGGTGAGGGCTTCTCTTGACATTTTTCACTGACAAAATTAAAAAGAAAAAGAAATTGATATGTTGCAGATGACCTCATCAGACACTTGTTTCACAAAGTTCTTTGCTGACCTGCCCACAATTCCCTGAACAACTGTTGGAATGGTTTGGTCTCTGGTACTCTGATAAATGGGTAGTTCTCTGTAACATTTATGTGCTGGTTTCTCTTCAGCTTTCTGAGCTGCTTAGCTCTCTGCTAAATAGAGGCAAACACACCAAATGCCTTTGAAATGTATGTCACTGAATATCTCATGTCCAGAGGGGATGTCATGATTGTTTTCTACACTCTCTCTTCAGTAATTGCATTCATTCAGTTGATTGAACAACATGAGAAACTAACTAATTAATACATATCATATTAATATAAAGTACTTATATAGTGAATATATACTCTTATGATAATATTTAGGTGAGTTGAAATAAATATGTGTACATACTGGTCTATGAATATAATCAAGAATTAGAATTTTATTTCAACTGAAAATACTCAAACATAACTCAGTTTTTCCTGATACCCCATAATCAAATCTCTACATTTATGACAATAGATTAGTTTTGATTTGTAGATTGTCTATTTCTATCTTTTTTTCTAAATTCAATTTTAAAATTTATTGCATAATTTGAATATCAAAACTGGTTTTATAAAATCTATCTTGTCTCTCTATTCCCCCAGGCTTAATCATGCAGTCTTGTCTCTAGTGCTGCAATAGAACATTAGGTTCAATATTCCTTCTCCCTGCCCATATTTCCCTGGATCTCACAGACTATCCCCTCTCAATTACTCTCCCCTTACTTGTTGCAATATCCCAGCAACCAACTCCAGCTGGCATCCCCTACAAAACCAAGGGCCACTCTTCCCAGGACAAGAGGCTGAAGGCAGACCCACAACTTTCCTACTGCTCCTGAGATCTATCCACCTCAGTCTTATCCCCAGATCTATAGCAGAATATCTACTGCGCTCACCATTTCCTCTCTGATCCCATCCCCAACAGATCACAAAGCCTTCTTCCACCTATATTCTTTCCACCAATTCATCAAGTTTCCTAGTCTCCAACATCAGGAGGCACTCCCTATGAATACACATCTGAACAGGCCAAGAAAACAGGCAACATACAGTCATCACACTCTCCCCAAATTCAGAGAGGAATCAGAAACTAAAGAAGGAAACATTTACCCAACAATACTACTACAGCTTAAATTGCATTTTGGCTTCCACAAGGTGATAGTATGAGATTTCAATACCCCACTGTCTTATGGACATGTCATCCAGTCAAAAACTAAACAGAGAAATACTGGGACTAACAGATGTTATAAATCAAATGTACCTAATGGATATTTACAGAATATTTCCCCCAAACACAAAAGAATACCTTCTTTGAACCTCCAGAAACTGTTGCCAAAATTGATCATGTACTCAAACACAAAGCAAGTCTCAAAAGACACAAGAAAATTGGAAAAGACAAGAAAATAAACAAATAAATATAAAACCCTCCCTGCATTCTACTGGACAATCATGTATTAAAGCTGGATTATCAACAGCAAAAGAAATAACAAAAAACTTAAAATTTCATGGAAACTGAACTACTCTCTACTAAATGAAAAATGGGTCAAGATAGAAATAAAAAAGAAATTACAGACTTTCTAGAGTTCAATGAAAATGAATACACAGTATACCTGAACTTATGGGACACAATGAAAGTGATGTTAAGAGGACTCTTCATAGGACTAAGTGCCTACATAAAAAAAAATATTGAAGAGTTCTTATAATAGCAACTTAACAGCACACTGAAAAGCTCTAGAGAAAAAAATCAAGTAATCACCCCCCAAAAGTAGTAAAAGGCAAGAAATAATCAAACTGAGGGATAGAATCAATAAAATAGAAACAAAAAAAGCAATATAAAGAATCAATGAAACAGAGTTTGTTCTTTGAGAACAATTCCCAGCTTCATTTGGAAAAACAAAACATACCCCAGATAGCTAAAATAATTCTGAATAATAAAAGAACTGCTGGATGAACCACCATTTCTGATTTTAAGTTGTACTACAGAGCTATGGTAATGCAAATCAGATGGTCTCAGCATAAAAAGAGACCATTATGGAAATCAATATGGTAGTTCCTCAGAAAGTTGGAAATCTTCTATCTGAAGACCCAGCTATAACACTCTTGAGTACATAACCAAAGGACACTCCATCTTATCACAAAGACACTTGTTCAACTATGTCCATTGTGGCTTTATTCATAATAGCCAGAACCTGGAAACAACCTAGAGATCCATGAATAGAAGAATGGATAAAGAAAATGCGAGACACTTACATGATGGAGTATTACTCATGTGTTAAAAATAATGACATCATGAAATTTGCAGGCAATTAGATGGAAGTAGAAAAAAATCACGCTGAGCTAAGTAAACCAGACACATAATAACAAATATGGTATGTATTCATTCATATATAGATATTAGTCATAACATCAATGATAGCCAAGCTATAACCTGTAGACCAAAAGAGGTTACATAAAAAGGAGGGGTCTTGAAGGGACACATATATGTCCCTGGATAATGTAAATAGAATAGACTTTTATGAGCAAACTGGAGTTGGGTGCAGACTGGAGTGGGTGGATCAGGTGTGGGGAAGGAAATGGAAGAAGAGAGTCTGGGGAGAAATGGCTGGAATTAAGGAGAATTTGGTGACAACTCTGTGAAGGTGATCCTAATGAGTCATGGGGAACATGGAATATCTGCTGGTCATCTCTTATAGCTAGGGGCAGCTTCCAGTGATGGGATGTTCTGGGTCAAACAGATCCTATGGAAATCATCAAACAACCCAGGATGTTGCTAAGACAAAGTGCTGCTCTTCTTTGGCTGACAGCAGGGCCCCATTGTTGAGTAGAACACCCCCAGAACTCACTGAACATGGAGAATTTGGCCTGGCACCCGGATGGTGCCCTCAGCCTACATTCTTGTCTCTTTGCATCCATAAGTTACTTTGGAGACTACTGGAAGAGGAAGATAAACAGAAACCCAGCCCCAAAACCTTTGACCATAATCTGTCTTGACTGAAAAATAGGCTAGGATAATGGTGGCACAGAACTTGAGAGAATAGTCAACCATTGTCTGATTTGACTTAAGACCCACTCCACGAGAAGGAATCAGTACCCAACACTGCTTGGGCAACCAAGAACCAGAGACAAGATAGCCCAGAGACCTAGGGTAAAACAAACACTACACACACACACACACACACACACACACACACACACACACACACACACACACACGGTGGGGGGAAGAGAGAGAGAGAGAGAGAGAGAGAGAGAGAGAGAGAGAGAGAGGAGAGATTTCTATTTTTAGTCTGCTGTACTTATACCAAAGGCACTGCCTTATCCAGTAATTATCAGAGAGGTCTCCCCCAGCAGCAGATGGAAATAGATGTAGAGACCTACAGTTATGAGAAGAAAGAATCTAATTTGGATGTCTCCATTAAATCCCTCCCCTCACACCTCTGGGATTCCTTCCCAAAAAGCGGTTGAAAGATAATAATGTCCAGAGGGATGGGGAATACCACCAGAACAAGGCCTTCTGAGTCAATTAAGCAAGGCAGGTATGAGCTCACAGAGACTGAATTATTAAGCACAGGGCCTATGAGAGTCTGTACCAGATCACCTGCACATATATTGGAGCTATTAGCTTAGCATTTTCATGGGATTGCAGACTGTGAGAATGAGTGGGTCTCTGATTCTTGTGCCCACTCTTGGGACTGTTTTTGACCAACTGAGTTACTGTGTCCAACTTTGATATGATAGTGTTTGATTCATCTTATATTTTATTTTGTCATGGTTGGTTGCTGTCTTAAAAGCCTGTTTAATAAAAGAAGGAACTTGAGTGGATCCAGAAGGGAGGGGAGACTGGGAGGAATAGAGCAAGGGAATACTATAATCAAGATGTATTACATGAGAAAAGAATCTATTTTCAATAAAGGAAAAAGAGTGTCAATAAATTGAAAGGAGACAACAAAAGAGAAAACCTATCTTGTTTTCCTATTTATACATTTTCATTCATTTTTTTGTGTGCTTGTTCAATTTTCTGTACAATGTTTTCATGTTTTATATCTCTGCTTCTATTAGCAATTCAGATTTTCAGTGCTTTTACCATCATTCTGTTTAACATATTAATGAATGTTCCTGTCTCTTTTAAGATGTCAAAGTATTTGGCAATTTTTTTTCTAAGACAAGTTTCCATGGAGTTAATGACTGGTGATCTGACCCTATCTACCACCAACCCACCAGCATTTGCATGCTGTAGTGACAGTGATAAGATTACCTGTTAGTTTTCAGGTCCCTTTCCTTAGTTTTTATTTGCCTGATCTTGTGAATAAGAAGTCAGTGGCTCATAATACCATTCTGTTCTAAACATCAAAATTATATCTACAGAACAAATTATGTGCTATATCCATTTGGGAAATAAAGAATGATTGTCAGATATAATTTTGATAACTTTTCCAGCTCTTGATGAATAGATGATTGTTTATGCTAATGAAGAGAGAATATTTTTTATTTTACAGAATTCTTATAATTTTGGTTGTGAGCCTAGCCTTAAATGGCTGAGCCATCTCTCCAGCACTATTTTACAGAATTCTTTATGTGATAACACATTTTAAATAAGTGATAAAATAGTATTTGAATTTTGGGTTATCAAAACCTCAAGTGTAAGGACTGATTGGGTGACTGAGATGCAGAATATGTACAGAATGCATAGGTACTTTGTTCAACACCAACAGAAAACACCAATAACAGTCAAACACTCCTAGTGTAAATAACGTGCTATCCATTTTACTAGCCTATTATATTTGAGTGATTAGTAATTCCTCATTAAATTTTTGGAATTCATCTTCACTCATAAGACCCTTCTGTATCTTCACGTTAACTTTTAGTATGTACTAGATTGATCCTACTATCTATATGATAAAACTTTCTTGAATCTTGTGGGGTGAAATGCTTGATCTGTAGTAGTTGTTGTTTTCATCAATGAATGGCAACATGATGCTTGCTGCCATTGAACATGTGAAAAAGTCATCAAAACAATAATGGCTGACATATGTTTCTTGTTTCCTACATTGTAAGGTAAACTTTTAAATAGCATCTTCCTTAAAGAAGTTGTTCTCATGAAACAAATCTGGCTTCTGGAAGCGCCAGGCTTGCTTAGTTCAGTTCATAGAAGGGTGCACAGATTGTTCCATGAATTGTATTGGTCCAAATTTGAATATAATTTCTCTATTATTTTTATCTGAAATTGGAAGTATCCAAGCAGCAACACTATTTATAATGAATGATCCCTGAGAGGATTTTACTGATTGTACTCCATTTTAATAGGATGAGATATACTAAGATTTCAGTTCTGTATTATTTCCATGATGAAGAAAATGTCCTTACTCAATGATGCAGAAAATACTTAGTTTCCCCTTAAATTCAAAGATTCCTACTGTGATACAATGTATTGGATCTGGCCTCAGAGGATTAATATTTATAGTTTTCATTTTTACGAGTTGTGCTTTTTTCTGATTAATTTTTTCTTGTTTCCCCTCACACAACATCATGACTACTAAGTTGATGACTTTTGTCTTAATGGTATCAATAGCTGCTTAGGACTGATAGGATATGATAGAGAAATTTTCACAAATAACCTAATAGAAAGACACTAGCAAGCTTTTTACAATTTAACTTTCCAGAGCAGGGAAGAAAGGAGAACAAACGCTGAGGTTAACTAAAGTAGATGTCTTGTTCCTGTAAGATAGCTACAGTATTCTAACTTTCTAATGGTGAAACAAAACTAAAATCTCAGTGGTACATCCTACCTTTATTCAAAATACCCCATAGCACTAACTATAGAATACATTTTGAAAAACACACACAATGATAAAAATCAGGAAATGTGGTGCTTAAGAATGATGAATAAGGAAAATAGAATTTTCCATTAAAATAACAAAATACTACCTATGAAGAATAATTATTTTCTGTTGTATGGTGATAACAGATAAATTAGAATTCTTTAATTTTAATATTACTAAATTAATTCTTCTGGACATAATTTTAACTAGGACAGATTGATGGTTGATGGCATAAGGAATGTAGTAAGCTTTGTAAATGTAATTTTCAACCTGTGTCATGACATCTTTGGAGATTACATATCAGATATCCTGCATTTCAGATATTTACATCACAATTCATCACAGCAGAAAAATTACAGTTATGAAATATCAACATATTTAATATATTTATATGGAGAAATTAAGATATAATGTATATACGTCGTATCTGTTCAGATGCTGGCAGAGGCCAGAAGAGAATATTGGATTCCTGAAGCTGGGGTGACAGGGGGTTGTTAACCACCTAATAGGAATAGTAGGAAAGAAACTCAGGTCCCATGCAAGAACAGCAAGTCTCCTTAACTGATCAGCTACTCTCCAGCACTGGAATATTTTAAATTTAGGACTTAGTGCTTAGTATCTTCTTCATATTAAGAGTTTTCATGGTTTATTAAGAACTTATGAAAGCTTTGTCCAAATAACTATGCATGAAACTATTGCTTTCCACAAATATTATTTATAAATTTCACTAAATCCACCATGTTGGTATATTTTTCTTATGAATGGAAAGTCACCCTTTTGTGTTGTACCTATTTCTCCTTCTGCATCATGAAAAGCATTAAATCAAAATACCCTATTACAATATTAATAAAGTGGCTAGAAAGGACAAAGTGTGTACAATGTCTGTGTTCAGAGAGGAAAAGGGAAATCTGTTCTGAAGTTGAGGCTGTGAGGACCTGAACTCTCAACCACTATGTCTGAAAATAAAGGTAAAAGCAAACGCTAAAAGTTGACTGGCCCAGAGAGAGTGCCACTGTCTTACAAGAACTGTGCTCGCGTGTTTCACCTTCTTGTTCTTAACTAAATATTCACCTGCACCTTATTCGTCCACACGCTTCTATGTCATCGGACTGTGACTTTTCCCATAAGTTTGTGGTTATATTTAATCTGCAGAATGAAATTAATTCTAGAAAACGCCATCAGCTAAGATAGTCATCGGATTGAAGCCCCGAGAAAGAATCATTAGATTTTCATGCAGCCAGAGCAACACTAAATTTATGAACACAAAATAAGTGGAATGACTTCTCTTTTTTTTTTTTTTTAATGTCAGGGCAAATATCCATTTTAGTAATTTGCAATCCATTAAAGCATTAAAATTTTTGTGAAATTCTGAAACATTTCTAGAGTAAAATAACCAAATCAGGGCAAAGGCACTTTAAAGGAGTGGAATTACAATAAATGGATGGATCCTGAAGAAGAAAGTTTTATGATTTTACTCAGATTCATTGCAAACCACCAGACTAGGATGAATTCCATTCTCTAAAGTATTTTAAATAATAGCAAGAAAAACATTCTTCCTATCTTTTTTCATTATTATTCATTGCTCTTGGTTCCTGTTACTCTGTAGTCCTCAATTCCTTTGCCTTCAAACATGTTATTAAAATGCCTGAATATTGACCAAATAGATTTGATCCATGTATTAATATACAGATATTCCAGTATTAAAGTAAACGGGTATAACCACTAATTAGTTTCTTTCTAGTTTTGCTCTTGCTTAAATATATCCATGCATATTTTATCTATATTTGAATATGACATTTTGTATCAGATACTTGAAAGAGAATAATGGAGAAATGGATTCTGTGTTTTCAGCATCATTAAATCAATTGCTCAATCTATCTCTCCAAGATTGTTTGAATATGTGATGTCTTAGAGCTTCTCTTGCTGTACTAAAATACTGTGACTGAAAGCAGCTTGGGGAAGAAAGATTTTAGTTTGTCTTATAATTCGAGGCAACAGTCCTTCACAGAGTGGGATGGGGCAAGAACACAAGGCAGGAAACTGGACACTGGAGCTGTTGCATAAGTCATAAAGTAGGGCAGGTTACTGGCTTGAATTCCATAGCTTTTGTTTAGCCTGTTGTTGTAGCATAAATCTTAAATAGTCTTATTAATAAAAAAAAACCTGGAGCCAGGTATTGGGGTGAATGCTGGAAGATCAGAGAATCAGAACAAGCCACAGCCACCTCACCTGGCCAACTTCTCAGCTGATCCTGTTTCCTCAGA
This sequence comes from Onychomys torridus, assembly GCF_903995425.1. NCBI lineage: Eukaryota > Metazoa > Chordata > Mammalia > Rodentia > Cricetidae > Onychomys > Onychomys torridus. Next base: position 57,409,297 of record NC_050454.1, read on the forward strand.
CGTGAAGCCTCTGAGTCCTCATCCAAACAGATCTGATCTGAACTGCTGCTCAAAAGCCTAAAAGCAGTTCCAGGAAAGGCACAAAGCTACACAGAGAAACTCTGTCTCAAAAAAAAAAAAAAAAAAAAAAAAAAAAAAAAAAAAAAAAAAGCCTAAAAGCTTAACCAGCTCTAGTTCCTGGTTTTCATGCCTTATATGCCTTTCTGCTTTCTGCCATCACTTCCTGGGATTAAAGGCTATTGTTACCATGCCTAGCTGTTTCCAGTGTAGATTTGAACTCACAGAGATCTGGGTAAATCTCTGTCTCTGTAATACTAGGAATAAAGGCATGTGTGCCACCATTTTCTGGCCACTATATCTGTTCTCTGACCCCAGATAAGTTTATTTGAGTGCACATTATTTTGGGGAACGCAATATCTCCACATGTTGTCTCATACAACTCAGCACTGCCTGTCCAGGGATAGTACCTCCCACAGTGGGCTGTGTCTTCCCATGTCAATCATCAATGAAATGCCCCACAGGCTTGATGATAGGCAGATATTCCCGAAGACCTTTTCTCAGTTAGGTTCCTTCCTCCCAAATGACTTTGTGTCAAGTTGAAAAAAAACACTGGACTGAACATGTGACTATGTTACAACGTAGTAAATTTGGTAATCCCATTTAGTGAGCTGTGCCATGTTTAAAGGATTCTAGCTTCTAGTGCAAAAGAAGCAAATGTGACCATCTTTCACAATTAAAATCTATGAAGACGTGGTATCTGTATTAGCCAATTTTCCTGTTGCTGCTATAAAATACACAACAAAACTACTTAAAGGGGAAATAAGGTTTTCTTTGGCCTCTCAGCTTTTGGATTTAACCTGCTACAGTGGGGAAAGAATGGAGGCAAGAGCTGCTGCCATGTTGTATCCCCAGTCCAGAAGACCGAGGATGAGGTAGTTCTATGGCCAGCTTACTGTCTTCCTTTCCTTCATTCACCTTGTGGAATCATACCACCCATGGTCCATGTGGACCCTTCCATCTCCATTACATCTCTCACTATGAATGCTATCACAAGCTTCCCAGGAGGTTGATCTCTTCTGGGATTCTAAATATAGTAATAAGTGATGTTGCAATCAAGACTAACCATCACAATATGAATCTCAAACATGAGATACTCTAAGAGAATAGTTTCTGGTCTCCTTGTATACATATATCTGTCTTGAATTGGGGTTTCATTCGAGTCAAAGGACTTGGAACTATTGCAGAAGGGCTTTGAGTTTGTAACAAAGTGTGAGGAGAATTCTTTTCAACTTCTCCAATTAGAACAAGTAAATAAAATGGTGAGATTGGAGTGACTTGAGGATGGAAGAATACCTGAAGGAAAAAAATCATGATAAGTTTGAAATTTGTATTTCTTTCCACTAGTGATGTTCCCAAATGTAAGGAAGGGTTCACAATAAAACATTTTTCAATCTGTAAGAATTTTTTTCTGGCTAGAGTCTAGACTCCCATCCTATAGTCACTTAAACAAAACACAGATGAATTCAATAAATACCTCAAGAGATCCAACTGAGATATAAAGTGCTAAAGATGGGCAGCACCAGAGTGTAGTTAGAGTTTTCCTGCCTGGCCCAGTCAGGACAAATATCTCTCACCCGCCAGTCCCACAGTTGCTCAGACCCAACCAAGTAAACACACAGAAACTTACATTGTTTAGAAACTGTATGGCCATGGCAGGCTGCTTGTTATCTACCTTTTCTATCTTAAATTAACCCATTTCTGTTAGTCAATACTTTGCCACATGGCTTGTGGCTTACCATGTCTTTACATGTTGCTTCTCATGGCGGCGGCTGGCGGTGTCTCTCCAGCCTTCTACTTCTCAGAATTCTCTACTCTCTTGTCCCGCCTATACTTCCTGCCTGGCCACTGGCCAATCAGAACTTTATTTACACAGAGCGATATCCACAGCACTTCCCCTTTTCTTTTTTTTTTTTTTTAAGGAAGGTTTTAACTTTTACATAGTACAATTACATATAACAAAACAATTATCAAGCAAGAATTACAGTTACAATATGAAAGAAGATATCCTATCTAATATTTGTGAGTCCAAGGTTTTATATCAAACTTATCTTTTATCATAACTGAGGAAATTATAACTATCTAGTCTTTAACCACATCAAAGACCTCAGAAGGATATAATATTACCTGAGAAATGGGAGAAGGATGCAAGCAACTATCGGGAGTCTTGCAGGGTAGACAGAGACAGCTGGCAGCCTGGACAGTCACTTAATGTTCCTTTGTAAAGTTGGGACATTTGTCTTCAGCCCACAGGGCTAGAGTCTCTCAGTCACTTCTCTCAGTGTCCTGTAGAATTTCTGGCAGCTTCCTCTGTGAAGCAGGAACCTGAAGGACCATTTTGTCAAGCCAAGTTCAGTGGTCACCTTTCTATGGGTCCTGCATGTCCAGTTGATCAAGCAGTCCAGGCAAGAACAGTTTCTGGCCCAAATGGCTATTTTTGCCAAGGTGAAGATAAACTCCATATGAAGTGTCTTCAATGCCCATCCTCCTCTCTGAAGCAAATCGGTGCTGCCAGGAGCAGACATGTCTCACTGTCCAGAAAGTCTAAATTTTAAAAATATTTTAAATGCCATATTCTGTAGACCTTTGAAGTGTTTGAAGATTACCTGTCTATCTGAAATATCTCTGTGTATACCTAGAAGACTTAACTAACATGGCTATGAGTATGATTATCATAGATGACCAGTTATTAATCTATTTTTAATTATCCATTACAATTTTAAATGAGCTATACAAACATAATACCTTAAACATGAGTAGAAATATGCACACAGTATAACAAAATTAACTTTAAGTTTGTATCAATAGACTAAAATCTATACCAATGTAAAACATTTTAAACAAGTTGTTGCTCTTTAGAAGTTCCTTAATCTACCCTTTCATCCTATTATATCTATATCATATCCCCTTTTTATCTTTAGAAAGAGATTGCATTTATAATCAACCTGTTTTAAATAAAAATATTGGTTTTTCTCTGTCCCACACCAGAGGGCTCTTCTGATTTGGGACACAAGAATCTCTTACCCTTTTTTTTTAGCAATATGTCTGGGTTTAGAGAAGGAGTGAGCCAATTCCATCTCCAAAGCCAGCTTGACAATTTTGGGAATGTGGGCGTAGTTTCTCTTACTACTTCCTGCTGGAGGGGGGCACTGTATCTTATGGGGACACAAAGAAAATTTTAGGAGTATGGAGTAGTCCATTAGGGTGAACCTCTGAGCCAGTTGTCTTGAAACCATTCTGGATGTCAGATCATCTGGGCCATGGTGTCATCGGAGACCTTTCAGGTGGTCTTGGCTGATCAAACCTGATGTATCTTAATCTGGAACAAATCCATAGCCTCTGGCTTTCTGTGGAAACAAAAGCAGAGACTCTTTTCCAAAGCAACATATTCTTATATCCAAATTTTGAAGACAAGGTACCTTTAAAATTTACATATTTGTTTAACTCAACAGCTTTTATGATCAAATCTTTTTCTGCAGTTAAAAATCCCAAAGACAACATAAACCAGATTCTCTGTGTAATATCCATCTTTGTAAGACTGAAACGCCACTGTGGCTGCTGGCTCCACCCACCTCAGCTTCCCAACATGGCGGTGGTACAGTTTACCACCAGCTCTGGGTCTGGAGCCATGTGTACCATCAACTATCAGAAGCAGTTCTATTAAAGCAGCGCATAGCCCAGAAATCTTTTTTTTTTTTTTTAAACTAGCAAAGGCTAAATCCACCACACAGCAGAGTAAAGTGTCGCTTATAGATTCCTCATTCCCGCCACACCTCAGGTCAGACACACGCCAGGAACCCGCCATAGTAGCTCAAACCGGCAGGCTGCCACTAACTTGAGAGAGACAACTAGGAAGCTGTTTTTAGCTCCGTTTTAGAATCTTTTTTCTCAGGTTTTAGGTGGAAACTCTTGCCAACACGTTGGGCACCATTTGTAGTTAGAGTTTTCTTGCCTGGCCCACAGTCAGGACAAATCTCTCTTACCCACCAGTCCCACAGTCACTCAGACCCAACCAAGAAAGCACACAGAAACTTATATTGCTTACAAACTGTATGGCCATGGCAGGCTGCTTGTTATCTACCTTTTCTATCTTAAATTAACCCATTTCTGTTAGTCTATACTTTGCCACATGGCTTGTGGCTTACCAGTGTCTTTACATGTTGCTTCTCATGGCGGCGGCTGGCGGTGTCTCTCCAGCCTTCTACTTCCCAGAATTCTCTACTCTCTTGTCCCGCCTATACTTCCTGCCTGGCCACTGGCCAATCAGAACTTTATTTACACAGAGCGATATCCACAGCACCAGAGCATCATACAATGCTTACTGGTTTGCCACTCTTTTCATTTTTCCTGTTAATGTAAGTAATGTTTTCTGTATATGCATGATTTACCCTAACAAAGCCACCACCAATTAAGCCATGTCAGTTCAGAAGGCAGGTGTCCTATGTTTGTGGAGGGTTCATTGGATGTTCCAGTGGAGATACAGCTCAAAGACATTTTTCCAAGAAACTTTTAGAAGATTGAAATTATAAAATTAAGATATTAGTATTTTAATAATTCAACAGCCTGTCATATTAATGAAGACCGATTAAGAATGTTAAATTATGTGTTGTTAAGATGTTCAATTGTGGGAGGAAATGTGGTTAATTATCAGAGTTCTACTGATGGTCAACACAAAAGTCATTGGGAGGAAACAGCTGGAATTATCAGAAAAGTTTTTCATTGCTTTGCTACGTAAAGACAATCTCATTCACAGAGACAATATCCTGAGATGCCATGGATACCCAAGCTGGTTACAACTGGAAACCTCAGTCACTGTGTCAAGTAGGGAAAGATGTGAGAGGTGGGAGTTAACTAAAACATCTTAACTTTTGTATAAAGAAGAGCAAGGAAGGTACAGGATGGTAGAAATTTGGTAATAGACGCATTCTTAAGCAAAGTATAATTTTCAAAACAAATCAGACACAAATAATATCTTGGATGGATAATTGTTTGATAGAATCTTGTAAATATTTCTAAGACGGGGTTCTGTTATTATAAAATACCAAATGTTTTTATTACAAATACATGATCCTTCCTTCATTTCAAAAGATCTGTAACACACACACACACACACACACACACACACACACACACACGCTCATATATATGAGCGTGTGTGTGTGTATGTTTATATATATAAATAAATACATATATATATATATATAAATACATGTATATGTGTGTATTTACATATGTATGTGTGTATTGGCAAACACCAGCACAAGCAGAGTGATGATCATATGAGGCAAGAAGAAAATCTTGTTCAACACTACTCAGTAGCCAGTTTTGGGTATTGGTTCAAACTTCTAGAGTCTTAAGCTGGGCAGTTTAATAGCACATCATAATTTCATAAAAAATTTTTTTGATGATATTTAAATCAATCCTGTGGACAAAAAAACTTAAGGCATGATAAGATTAAAACTCTTCAATATATGTATATGACCCCATCCACAAAGATAGGTCCTAATGCTTGAGGAACAAGACTCAAGGTAAGAGTCTAGGGAGAATTACTAAGATAAACATAAAAGTCAGTGGGATACCGGTGTGGCCTGGCCTCACAGATAGCACAAAAGTTACTTAGGCTATTTTGAAGTACATGTGATATCTCCCATAGGATAAGTTCTATGGACTGAGATATAATACTCAATATAGAGGTCTGAGAAGGAAGAGTCTAGAAGAAACATAATAGTATGGGTGATCAGGTATGGCCTGTGATCCTACAGATTGCAGAGGTCACTAGGCTATTAATTATCCCCAAAGTGCAAACCTAGCCTTCTGGACAGACAAAAAGTTAGTTATATATCTCTTTTGCTGAGGAGACAACACTGTGTATTTAATATTCCTGGTTTCCCTGGTGCTTATATGTGGGCACAAAGATCTCGTGTTTTTTTTTTTTTCCTCTCTTTCTTTCTATCTCTGTGCCTGTGTCTGTCTCCGTCTCTCTCTCTCTCTCTCTCTCTCTCTCTCTCTCTCTCTATATATATATATATATATATATATATATATATATATGTGTGTGTGTGTGTGTGTGTGTGTGTGTGTGTGTGTGTAAAGTCCAATTTCAGTAGCTAAATTATTTGCACTTTGGGAGCTATTATATTTTTATTGTTATTTAAAAAGACATGTAATTGACATATTCTTCAGAATTTATTGACCCAAGGTATTAATCTATACTAAGAAGGTATTAGAACATTTTTCTCAAATTTATTGTCATCATAAATGGCATGTGCTGGTTCTCATGATTTATAGAGAACAGAATACTTTATAATAGTACTTTCAACATTCAAAACTAGAAATAAAAATTGAATCTAGTATAAAAGTTGAAATATTTTCTAAAATGCACCTGAATATTAATACTGACAAGATAGACATTGAATTTTAATGGATAGTTGCTTTGAATTTCTCCTTAGGAATACAATTTTTATAAAAGAATATTTTTACCCTCTTCAAATACAGTATATTTATGAGATAATTATTAAATATTAAGTGTTCCAATGTTCCTTTTTATCCAAAATAAGAAAATGTGTAAGTGGATTTTTATTGTCAGAATGTATAGTCTTGGTCTTTCCTTCTTCCTCTTGGAAGGGGCAAAAGAGACAGGGACTACTTCAGGAGGACTCCAGGAGTACCTACAGTGTGACCTTTTCCATCATATCCAGCAAACAGAACTTAATTGCTTTCCTCAATGAAGTTCAAGCGACTGTCACTGGGCACACAAAGCTGTGATCTTTGTGCCTTTCTTGGTAAGCAGCACCCTGACACATTTCCTGAGAGCAGAATTTGCCTGTTTGGTTTCAATCCTTCCTTTTCCTAGCACAATTCCCATTACATGAGAAGCACCTCTAAAACAGTCAGCCTTCAGGGCTGTACCCAAATGGCCTTTCTTATATTGCTTACCATTCCACTCTGGTCTAGTGGGTGACTGCAGAACTTTCTGTCAGTATGAAGACCCATATCCTTGTCCATCTTGCTGATACAGCAGGCTTGGCAGAGAGAATCGGTGCAGAAAGCCCAGAGTGTTCTAATTAAGAAAAACACTTATGCCAAGTGTAAACTCTTATTTTTGTTTTAATAAACAAATATTTGGAGCTTGCATGACTCTATAAATGGTCTTATTGGCTCTGTAAAAATTCCATATGTATTTTTAAAAATGTATACAAAATGAAAGGGTCTAAACAATTGACCATTTTCTTCTCAGTAAACACTTATTCCACTGGTTTCTTGGAAGCTGCAGTTTTTGTGTGTGTGTGTGTGTGGGCAGGATTTATTGAGACTTATTGCTTGACCAATCTTTTCCAATACTTTTGCTGAGAGTTTATTCTGTTCTTAGACTTATAACCTGAGTCCTTTAGGGAAGACTCTACCTGGTATCCCTCCTATTTCTCAGGACTTTCGTGTTACTGATCACTTCATCATATCTAGTGGCTTTCCACCATGTATATTTATTATTAAAAAATAATCTCAAATGCTAAAGCATCTCTATGGTAAGTCACTCAAATATCTCACAACCTACTTTATATCACCATACCACATCATGAGCAATTCACCCAACATACACACCATCCAGATCCTCAACAATTGCATTTTTTCTTCTCTTCTTCAATTTATCAAAATTCCATTTTATTTTCATTTTCTCACTACAAATATGTTACAGTTATCATTGAATGCTTTCCCTCACATTTCAAATGCTATCTTCCCCTACATTTGGTATGTACTTTACAGAACCTCATCATTTATCCCACAACTACTTCCTGCCTGTTCCAATTTAATGTTATATTTTATCACTATTGACACAACTGCCTAGGTATGAATACTGCTTTTCTTTCTTTTCTCACTTATTTGGTCTTACAGCATCCATAGGGATTCTATATAGTAGGAAACCTTATTTACTTATAAACTTCAGCTACAATCAACCACAGAGTAAAAGACAAAGTACTAAAATTGTCTTTTCCTCTTCTTGCTCCTTGGAAATCATATACTCCTCTTATTTCTACCACTTTTGCTACTTTCCCTTAGAGGTCTGGAGCTGACGGTAAGTTTATACTTCCAGAAATCTCTGAAGTGCCATGGCTACAATAGCCTTCTCCCTTAGTACTAACAATAAATGTTTCGTTTTTTTTTTTTATAGTTTAAATCTTTTGTCCTTTCTTCTGCTTCATATTTCCATGCTCACTGAAAAAAGATTTTCCTCTATGTTTAAAAGATTTTGTAGTTAGTAGTTAGTCTTCCTCCACAAACCAATGACAGTCTCTCTCTTTCGAGGTTTGGTGTGGTTTGTTTTCTACCAGGTAACATTACAGAATAATAAGTTCTAGACCAACCCTGGACATTGTATATGCCAAGGGCGGTCTTATCTCATCACATTGACTATGGACTTAGGAGAATCTGCATATATTACTTGTCTGGAAGACCTGGTTCAGATTCAATGTAATTTAATGAGTATTTAACAAATTGCCTGATAGCCAACTTGAAGGATCCTTCGCATGGGGTGGAAATATTAGTTTAATTTATTTTAGTGGTGTTTAAAAATATCATTGCAAATTAAACACCTATATTATTTCTAACGTTTGCTAAAACATTTTATATTCACTTTAGCACTCCCATTTGTCTTAGAAGCAAGCATCAAGAATTATAACCAAATTTAATACTTGGCATTGTTAGCATGGAATTTATAATCTACTAAATGACATAAGGAAAGGTCAGAAATAACTATAAAACAATATGCTATATGTTATGTCATGAAGGGATTTGTGTCATTTGAATATTATGAGAATATATATTCACAAGGGTAGAAAGAGACAGAAAAAAGGGAACGTAGGAAATGTAATTTTATACTTTAAAATAAATTCACTCAGATGTCCTGACTGGAGAAGACAATAAACATGACAAATTTATAGATCTAGAAATAGTGAAATATGATAAGTATATAGGTATAAGAAAATGTAGGTCTCTCATGGGCAGGATTTGTGTATATATCTTAAATAAATGTATTAGCCAAGAAATATATTTATTATCCATCAATAAGAAAACTTGGACCTTCAAAAATGCTACTAATAAAGCAGAGAACAAGAAAAAAACCCACAAATTACAAGGAGTGGTCACAGATGACAGATATAAAAGATTGTCTAATTGCAGGCTAGTGGCAACATGGTAGGAAATATTGAGAGACTGGTGTGGTAATGAAGAACTTTCAGATATCAAAATACTTAAAGGCATATATAAAATACAATGAGTGATCCTTGCTATCCATGAAGACACAACCCAGAATAATGACAGTGTTCATTCATGTCTCTACATGAAATGACACAGGAACTACATTAATTTATTTGAAGAAACAGAGATAACATGCATATATCAGAAGCAGAAAGAACCTGCATGAGGAAGAAATGTCACCAAGTTGAATCCTAAAACTTTATAGCCTTATGCTTAGAGATTGCCAGAAAGAGCAAAAGAATTGTTAATTCTTCCATCTCAACCCTTTGGAAGCTTCAAGAGTCCCATAGAAATTATTTGTAACATCATCTTTGTTCATTTTTTGAGAGCCTCATGCATGCATATAGTATGTTTTTATCAATGCCATCTTCTGTTCTCTCTCTTCCAGTTCTTCAATTGATTACTTTTCACTGATCACCCCTACTTTTCCCTTCCCAGTCTCATGTAATCTTTTTCTAATCTACCATGCCCACACAGTATGGACAGAACATTCAAGGCTCCAGAGACATCTATTTGGAGCATGAGAATCATCTCACTACCAGGGTTTCAACAAAAATTTGTTTCCTGCCATCTCTGCTTCCTTGTTCTTGAGAGTGTCATCTATCCACAAGTGCCACTGTGATTACCTCAAACTTTCTACAATAACTCAATTTACAGGCATTCTAACTAGCCACTTCGAGACTTCTTAGGCACAGATATCTTGCACAGTCCATGTTTAATTAAGTAAGAATTTATAAAGTTTCAAACAAGGCACAAGGCACAGATTGGGATAGACGTTATAGACTTGAGGGTACATACATGAGGACTACAGTGTTCATAGCTGAGTCACATACTTGGATCTTAGTTCACCAAAGGGCTAAATGAAAAGTCTGAGGAAAGCAATAATTAAATTTACATTGTGTTCCTTTGAATTGAATGAGGTTTCCTGGAATTGATGTTTTGTAATTTCTTGGGATTTTTTTGTTTTTTCTTTGTTTCATTGTGCCCCCCGTTGACATTTTTTATTGATTATCTTTTTATGTATGTTTACATGTTTTAAATATGTGAAAATAAACAAACATAACCAACACACATTGACAATGCACAAATTTGGTAGTATTTCACAAGTATTCTAAATTATAAGAAATAAGATTTTTCTACAAGATATTGAAATAATTATTAACCCTCATATTCTCTTTGCCAGTTTCATGAAACTGTTGTTATAAAACTTGTGTATCTGCAAAGCTTTCTATTTTATAGGTGTATTAGCTTCTATAAATATCTGCATATTTTGACATAAGCACCTTTTCCCAAAAGCCAAGGTTATGTTTTACTTATATTCTTTTTATTTTTTAATTTATTAATTATTAAGAAAATTTCTATTCATTTTACATACTAACCAAAGATTCCCTCCCCTCCTTCCTCCCACCCACCCCCAAACTTTGCCCCCATTCCACCTCCTCCAGGGCAAAGCATCCTCTTAGGGCCCTCCTTGTTTCCTAGCTTCTTTGGAACTGTGGGTTGTAGTCTGATTACCCTTTGTTTTACATCTAGTATCCACTTATGAGTGATTACCTACCATGTTTGTCTTTCTGAGTCTATGTTACTTCACTCAAGATGATATTTTCTAGATCCATCTATTTGCCTACTAATTTCATGATGTCATTGTTTTGTACAGCTAAGTAATACTCCATTGTGTATATGTACCATATTTTCTTTATCCATTCCTCAGTTGAGGGGCATCTAGGTTGTTTCCAGGTTCTGGCTATTATGAGTAATGCTGTTATGAATATAGTTGAGCAAATGTCCTTGTGGTATGATTGAGCATGCCTTGGGTATATACCCATGAGTGGTATCATTGGGTTTTAAGGAATATTGGTTCCCAATTTTCTGAAAAGTCACCACACTGATTTCCAAAGTTGCTATACAAGTTTGCACTCCCATCAAGAGTGGAGAAGTGTTCCCCTTGCTCTGCATCCTCTTCAACATAAGCTGTCATCTGTGTTTTTTATCTTAGCCATTCTGACAGGTTTAAGACGGTATCTTAGAGTTGTTTTGATTTGCATTTGCTTGATGACAAAGGATGTTGAACAATTCCTTAAATGTCTTTGGGCCAATTGAGATTCTTCTGTTGAGAATTCTCTGTTTAGATCTGTAGCCTATTTTTAATTGAATTGTTTGCCATTTTGATACCTAGTTTCTTGAATTCTTTATATATTTTGGAGATCAGCCCTCTGTCATATGTGGGGTTGGCTGTCGTTTTGTCTTATTGACCATGTCTTTGCCTTACAAAAGTTTCTCATTTCAGGAGATCCTATTTATTAATTACACTTCTCATTGTCTATGTCACTGATGTTATATTTAGTGGTCTCCTGTGTCAATGAATTCTAGGCTGCCTCCTACTTTCTCTTCTGTCAGGTTTAGTGGAGCTGGATCCACTTGGATTTGAGTTTTGTGCATGGCTATAAATATAGATCTATTTGCAATCCTTGACATGTTGACATCCAGTTATGCCAGCACCATTTGTTAAAGATGCACAAATTCATTACTTGACAATCTATATGAATACATCTTCTGTTGTGACATAATTCCAATTTAATTGAGGATAAGGCAAAAACATCAACCAAAAATTTTGTTCATTATTATGAATAACTGAATCATAAATATCAATAATATATCCTTATTTGTAAATCATGATTATTGTTTTGTTGTTGTTTGTTTTTTGTTAATTAGATCTCATTGACTACTAATCTAAGATTAGTAATACTAATCTAAGATCTAAGAGAACCTACTACCAATACTTTCCTAAACCAGCATAACTCCTAGCTGCATTCTAATCCTCAAACACTGAGGGAAGCATAGTTCTATCACATCATCAGAAACTTCACTTTGCAACAGATAGAGATCATCATAGAAAACTACAACTGGTTCAAACACATAGAACAAATGACTGTGGGGTGTCCAGCCTCAGCCTATAAATATACACAACACACCCTGCATGCAAAACTCAGTAACACTGTAGAAGAAGGAGAGAGGTAAGATTGCAGGAGCCGAAGAGCCATAAAATCTGCTGAGAGACTGGGTTTCTTATAAATGACAAGGAAGCCACACCCATGGTAATTCAACAGTATCATTTTCTAAAAAAATGCTTAAACAAGAATGAAATCAATAGATGTGCTTTCATAGAAAAAGGAAATCTCAAATGGCCCCACCTCTAAACAAAGCACCACAAACAATTACGTAAGACTGTAAGACAGAGAAAATCTTGCCTATGAAGAACCTGTCCCTTGACTGGTTATCCAATATCAAGAGGTCATCCCTGAAACTATATGTATACAAATAATACTAAATGGGCCGATGCATATTGTGTTTATGTGTGTATACAAAATTGTGTGTGCATGTGTGCATGTGTGTACATTTTGCAAATATGTGTGTAAGTATACACAATGGTACACACAGACATACACATATGAATATATATATATACATTTACATATATAAACATATATATATATGGGGGTGAATGGAAGGGGAAAATAATATAATGATATTTTAATTTCTATATGATTTTTTCTGAAATATTTTATTATTTCTTTCAATAACAAAAATGACATGTCCATGTAAATGAAAAATTAAAAATGCAAAGGTAAATACTATAGCTTTAAATATGTCAGGAAATGTCTTCTGCAGCTTGGAATGTTTGACCAAGACTTCCACTCAGTATTAACACCTGTTCTTTCCCTTCTCCAACGCCTTCACCAGTCTATCCATCAAATCACTAAGCATGTAATGTATAAAATATTAATGAACTACAAGAGTGGATTATTAAATGTGTAAGTCTATTTACAGAAGTTCAGACAGAATTCTGTAAGTTTCTGGAACATTATCAGATGCTATTCTGATAGGAAATTTAGAATAAAATATAGGAAGCTGATGAGCAGCAACAGCCTACAGTTTACATGGGTACTACAAACCAAATGTTACTTACATTTTTGAGCTGGTTTTACAAGACATTTTTTTTTTTTAACATTTCTAGGTAATTTTTCATATGTATGCCACCAGCCTCCAAAGTAAGCCTTAAACTCCCCCCTTTACCTAATTGAAGTAACTATGTCATTAACTTTCTTGGCTAGAAGACAGGCTTCCTTCATCCTTTAATTACATATCTGTTCTAACATAGTGCATTCTTTCTTCCATTCTCTTTTGAGTCTCTTGATTGTGCTTTTTTTTTTTTTTCAGGTCAAATTGCCTAACCATGGTATTTTTTGGATTAATTCCTACCATAATGGCACATTATCCATTTTTAGTGAAACACTACTGAATATGTTTGCTCTGACTCTAAGACTTTAAAACACATAGGCTTCCTATTATTGCACAGGCAGCCCCTTATTTCTTGGCTAGCCCTTTAGAAGATCAAACATAGGCTATTTATCAGCTAAATAATCTAAAAAAATAAACACTACAAACATGGAATACCAGGTTATTATCTCTCTTCTAATTTACTTTGACATATAGATGCATATATGCATGTATATGTGTAACATAAAAGTGCCATAGAAAATAAATACACAATTATTTGGTAATAGAAATTTGATTTAACAGCAAGGATAAAATTCTGAAAATAAGATATATATGCATTTGTAACAAAGAATCAGTTTTTAAACTGAAAGAAATATATTGCTGAATTTTCATTCAACTCACTTAAAATATGATTAGGAACTATAGATGCTGAACAACTTTAAAAAAAATCAGGTAATATGAACCAGCTTTTTGTAGATTCATCAAAATGTAAGCTACACACACACACACACACACACACACACACACACACACACACACACACAGCTTCATTTACATTTTGAAGCATTTCCAACATCATTTCTTACCTAAATGACATTTGAGGTGGTATCACTTAATGAGGGACGTGCCATACAGTACTTAACTCATGACATCTACCAGGCAGAAATACTTTATTAGCATATCTTATTCTATGAATATAAATTGATTTTTCCTCATGGTTAGGAAAATTGGCTCCTTGTCTGTACTTAAAGATAGAGTTAACTGGGTCCATCTAGCAAATGAAAGTAAGTTCCCTTGAATAAATGACAGCATAAATGGGAAAGGGTACTTAAGTATAGTGATCTCTGTCTCTAGGCATCGTGTTTATTGATTGCCCTACATTTAGGTCAGGAAGAAAGGTCTTACCTTACAGATTGTAGAGACTCTGGAGTTTAATCACTTTGCTACCAAACATTAGGTAATTCTGTTTTGTTTGATAAATGAATTCTTTAAATGTCAAGGCTTTGGCACTAGTAGACTATAACATCAAATAAATATTCTTCCTCCATGTTCTTTGCTTTTGAAATACACTTCCTTAGATCAAGGAATGTACCAGTTTCTAGTTATTTTTATAGTATTTTATTATTTTATACTGTTTACCATAATAGATGTTAAAACGTATCATTGAACATGAAGGTCAACCAGGTCTGACCAAGCACAATTTTGATCCCAGAACTCTGGAGTCAGATACAGCCAGATTTCTATAATTCTAGGCTACCATGGTCTACATAGTGAATTCTAATACGACACAGGAAGGCCTTGTCACAAATGAAAGGAGACAAAAGAAAACAAAGGTAGAAAGAAAATCATGAGATTGTTCACCTTTATCCAAAGTGTTTTAAAGGAAGAGAAACAGAGATGAATATGGAGACAAACAAAGAGACAGAATAAAAAAAGAGGAGAGAGAGATTAATCACAAACACTTAAAAGTCTGTAATCCAGATTTAAGAATAAGAGGTCTTGAGAAAATGTTTTGTGTAGTTGAATGTTAAATTTAGTGGTTGATAATATTCTGGATTATGGTACTAGAAAAAGAATGTTTGATGAAAGAAAAAAAGAAAAAAAAGAAGAAAGAAAAAAATAAAGAAAAGAATATTTGATGAAGAATATGAACTTCTTGAGGAGAAATTTATTCTGTACTTTACAGAATCTGGAAGCCAGACAAAGCCATAATACTGTGGAAGCCACTATACTGTCTTTATTATATCATTTAAACATCATGGTACACACTTTGTATAGACAAGGTATATTATGTTTTGTAAGCTGTGAACAGAAGAGTTTCCTAATCTACAGATGGTGTTCCATGAAATACATGTGTACTAAAGTGTTAGGTGGAAGCTCTGACGTCGGAGGAAAGGGGTTCGTGAAAGTCTAGGTAGCTTGTGTAGCTTGGTGATCTTATGAGACACCTAACAGTGAGAGCTGGGCTGTCTCTGACACTTTTGCCTCTTTTGGGGACTCTTTCCCTCCCACTGGGTTGCCTCATCCAGCCTTGATATGAGGGCTTTGTCTTACTGTAAGTTTTCATGCCATGTTCTTTGATTTCTATGAGAGAGCTGGTCTTCCTTCTGAAGGGAAATGGGGGGAGGAGTGAATCTGGGAGGGAGGGGAGGTGGTGGTGGGGTGACTGGAAGGAGTAGGGGGAGGGGAAACTGTGGTCAGGATGCAATTTATGAGATAAGAATAAAAAACAAGGCTGAATATTTTAAAATATTAATAATAACATTAATTAATTAATTAACTGAGGCAGTATAGCATTATTTAATCCATGCTGGCCTCAGACTCAAGATGTGCACTATGCTGGTTCTGGGCTAAGAGACTCCACAGACTGGAATTTTAAGAATAAGCCATTACTATCCACTGGCTTTCTTTTTCTTATGATGCTAGCATTCTTTAGACAAAGGTGATATAGTGCCAATTGCTATGTTTGTACAATTTTTTGAATGCCACCCATGGTTCCTTCTCTAAAAATGCAACTTTGTGTAAGAAGAAGTGTTAGAAATATGTATTAAGACTCATCATCAAGTAGTAGAAAATCCAAAATAAATGTGTTGAATCAATGATAACATTTATTGTGAGAAATAACAAAAACTTTTAGGTATCTTTTTCAGTTTATTTATTAAGCATTTGTCAGCACTTTGTCATAAATTATTTTCTACTTTCTTAATACTAAGTAGTTCTCTGTGTACTAGTTTGAATGTCAGATTATTTTATATGAGATAGATGCTAGATCAAAAATAACTATTTCTTTCTTTCTTTCTTTTTTTTTTTAAGCTGAGGATCGAACCCAGGGCCTTGTACTTGCTAGGCAAGCGCTCTACCACTGAGCTAAATCCCCAACCCCAGCTATTTCTTAATGAATGATAAAAAAAATTGTATTTTAGCATTTTTAAGAACTTCCAGGAATTATAGGGGAAGAATTACACTGCTCACCACACCTCCACACATTTTTTAAAAAGAATTGTTAACAAGGCCATACCATGAAAGGCTTTCAGTGGGTTAAGACTACAGTGGTAAATTCCAGTAATTAAAATTGAATATAATGAAGATATTGTGAAAATTAGGGTTTGCTAACCAAAATGATAGAACTGTTATCTAATAAAATACATATGAGATAATTTACTTTTTAACTGGTAAGTAAACTATAATTTTAGGGTTTTCATTCCATTTCTCTAAATAATGTCTTGCTGAGCCAAAGCCTTGCTTGGAAAGAAATACCAGAATTATAAAACAGAAAAATCACTGAAATTTATTAATGTTATTATCAAAGCAATTTGCTTTGGCAAATGAAAACTAAAAATAAACACCTTGTGCTTGTGATTCTGTCCTATCTTTAAATGTAAGCTAGAGAGAAATTCCATAATTCATTAAGGATCTGCATAGATGAAAAATGCATACAACATACACCCATGCACTTGTGTGCACACACATTCATGAATATTTAATTTCCCAACAGCTAGCCAACTATTTGGCTTGCCTGTTTAAATCAGCATCTGGGCCATGAAGTAAAAAGTGATTATAACTGACTGAAGTGCTTGTGGCTTAAGATAAGATATGTTAGGTGGAAGGAAGCATATGCCTGTCCCTACAATTCATACTTTCTCAATTAAAAGAAATCTATAAAACTATTCATCTTTGTTTTACATCTAGTATCCTACTATGAGTGAGTACATACCATGTTTGTCCTTCTGAGTCTGGGTTACCTCACTCAGGATGATATTTTCTAGATCTATCCATTTGCCTGCAAACCTCATGATGTCATTGTTTTTCTCTGTTGACTAGTACTCCATTGTATATATGTACCACATTTTCTTTATCCATTCTTCAGTTGAAGGGCATCTAGGTTGTTTCCAGGTTCTGGAAATTACAAACAATGCTGACAACTCTAGGGAGGCTACATAGAAAACGGGACCCTAGGAAAGACACAGGGATCGCCCATTGACAGAGAAATGGATGAGATCTACATGAACAACCTGGACGACAGTGGGAGTAATGAAGGGCAAGGTTTGAGGGAAAGAAAGCTTAGGGGTGCAGGAGATGTCAGCTGGATCAAGAACAGAAAGGGAGAACAAGGAATAACAGACCATGACAAATGAAGACCACATGAGAACAAGAATAGGCAGAGTGCTGGAAAGGTCCCCTTAAATCCACAATGATACATCCTCTTTAGACTGCCGGCAATGGTTGAGAGAAAGCCTGATCTGACCTAGTCTGGAGATCAGATGGCCAAACACCCTAACTGTCGAGCTGGAACTGTCATCCAACAACTGATGGAAGTGGATGCGGAGGTCCTCTGCCCGGCCCCAGGTGGAGCTCCAGGAGTCCAATTGTTGAGAAAGAGGAGGGACTGTAAGAGTGTGAATTGTTGAGACCAAGATTGGAAAAGCACAGGGACAAATAGCCAAACTAATGGAAGCACATGAATTATGAACCAAAGGCTGTGGAGCCCCCAGCTGGATCAGGCCCTGTGGATAAGTGAGACAATTGAATAACTTGAACTGTTTGGGAGGCACCCAGACTGTGGGACCGGGACCTGTCCTTAGTTCATGAGCTGGCTGTTTGGAACCTTGGGCTTACACAGGGACACTTTACTCAGCCTGTAAGGAGGGGACTAGACCTGCCTGTACTGAATCCACCAGGTTTAAATGAATCCTCAGGGGAGTCTTGGCCCTGGAGGAAATGGGAATGGAGGGGAGGGACTGAGGGGAAGGTGGGGGTGGGGGCAAGAGGGTAGGACAGGGGAACCCATGGCTGATGTGTAAAATTAACACACAAATATAATAAATAACAAAAAAAATCTACAAAACTAAGAGAAAAAAAGTAACTTGCTTCATGAGGCATTTTGATATGCTGACTCTATTAAGATAATTAGAAATTTGATTATATTTCATACATATCCCAATATTGTGGCCTAAGTTATCAAGTTGTGGCTGTGTGTGTGTGTGTGTGTGTGTGTGTGTGTGTGCGCGCGTGTCTGTGATTACTTGCATTTCTTTAAGGTTTTCATTATTCATTAGGAAATGAAGTTGGAACAGTTGTAAAAGTAAGTCCCAGTATAATATTGCTTAAGCAGAACCACTTAATCCTTATCTTTTCCAGTTTACTGATTACTGCAGCCACCTTGTGTGTCAATTTCATTATGTGTTAAGTTC
The DNA here is from genome assembly GCF_903995425.1 of Onychomys torridus. Lineage (NCBI taxonomy): Eukaryota > Metazoa > Chordata > Mammalia > Rodentia > Cricetidae > Onychomys > Onychomys torridus. The sequence continues at coordinate 57,428,076 of NC_050454.1, forward strand.
ACTAGAATCTCACAGGTTTAAGTTATCCATGACAACCTGACATATATTGTTATTATTGTTGAGACAGTGCATGTATGAGCTCTTGACTTTGAGGATTTATCTCTGACATATTTACATAATTGTATTGTCTTTGATTACAATAGTTTTTTATCTTCAATACATTAGTATTGTGTTTTTAAATAATATGTGTGCATCCAACGTCTGTCTAGGAAATCTTTGTCTCTAGCTTTGCAGTATTGAAAAATGCTGTGGAATTCCAAAGTTTATTATCTACTGGGAAATCCTTAGGTTATTCTAAGTGTCCTTCTTAAGAGCCTTGATGGATCTTGTCCAGATCATCTTTTACTGACTTGGTTAAATGTCTAAATGTTGAGCTTCAAATGATGCCATCTGTCATTGGGTTGGCCCTGTAGTGAGTACATAAATGACCACAAAGTCAGCACCTTCCCAGAATCAATATGATTAATCATTGGTCCAGCAGAAAAGGGTGAGGACTTTGAAGCACACCCCTCAAGTCATGACTGAATGACTGTTCACAAGTCCTGAGTAGATAGCTAGCCACAGCTGTTGTGAGATGCTCCTTTCATTGGAGGGATTATCCTAAGAAGGTATTTCCTAGCCACGAATCTTATCTTCTGCTTCTTCCATTCTTTCAGCCTTCTCTTCTGCAATGCTCCTAGGTGCTTTCCAAACATGCAGCTGACACTGTCCAGCTTGGAGTACAGGCAGTAAATATTCAACACAATTATGACCTTAAGTCCTAATTTAAGATATCTTTTTGTCATTCTGCCTTATTTTTCTTTGAAAAATTAGGAGCTGATTAATATTTTTTTCTCCCAGGATTTGCAGAAGTATATATTTGGACGCTTTGAAAAAATAGAATACTTAAAAATTAAATGCTTATGTTTCTTTAGATATGCTCACATTCAGATATCACATTGGATCCTAATATTAAGGGGTACACAACTAAAGAACTGTAAAAATAGTAGATTAGATTAGATAGGATTCCATACCTAACTAAGTTTCTAACTACACAGTCTACCTGGAGCACCCACTTTTAATTCATGAAAATGATCTCATTCTTTTTTTCTCTGATTTTATGACAGTTATTTCTAAAGATTAGTCTGGATATGTCAGAGGAGAAAAAGTGGCCAATACGAAATTTTTCACTTGTAAATTTAAATAGATTATGTCCATTTATTTTTATGCTGACTACAGAACAGATATTTGAATCCTGCCTTTTATGGGACACATAATATGAAGAAATGCCATATCTGAAGATAAATGATGATTTCTGAGAATCATTTTGTCCTCCAAATGAATAAAATTTGGTGTTATGTAAACATTTAATTTTTTTCCTGAATAGTAAAGTACCATAGATTGATTTGGCGAATATGCTGTAATTGCGACACAGTAGTTGTTTTCTTTTCAATGTGCACTAAAGTCATGGAGCTTCCATTTTTAAAGAAGGGGACAAACAAATATTTGATTTTGTGCTTGAACTTTCTGTGTAACTTTGAAAGAGCTACCATTAGGAAAAAAAATACCATAGTGAGATTGATTTAACAGAGCATGATTGCTTGTCCCATGTTTCTGGAGACTAGAAGTCAGAAACCTGTATGTCAGCAGTGTTGGCTCCTTCAAGGGCTGTGGAAAAGCAGTTTCAACCATCTTTCCTGATCATATGGCATATACACCTGCCTATTTGCTGAAATCAAATATTGAGGTAAAAGGATTAGGACTCCAGTATACTTCTTTTGATTGAGTAACACAATTCTATCTTTTAATGGTTTCCAAATAGCTTAATATTTATACCAGGTATGTGTGTTTGTTACAAAATATATTTCCTATAACAATTGCTTTAGACATATTCAAATAGTTACATGTATGAGAACATAGTTTATACTCTTAACTAATTAGTCAAAGATTTGTCAAGAAAGTCTAGTTTGTGAAAGAAAAAGCTAAGTCAACTGGTGAAATGAGGTCTATTCAGAAATTCAAATATTACAGAAATGAACACCACATTAGGATTTGACAGGCTGATATATTTCTGTGGAAAGTTTCCAATTTCAGAAATTATCTTACATTAAAAAATAATGCTATTAAATCTAAAACCCATTAGATTTATTACTCTTGGAGAATTTTTAAGGTTTTACAATGAATCTGGCACCTATACAACTAGAATTATTAGAAATATAAAACAGCATTATATCTAATCTGTCCAATTCATCTACATCATATGGTGTATGATTTTAATAACATCATTCCAAAAGTATTTCAGAGAAATACAGTTTTGAATTAATTCACAATTCTTTGACTCACAAATCAAAGAATGATATAATTTTATTTCTAATAGGCACAAAGAAATGAATACCTATTAATGATGGGAGACTGTGATGTTTTATTTGGAATCATTATGGCATAATATAAATTTTATTAAAGCTATGATATGCATGAGACAAAGAAAAATATGATTTCAAATTATTCTGTAGCATGAACACATAAATCAGTATTTACAAAAATTACACAATTTTCATTTCCTTTTAGAGTTCATAATACTCAGAATAAAATACTACCACTTAAAAAATATACAACCTAAAACATTGGTGCAACTTATCAAAACAATGGTCAGCAGTATAAATGCTTCAAGTATACAGAAGTTTTAAAGAAACTCAATTCTTTATTTTTAAGTAAGCGAGTCAAAGTTTGTGTTTTCTTTAAATTGCTACCTGTAGACTACTGCTGTGAGGTTCAAAAATAGTTTTCCTTCAGCACTCGCTACTTTGCTGTCAATTCACTAGAACAATACCAGGTAGTACAGGAAGCCACACTGGGTGTACTGTCAGAAAACAACCTGTAATGCTGTTAGTGGGGTTCAGTAAATGTCAAAGCTTTCTCCTCCTCCTCTGGCTTAAGTTCAGAAATCCAGTCATTGCTGATCTGTACCAGTTGCCTCTGGAACAACAGTCTCCTTCCTGCAATGAGTGTTTGTAACTCTCAACTGGCACCATCAGTACCCATTCTGCACTGTTTGGTTGATGATCCTTCTCTCTTCTTCAGAGGGAATTGTTAAGATTACTGCATTGAGTTATTGTCCTGACTTCCTTTCTTGATGTACCTTAACCAGGACATGTATAAGGCAAATGAATTCTTTCCTCCTCAAATTACTTTATAGCATAGTATTTTATCTTAAGAGTTGAAATCAAAGTGAGGCAGTGAAGAATAGAAGTCTGTGAATTTTCCTGTACTCTAGCCCTAAGCATCTTTCCTCTTCATGTTAAGCAAATAAGAATGCTGAGAATCAGTGTAAAGGCTAAATATAAGTTAGACACTTGTTTGTAGAGAAAAGTCTATGTTGTGTGAAGTATAAGTTTGAATGAAGAAAGAAGCAGAGGATCCTTTTGTTAAAAACTGTAGCCCTAACCCTGGGGGGGAACAAAACCCAATGTGTGTTAAAAAGCTAGTGATGGGATATCTGGAAAGAGACCAGAGAAGGCAAGATCATGGAGTGTCTGAGCACCACAGCCTAAATACAAATTTCTATTGTCTGACAAGTCCCTACATAGTCATATTGGTGCTGCTCAGATTCCTGGCGCCCACGCAGCATCAGAACAGTGTATTTGCTAACAGACAACTTTCAGTGCAGCTCTTGAATTCAAGTAGCTATCAAGTTTAAAGACAATTCCTGGCTCATCATTTTGCCAGATTTACATATGATATGCATGGGAGAACATAGAGCAAGGAGGTTTGGAGGGAGGAAATGGGAGGAACTAATTCTGTCATTATGTTATAATTTCAAACATAAAAAAACAATAAATAAAAGAACTAACCTTTACTCTAAAATAATAATAATAAATGAAATTTATCTCAGTTCCAAAGTCAAAGTAGGTAGATGAACTGACTAGAGAAAAATAAGATTCAACTGTTACGTTTAAGAGGCATCTCCCTGGCATTCATACATATGCACAGGATGATGATACAAGAATTGAAAATCATAGTAGGCAAACTGAATTAGAGTTGTTAGTTACAAGAGTCCAAGAGATCATAAAAGATTTAGGCTGTTGAGGGAAACCTCACAAGTCCCCACCCCTGGATAAAACACTACAGACAATGATTGCTGAGATAGGGCTAATTAGTTTTACTCACAGACCAACTCCCTAACTGTCTATACAACATAGGGTCAAATTAAACAAATGAAAAGAATACCAAATGGCCTCAGCAGGTATGAAATTGAGAAGGAGTTGGGAAACTTGGGGGGGGGGGTTGCAGTGAAGTGTGGAAGGGTGGAAATGATGTAAATACAGTGATCATATATGAAATTCTCAATAATATTGATGACCATGAAGCATTGTTTTGTGGCTCTATGATTTCTATTTTCTTCATACAACAAGGAACTATGTTCCCCTCTCTCCATATTCATGGCAGATTGAGGTGTTGTTGTTGTGTTTTTGTTTTTGTTTTTTCTGATGCGAGCCATTCTAATTTTGGTGAGATGGATTCACCTTTCTGTCTTAGATGAGATTGCACAGTGCTTTTCAAATTGTTCACTGGCAATTTGAATTTCTTTGGGGACATTCTGTTCAGTTCCTCAACCCAAACAGATCCACAGCTATTGTGATGTACAAGACTCAAAATCAAAGACCTCAACATAAATCCAGTAACACTGAACATGATAGAAGAGAAAGTAGGAAGTAGTCTTGAAACCATTGGCACAGGAGACCATTTCCTAAATATCATACCAGTAGCACAGGTACTCAGAGCAACAATTAATAAATGGGACCTCCTGAAACTTAGAAGCTTTAGTAAGACGAACGACATGGTCAATAAGACAAAAAAAAAAAAAAAAGCCCACAGAATGAGATCTTCATCAAACCCACATTTGACAGAGGGTTGATCTCCAAATTATATGAAGAACTCAAGAAACTAGACATCAAAATACCAAACAATCCAATCTAAAAATGGGCTATAGAGCCAAACAGAAAATTCTCAAAAGAAGCAACCCAGCAGCCAACATCAAATTAAATGGAGAGAAACTCAAAGCAATATCACTAAAATCAGGAACAAGGCAAGGCTGTTCCCTCTCCCCATACTTATTCAATATAGTACTTGAAGTTCTAGCCAGAGAAATAAGAAACATAAGGAAATTAAGGGGATACAAATTGAAAAGGAAGAAGTCAAACATTCCCTATTTGCAGATGACATGATAGTATACATGAGTGACTCCAAAAATTCAACCAAGGAACTGATACAGCTTATAAACACCTTCAGCAACACAGCAGGATACAAGATCAACTCAAAAAATCAGTAGCCCTCCTATGTACAATAGACAAACAGGCTGAGAAGGAAATCAGAGATACATCACCCTTTACAATAGCCACAAATGATATAAAATAACTTGGGGTTACTCTAACGAAGCATGTGAAGGACCTCTATGACAAGAACTTTAAGTCCCTGAAAAGAGAAATTGAAGAAGATGTCAGAAAATGGAAAGTTCTCCCATGCTCATGGATAGGCAGGGTTAACATAGTAAAAATGGCGATCTTGCCAAAAGCAATCTACAGATTCAACGCAATCACAATCAAATTACCAACACAATTCTTCACAGATCTGGAAAGAATCATGCTCAACTTCATATGGAAAAACAAAAATCCCAGAATAGCCAAAAGAATCCTGTACAATAAAACAACCTCTGGAGGCATCATGATCCCTGACCTCAAACTCTACTATAGAGCTACCATAATAAAAATAGCTTGGTATTGGCATAAAAACGGACATGTGGACAAATGGAATCGAATTGAAGACCCTCACATCAACCCGCACACCTATGAACATATAATTTTTAAAAAAGAAGCCAAAAATGTACACTGGAAAAAAAAAGCATCTTCAACAAATGGTGCTGGCATAACTGGATGTCATTGAGTAGAAGGCTGCAAATAGATCCATATCTGTCACCATGCACAAAACTTAAGTCTAAGAGGATCAAAGACCACAACATAAATCCAATTACTCTGAACCTGATAGAAGAGAAAGTAGGAAGTACTCTTGAATGCATTGGCACCAGAGATCATTTTCTAAATATAACAACAGTAGCACAGACACTGAGAGAAACAGTCAATCAATGGGACCTGTTGAAACTGAGAAGCTTTTGTACAGCAAAGGACACAGTAAACAAGACAAAGTGACAGCCTACAGAATGGGAAAAGTCCTTCACCAACCCCACATCTGACAGAGGGCTGTTATCCAGAATATATAAAGAACTCAAGAAATTAGACATCAAAATGCCCAACAGTCCAATTAAGAAATGGGCTATAGAACTAAACAGAGAATTCTCAACAGAGGAAGTTCAAATGGCTGAAAGACATTTAAGGAATTGCTCAACATCCCTAAGTATCTGGGAAATGTAAATCAAAATGACTCTGAGATACCACCTTACACCACTCAGAATGGCTAAGATCAAAAACACAGAAGACAGCTTATGCTGGAGAGGATGTGGAGCAAGGGGAACTCTCCTCCACTGCTGGTGGGAATGCAAACTTGTACAGCCACTTTGGAAATCAATATGGTGCTTCCTTAGAAAATTGGAAATCCATCTCCCCCAAGACCCAGCTGTAGCACTCTTGGGCATATACCCAAGGAATGCTCAATCATACCACAAGGGCATTTGCTTAGCTATGTTCATATCAGCATTGTTTGTAATAGCCAGAACCTGGAAACAACCTAGATGCCCTTCAACTGAAGAATGGATGAAGAAAATATGGTACACATACAAAATGGAGTACTACTCAGCAGAGAAAAACAATGATATCATGAGGTTTGCAGGCAAATGGATGTATCTACAAAAAATCATCCTGAGTGAGGTATCCCAGACTCAGAAGGACAAACATGGTATTTACTCACTCATAGGAGGATACTAGTTGTAAAATGAAGATGACTAGATTGCTCCACAACTCCAGGGAGGCTACCTAGAAAACGGGACCCTAGGAAAGACACAAGGATTGCCCAATGACAGAGAAATGGATGAGAGCTACATGAACAACTTGGACAACAGTGGGAGTAATAAAGGGCAAGGTTTGAGGGAAAGAAAGCTTAGGGGATCAGAAGATCCCAGCTGGATCAAGAACAGAAAGGAAAAACAAGGAATAACAGACCATGATAAATGATGCCCACATGAGAGCAGGAATAGGCATAATGCTGGAAAGGTCCCCAGAAACCCTCAATGATTCATCCTCTGTAGATTGCTGGCAATGGTCAAGAGAAAGCCTGATCTGACCTAGTCTGGTGATCAGATGGCCAAACACCCTAATAGTTGTGCTGGAACTGTCTATCAATAACTGATGGAAGTGGATGCAGAGATCCTCTGCCAGGCCCCAGGTGGAGCTCCAGGAGTCCAATTGTTGAGAAAGAGGAGGGACTGTAAGAGTGTGAATTGTTGAGACCAAGATTGGAAAAGCACAGGGACAAATAGCCAAACGAATGGAAGCACATGAATTACGAACCAAAGGCTATGGAGCCCCCAGCTGGATCAGGCCCTGTGGATAAGTGAGACAATTGAATAGCTTGAACTGTTTGGGAGGCACCCAGGCAGTGGGACCAGGACCTGTCCTTAGTGCATGAGCTGGTTGTTTGGAACCTTGGGCTTGACACTTTGCTCAGCCTGTAAGGAGGGGACTGGACCTGCCTGTACTGAATCCATCAAGTTTAAATGAATCCCCAGGGGAGTCTTGGCCCTGGAGGAGATGGGAATGGATGGGAGGGGTTTGGGGGAGGTGGGAAGGCAGGAGCGGGGAGGACAGGGGAACCCATGGCTGATGTGTAAAATTAAAACACAAATATAATAAATAAAAAAGGAAAAAAAAAGAATCTGAAATGTCCAAAAGACATTTAAGGAATTTCTTAATACCCTTAGTCATCAGGGAAATGCAAAGCAAAACGACTCTGAGATACCATCTTACACCTGTCAGAATGGCTATGATCAAAAACACTGAAGAAAGCTTATGCTGGAGAGGATACAGAGCAAGGGGAACACTCCTGCACTCCTGGTGGGATTGCAAACTTGTACAGCCATTTTGGAAATCAGTATGGCGGTTTCTCAGAAAATTGGAAATCAATCTACCTCAAGACCCAGCTATACCACTCTTGGGCATATACCCAAGGGATGTTCTATCATACCACAAGGACACTCATACTCAATTATGTTCATAGCAGCACTGTTCCTAATAGCCAGAACCTAGAAACAACCTAGATGCCCCTAAACCAAAGAATGGATAAAGAAAATATGGCACATAAAATTTTCCTATTTCTTAATTGCATTTTCTCCATATGTACTCAAATTCCCTGACAAGCAATTTTTTTTTAGAAAGTCTCCATTAAAACCTATATTCTCTTTGTAAACTCTGTGTTGATGTATAATGATATATATTTTCTGAAATTTTAACTACGTAGCTCAGTGTTTTAAGAAAATGATATTCATTTGAATATTCTTTAATAAGATGATAAAATTGGTTACATTTTAATTGTCTATTTCAATGGAATATCTGACAAATCTATTGTTATTATTGAAAGTGAGCACATGTAAGAGAAATTAGCAAAGATTCCATAGTAAACAGGGTATGTGGAATGGGCCTGTAAGCTATACTCAAGGCACTAAGGCAGGGGGATCAATTTTTCAGGCCAGATTGTACTGTTCAGGGAGACATAGTCTCAAAAAGCAAACATACAGAAACATAATTCTTAAAATAATTATTTTTTACTTCTGTTGGATACTGTTGTTTAAATTCTCTCTTCCTTTCTTTTTGAACGTTTTCTTAAATCATTTGAAATAGCTTTTAAAACTTGTTTTGATATTTTCATCTTTAAAATCTCTATGTTGTGTAAAATAGAGTGTTTAACTCAAACAATGAATGCAATAGTAATGGGACTCAATTATTAGAAAACATTTCTTTGTGTTTTCTTTTTCCCTAGGGAATTAATAAGAACTGCATTCAGATTACTCCATTTAAATCAAATTAGGTTACAATAACAGTTTAAAATACTGAAATAGTTGAAGAATTACAAGAAAGTAGTAGAAGAAAATAATAATCAGGCCTTTCACTGGATACAGAATTCAAAGTGAGACACACATTACATGAAATTTCATAGTTTCTTTCAGCAAAGTGAAAGAAGCTTCAAACAATGAAAACTTTAAAAACAATTGATGCTGGTTTTGTAGTCCACAGTGTAGTCCACAGACTCATTATACATTAGGTAAAATACTGTATATATTTCTGAATCATTAGGTGAAAAGTAAACATATTTAACATATAAGAAAATATTTTTACATTTAAATTAAATTTCTAGGTTATTAGTATGCATATTAAATTATGTTTGTGTTGTTGGTTCCAAATTAATGCTTAGCAAAATTATTTTTTGAACTTCGTAATAAGAATAAATTGTCACAACTATTTTAACCAAATGCTTATACAAAAGTTAGGATAAGGTGAGAATATTCAAGTAACTAAAAATCTCTGATTTATGTTTTCATAATACAAATAAGGATCATAAAAGATGGGTTGCCTGACTGCATGGTCACATTGTAACAAGTTATATCTGCTCCCATGTTCAAATATCATTAAGTACTTAACATAAATCAAGATAAAAATTACATTCAGAAGAGTTGGTAGTATTTCCTTAGTATTTTCTTACTTTTATAAACAAAAGGAAATCTTTCATTAAAAAGCACATTTGTTTTACACATACATTTTTTTCTGTTTTTGGAGGCATAAATGTATGCCTTTAATTACTCTTTTTATTTTGTCTAATTCAATTAAAAACAAATGCACTGTATCTGAGTTATATATGATCTTAATATATAAGGTTGGAATACATAAACATTTCATATTAGTAGAACAAATATATGGCAGTATCAAAGTTTGAAATGACTAACTCTGGTATTGAAAGCAATCCTACCTGCTTAGTAAATATTGCAAACACTTCCTTGAAGCCCAGCATTTCATTAAATTTATTTAAAATATACATGGAGTCTCATTATAGAGCAGCAAGATCATATCAGTGTCAAATGCTCATTACTCATACTTCAAATTCCTGATATTTCTAACCTTAGAATTCAGATGTATTTGTAGATAAAAATTGATGAGGCAATCAATTTAAATTAGGCCATTAAGGTAACCTCTAATTCAATATGACTATTACCCTCAAAAGAAAAGAATATAAAGGCTGTTAACTACAACCTAAGGAGAGATATTTTAGGATAAATCCTTTTACCGAACCCATGAACTTGGATTTCTGACTTACAAAGTTATGAAAAAACGCATTGCTATTTTTATATACCCAGTCTGATGTACTTTGTTATGACAGTCTCAGAAAGTCAAGTCCATTGCATGAGAATCATTCTAAATAGTGTAAGCCAAGTTATGCTACTTACAAGGACACTATCAGGAAATACAGTATTCAGACCATTAACAAACTGTTTTCTCAAAGAAAAGATTAACTATGTGTGTTGCAAATAATCATAAATAAATTTGAATTGTCTTACCTTAGAAATTTTAAATAATAGTCAAAGGAGAACAGTCATATCAGAAAGGGTACAGAAACTAGTAAACAGAAGTTATTTCTTAAGGAAATAAGATGTTTTCCTTTCAATTTGCAACATACTTTTCTATATGGACTACTGTTTTCTGATAAATAAATTTTAAATGAATATTAAATATTATATAAAATGCTATATTGAATAATAAGTTCTTTTTTGGAATTTACAAGTTTTTGCCTATAGATGATGGCTTCTGTTTTTTTTTTTTTTTTTTTTTATGGTGTTCCAGTGTGTGTGTGTGTGTGTGTGTGTGTGTGTGTGTGCGTGTTTCTGCATCTATATGTGTTTCTCATGCTTTTTCTTTTTTTCTCTTGCTTCTTTTGTCTTTCTCAGACTTGTTTTTTTTTTTTTTTGAGCTGAGGATTGAACCCAGGGCCTTGTGCTTGCTAGGCAAGCGCTCTACCACTGAGCTAAATCCCCAACCCCTTTTTGTCCTTTTTTTTGACTTGTGTATTTTTTTAATCTCATTTTATTTCATTATTTTTCATAAATGCCTGTTTGCTTTCTAACAAGAGACAGAAAGGGTGTGGAATAAGGAAGGAGGAACTGGGAGGAGTTGGGGGAGTGAAAACTGTAATCAGGAAATATTACATGGCAGAAATCTATTTTATTTTCAATACAAAATGTTCTAAGACTGATTGATTATGTTGTTGTGAGGCCTTGCTCACATAGCCTTTTGAGGATGTTTTATTCATTTTTGTTTGATGTTTAAGTCATTTTTACAATGTGCATATAATTGACTGGTTTAATTATTGTGACTTTGCCTAAGCCTCAGGAAGAACTTCCCAAGATGCTACCTGATCATACCACAATCTGCCTCTTCCCCTGAGTCTAGGACACTTACTTATTCAGAGCACAGAGAGCTCCAACATTTCATTATCTTTGATCATTTGTTCACGTGCACATTGATACACTTAAGTCTAGAAAGAGCTCTGCTGAAAACCCAGGAATATGTGTGAATGACACATCTTTTTCCATGTTATTCTTCACTATTTCCTGGAAAGAAATGGAATGTCCCTATTCAAGCATGCAGAGATTCAAGGAGGTCACTGTATCAGTTTTCATACAGCCAATTTGTTCTAAATTGGTGGGCACTTTGAACAGTGTCATGGATACTAGGCCTTTTGTATGTAAATACCTTTGAGTGAAATCTTCACAGCCCAACAGATAGATGATATACTACATCGAGATACTTAAGGCACAGGTCAACAAATAGTATACCTTTAAGATTCGGAATTCCATATTCCATTTTTGCTCATTTAATTTATTTTTCTTCAGTCTTTATTGCTTTGTGTATAAATTTACTGTGCTCCCATTCTTTTCATAATTAGGGCCCATGATTTATTCCTATCCCCCCACCCCATTCTTCCTTTAAACTACACAAAGTAACTATAATATTAGTACTAAATATTTTAATTGGTCCTTATTATACTACAATATACACCAATTACATTAAAAAATTTAACCTTCTATTGGCTAGAGCCAATAGAACTCTTTAAATAGAACTCAACTTTAAAACAATTCCTTTTTCTTGGTCCTGCAGTCTTCCTTTGTCCCACCCCTATATGTCACTCTTGGTTTGCAAATATTTAATAGCAATTTTAAAAATTACACATTTTTATCATTAATTTCCTTCTCTATGTGTTTCTTCTTTCTAGCAGTTTTCTTCTCATGGAACCAGTTAATAAACAGAGATTCTGTCTTTGAAAGAAAATCTATAGGTCTCAGAGAAGTTATCAGGATCATATACAGAGAATAAATATTTAATGGAAAGAGAGAAAATGGAAAATTGTGTGTATCCAAAGAGAAAGCACAACTGAAGGCCTATTTCTCAGCATCTGTGTGGATACACAGTAAAAAGCACAGTCTAGACACCATTATCTGAGTTCCCTAATAAAACAGGGCCTGAGGCAAAGATCCAATGTACTTAAAATTATTTGATCTGGAGCATTTCCAGGGAAGAATAAATGAATGAGTAAAGGTGACAAATGTGAAGAAATTCAAAGTGATGTACCATAAAACTCTTCATAGCTGGGCAAGAAAAACCCAATGAGTGGCTGTGAACACTGAGAATCTTTGGGAAGACCATTTGAGATCATCTCACCTCCTAACAGAAGACTTAGCAATCAATCTGTTTCACCTTCCCTGTCTTTTGTCTTGTTATTTATAGGAGGCATCTCTCACAAAGACACACGTTGTATTTTCTGTTCCTTTTAAGCAGTCAGAAAATATAGCTGCATTGAAAACTAGTGCTTCTCCCTGTCTTCTTATTAGGAAGTGCCAGGACAGGTAGGGGCTGTTCTTTGTGTGAGACAAAACAGCAAGGGCCTCTAAGCTTTAAGACTGAGGATTTAGATTGAGTAATAAACAGGACTGATCCAGTAAGAAAGAGAAATGGACAGTTCTCATAGCACGTTTCAGAAGTAAAAGAAAATGAAGTTAAGCTTCTTCGTTGAGGAGAATTATCCTTACATTTTAAGAAAAGCTGTTATCTGCTAATGTAGAAAATTAGCACATGCTCAATAACTGATAATAAAAGGGGTAATTCTTGCCCATACATATTTAAAATCTTGGTCTTGTTTCATAATATGCATGAAGACATTAAATGAACTCTGAGGTCACAATTCAAGAATAGAGAACACTGGTGGGAGTGTTAAAGGGATAAATCTCAAATGAAACTATGTCTTTAATTAAAACCCAGCCCTAGCAAACAGCTTTGAGTGATAACAGAGAAAAAACAGCAGACTATGAAGAAGTAATTATTTTTAATGAGTTTTATAACTTATTATTTTTTTAAAAAAAATACCTAGAATAAAAATTGAGCAATTGACTTTAAGTGGCTTGTGTTGAACTTTAAATCCCTAAAAGTTATCATGGTGATTAACATTGATTATTGACTTGACAGGATTCTGAATCACCTTGGAACACATTTCTGAATATTATGAAAGCATTTACTTGGTGTTAAACTGAGGAGACAAGACCTAGGTGTATCGCCTCATAGAATCCAGGACTTACTGAAAACGGGAAATTAAGAACACCAGCCTCATCATTGTATCACCAATATAAACATGATGAGATTAATCTCCACACACTTCTGCTGCCTTGAATTCTCCAGTCTGCTGGACCATCCCCTCATACTGGGAGCCAAGAAAAACTCCTCCTTCTCTTGCCGCTTTCAGACATTTTGCTCAAATTGCATTAAAAAACAATTAGTGCACTAACAAACAAACAATAACAATGAGATTATCTAATGTCTGGATTATTATGAAAATTAATTTTAATTTTTTGTTAAAAGTTTGTAAGTTGGAGGCATGTTTATGATGAACAGTTAAGACTTTTATGAGGTATTTCCTAGTAGGGAGTTATCAGATAATTGAGTTGGTTTGCTTTAGAAGTAACTAAGGTAGTGTTCCTAGGACCCTGGAATCTCTCTTGTAAGATAATTTGTTACATAAGAGCGAATCTTGCTTCTCATCATATTCTTATTTCCTCTCTGAAGCCAGACTTTTCAATCTGGTAAATGTTCTCAGAGATGGAGCTTTTTAGAAATGATCATGAGATTAAGAAGGTTCTCATTCAAAAGTTTGAAAGGCTATTGGATACTGTGGACACTCTGGATGGGAGAGGGCTGTGGTGGTGATGGCATTCTTGATCTATCATACCTGGATCCCAGCATCCCTATCATTCTCTCTTTGACTTCAACTATCATTAAATGAGCAACTTTGCTCCACTACAATGAAGTTTAAGTTTTACTCAGAATGCTAAAATCATGGTCAGTTTTGACACCTATGCTTCCTAATTACTCACGATTAGCTCAGTGATCTTGGATGAATTATTTGTTACTTTTATACAGCAGTGCAGCAGTGCCTTCTTCTAAAAAAAACACACATATTAAATAAAAACAACAAAGCAAAAAAGCCAACAATCTATTTTCTATTGTTTGGCAAAATAAGTGAAAGAACATATTCCGTGTCATTGGCATGGTACTGACACACTGTTTGTGGTGTGCAAAGGTCAACTGTGGTAATTACAGAAAGGACAAGTGACATTTCTGAAGGAGAATTTGGATTCAGTCTGAATGTCACATAAAAGTCATGGTAGAATGGGGAAGAATTTGAAGGGAGGGAATGAATGATGGATTTGATCAAAACACATTATATACAAGTATGAAATTCCAAAAAGGGCTAATTATGACAAAGCAATATTTTTAGGAAATAGTACTAATATGGACAAATATATAATAATTTTAAAAATAATTTTATAAAATATATAATATTCAAGTTAAGGAATGGTTCTGTTGGCATGAGAAAATTGTAGTTTTTTTATTATGTACCCTGTCCATTAAAAGTGAAATGTCTTAGTAATATTGTGACAGAAAATTCCCAGTGACCATTTAACATCATTTTTGCTTCTATTATTTTTGTTATGATTGTAGTCTGATAAGTGAAAAACTGAACAAAACTTTCAAAAATTCAATTTTTAAAAACTAAACTTTTAAAATCATAGATTACGGAAGAATATTTGCTGTAAGCCAAACACTGAACTCATACTGTACTGAAAATGCTCTATTTGAATCAACAGTATGTTTATAAGTAGCTACAGCTGATTACAGGTAAGCACTCATAGTGATTTTCACAGTTTAACATTATGAAGGAGTCAAAATTTTTATTCTGCTCTGCTGTCTCCTTAGGAATTTGTCTTTGTAGATTAAAAGTAGGCTATTACATTTTCAAGACTTCAGATTCCACTGAACCTTGTCAAAATAGAGAAGCCAGAGAAAGGGATTAAAGTTCCTTCTCTCCCTTCAAGTCTCAAATTTCCCAGGGAGAGTATTGTCATGCATAATTTATCTTATTACCCTTTCTCATATATTCCCTTGCCACTACTAGATCACACATTAACCTTTAGAGTAATAAAGTAGAATGAATTGACCATAAGGTTTAAACCAATAATGATCCATATTCTGGTACCTTTCTTCATTGCAGAGTGATCAATGATGACCACTGTAAGGCAGTAAAGGTGATTAAGCTTATCAGAAAATAAATCTAATAGCTCCAACAAAAATATTATTAATAGCTAATATGTACAAAATATATATTCTAATTGTATATGTTTGTTTAAATAATTTACATATTCCCTTCGTGAGACAAATCTCACTCTACATTATTAATTTTGGCATATGCATAGTCACACTTCAAATCTGGTAGCCTGGGTTTCAACTTATTCTTTGTCCAGAGCAGAAGTTCTCAATTGAGGACCTTTACATTACCATCAGTCACATGAAATAACAACAAAAATGATCAAGAAACAATAAAATGTTTCTAAGATATTTTACCGCAAAGCTGTACATTTAAAAAGTTTGTGTTTGGGGTGTGTTTGGGGAGTGTGTGTGTGTGTGTGTGTGTGTGTGTGTGTGTGCGCACACACACACACACATTCTTGTGAATGCACATGTGCATATTTGTGCTCATGGGCTGACATTTAGCTAAAAATGACATAGAAGTGCTATTATTAATGTATTCCAGGAAAATACAATATAATATAAAAATAGTAAATGAAGGTCTAGAGAGAAGTCTCAGCAGGGAAGAGCATGTACTACTCTTTTATATGTATATGCTCCCAAGTTTGGTTTCTATCATTCTTGTAGCATCTCTAAACCAACCACATGTAACTCTAGTTCAAGGTGATCTGACACCTCTATACTCTATGGCCAAGGGCAAAACATACACATACAAACACACACACACACACACACACACACACACACATACACATGCACAATTATAAACAAAAATCCTTAATGATTATTCATTTACCCTAACCTGGGTAATATATTAAAGCTATGGAATATAGTAACAAATATCAAAATTCCAGTATGGATAGTATAATTTCTACTATTGAGCAGCACTATATTTTTAGAGTACATTCAGATCAAGAAGATTTCAAAGCTAGGAAAGGAATACATCACATGCTCTTGACATCTATGAAAGCAAGTATATATTCGTTAATAGAAAGGACAAATGAGAAAATTGCAAGTATTAAACATAAATTATCTTCTTACAAATAATAGAGAATTTATTGGAAAAACAAACAATCGATTAACCCCAGGGGAATTTTGCTGAGCATGCTGAAAGTAACAGCTTCTAGACTTTGTGTAGTGTTTTCTGAGTTGACAATGTGCTCTCAGTGAACTGCCGAGAGTCGTTCTTTTCTCTTCTCCTCTCTCATCATCGTTTTGATCTTACATCCCTTGTAACTAATAAGCATAATCTTAAACCACCTGCACTCTTCTTGGAAAAACTAAAAAACTAATTCACTAAATGGATCTTATGTTTATTGCTCATGGTGGAAAACCTCTTACCTCTCAGAATGTTCTAGAATTACACTCTTCACCACAAAGAAAGCACTTTGTTCCCTTTAACTGTTTCTCCCCTCCTTTTCCTTCTCTTCTTCGCTGTTCTCCTTCTGCTTATGCAGCCTCTTAGTTTCCAGATTCCTGAATTAACACTGGCTTCAAGATGTCTGTATTGGCTACTGATAATCTAATTCCCACATTCAAAATTCTGTTAATTATTTTCATTGCATATTCAAAAATAACAAAACTGCTGCAGTAGGTGCATCAGAAATGTTAATTCTGAAAACAAAGAAATCATAATAGATATGTTCAATTTACAGAAACTAAACATCAAAATGCTGAACAACCTAATTAAAAAAAATGGGCTAAAGAGATAAACAGAGACTTCTCAAAAGAAGAATTACAAGTGACTGAAAGACATTTAAAGAAATGTTCAACATCCTTAATCCTCAGAGAAATGGAAATCAAAACGACTCTGACATACCACCTTATACCTGTCAGGATGGCTATTATCAAGAATACTAATGACAATCTATGTTGGAGAGGATGTAGAGCAAAGGGAACACTCTTCCACTGTTGGTGAGAAACTTGTACAACCACTGTGGAAATCAGTATGGTGGTTTCTCAGAAAATTGGAAATCGATCTACCTCAAGACTCAGCCATACCATTCTTAGGCATATACCCAAGGGATGCTCTATCATATCACAAGGACACACATACTCAATTATGTTCATAGCAGCACTATTCCTAATAGCCAGAACCTAGAAACAACCTAGTTTGCTGTCAACTGAAGAATGGATTAAGAAAATGTGGTACATTTACACAATGGAGTACTACTCAGCAGAGAACAACATTGACAGCATGAAATTTGCAGGCAAATGGATGGAGCTAGAAAATATCATCCTGAGTGAGGTAACCCAAACCCAGAAGGACAAACATAGTATGTAGTCACTCATAAGTGGATACTGGATATAAAGCAAAAAACAATCAGACTGCAACACACAGAACCAGGGAGGCTATATAGTAGGGTAGCTCTAGGATGACTGTGGCTTACAATAAGTTTTGGTTTTGCTCAATTACTGAGCAAGCCTGAATGAAACATTTCCCTTTTAAGATAAGAATTTATACTGAATCAAGCTGATAATAGATAAATAAATAAATAAATAAATAAATAAATAAATATGAAAAGAAATGAACCAAATAGGCACAAAGGTGTGACTATAGAACTATCAAAGGTTGAGTCAATAAAAGAAAGTTCTTCTATGCTGATAAATAAATAAATATAGTTATTGAATGAATACCTCAAATGTAATTAATATCACGAGTGTAATTAATATCTTGAATGTAATTCATGCCACTGAAATGTGAACTTAAAAATGGTTACAATTGCAAATATTATGCTCATTTAAAAAAACAAGGTGGAGTGGGGCAGTGGTGGTGAATGCCTTTAATCCCAGCACTCAGGAGGCAGAGGCAGGAGGATCTCTGTGAGTTTGAGGCCAACCTAGTCTACAAAGTGAGTTCCAGGACAGGCTCCTACGCTATACAGAGAAACCCTGTATCAAAAAACCAAATAAAATAAAATAATAATAATAATTAAAAAATAAGGTGGAATGTAATCACCATACATTATATGTGTATATAAAATTGAAGACAGCAATGTTCTAAAATAGAAAGTGGTGATTGTGTCATGGGCCTATGAGGATGCTTGACTAAAGTCTATTAAATTGTTCAAACAGGCAAATTGTATACTATGTGAACTATTTGTCAATAAAGATTTTATAAAACATAAAAAGAGGCAAGTCTATGAAATATTAGTAGTGAATTTTCTAGATTAGGTTAATAGACAAGGGAAAACCCACACTAAATACAGGCAGAATCATTCTAATGGGTGAGGTCCTAGACTACATATGCAAAGTGAAAGATAGCTGAGAACTTATGGGTTTTCTGCCCCATATAATACGTTTCTCCACTGGTGCAGTGAGCCAGATCTAGCCAAATTGGGAAAATACAACAACAGTTTTATTGAGAGCAAAGTAACTCTCAGGCAGGTTCCCTGCTCTCAAAGAATAAGTACAGAGAAGGTGCATGCCTGAGCCCAGACAGGAAAGTTTAACAGATTGTAGATGAGGGGTGATGATGTTTCCACTGCAAACTGGGTTTTTGCCCAAGTATGTTCAAAAGCTGAGTACTTAGGTAGGGACTTGAGCAGCTGACAACTTCAGGGGAGGATATCTTTCTATACGCTATGAATATGTTTTATTACCATTGGTTAATAAAGAAGCTGCTTTGGCCTATGGCAAGGCAGGATAGAGCCAGGCAGGAAATCCAAACAGAGAGACAGGGAGAAAATCAGAGTCTGGGGAGATACTGAGAACTGCCAAAGGAACATGTAATACAACACAGGTAAAGCCATGAGACACATGTCAATACATAGATTAATAAAAATGGGTTAATTAAAGATGTAAAAGCTAGGTAGCAATAAGCCTAAGCCGTAGACCAAATGGTTTGAAATTAATATTAAGCCACTGAATGCTTATTTTATAAGTGGCTGCAGGACCACACATCTGGGCAGGACAAGAAAGGCTTCAAGCTACATGTAGTAATCTCTAAGGATGCAGAACTGGGCTTTTGGTACCCTTCCTGTGTTCAATGACTCTCAGAGCAGATGGGGATTGGAGAGAGAGGAGGAATGGGGCCTCCCAGTCTATGCAGGGGTCAGCAGGAGGCTCCAACTAAACATGCTGACCCTTCGGGTATAGGGGTACCAGTTCAAACCTGGCAATTTCCAGCTGTAGTTGGAGCAATGCAGGGGTAGGGAGTCAGGCCAGTGGGCTGGTGTGTAAAGGGAGCTATGACGACAGGAACCCTTAGTTAACTACACCCAGGAAAACTCCCAACTCTGTTCCTGAAGAAAGTAGAGGAGGCCGCCCCCTCCTGAATAAGACACAGCCAGGAGAAGGCACAGGGAGTAATTACCTTGGCTGGGCTGGTTCATATCAGCTTTTAGCAAGTCTAGAGCTCAGCAGTTTACAGTTCGCAGGTGCTTCCTGCATAGTGTCTATAAAAGAGCTGGAACAAAATTTATACTTGGCATCCTAGCAAGGGCTTTGGGTTAAAAAGAGTGAACATTTTTTTTTCTATATGGAGAGAGCCTGATGTGTTTTAGCCATTGAAATGCACCTTTAAGTTTATACTTAGAAGACAACTAAAGGAAACTTAAAATCTTGAACTTGTAAGTAGTCAGGGCTCTATCAGTTTATCAGAATTCCCTGTATCAATGTTAAAACTCTAAACTGTTGAAATCTTAGTGTTAGAATCACATAGAAAGGGGGAAAATTGAAACATCTTCCATTTTCATATATCTTAAATCATTTAGTTATACCTTTAAAACATGCATTTATACATCTTAAGTCATTTTCAGAGACTCTCAGAACTTTACTTAAGCTTTCACAGCCTCAGATCTTTATACATCTTCAAATATTTCCTTAGACCCCCAAAACTTGCATTGACCTTAACCTTTTTTTTTTCTTTTTCATTTAATCATTTACCACAAGACATAAGTAGTTATTACTGAAAACAGTCATTGCAAATCATGTTCTCTTAGTGGAAAGTTACATCTGACACCTGCTTACCCTTTACTATGCAGCCAGTGAACAAGACAAACCAGACTGCATTTTTTACAAGAAACCTAGTCGTTTTAACTAACTAATGAACTACCAATGTGTAGCCTTGGAGAGCAGGGGTCTGATTGTCTGTTATTGCCTAGCTGACAGTTAGTCTAGATGTATATGGTTAGAGATTTGAGGACCAAACTAAATGACATACACTAGTCCATAGTCCTTTACCTAGACAGTTATCCTAGGCTCCTGTGATCTTCATAGCATTGGATATATGGGTATAAGGACAACAGCCTTAGTTGCTAGGCCCAGAAGCTTTTCTCTGGTGGAGGAAGGGAGGGATTGATCTTACTTTGTCTAGGCAAAGTGAAGCAATTAACTCTTCAGTGTCCTTCTTGTTCAGATTTGAGCCTAGCCCTGGCAGCAGGCAAGGCACTGGGGAAGTCTTCACCTAGTGGTCAGTATTACCATAGTACAAATGGAGCCCTTCATCCATGGATCCACTGTCTTCTTGGATACTTTGGGGGTCACTGCTAGGGTGTGGGAGTCTCTGTCTGATAAATAAGTTTAAATATCTTAAATGCCATATTCAGCAAATCTCTGACAGTTTGAGGGCCATTCTGTATTATAATTCTGAACATCTCAAGGCTTGATCACCTTCAACAGTTTAATCATAAAATAATGGTTTCTGAATTGAAGCTCTTTTAGTATCAAGTTAAGAGTCATAAACATAGTCTACAAAGACACTGATCTTCCTGATTCTTACATAGTGTACCATTATACAAAATAACAGCTCCCTGTATAGCTTAGTTTATCAAAATAGTTATGACTTAGCAATGCTAGCTAAAACAAGGGGGTTGGACATACATCTTCAAATCAGTCTCTGTTAGTTTCAATAGACCTTATTTAAGGAGGAACATTGTCTAAACCAATGGTTCCAGGTTCTTTTGATAGAGTGCTTAGGTCATTGTTATATTGCATCACAAGATATGAATACCTCAGTCTCTGGTGTTTAGTGTTATGCCCAGATCACAGGGACCCCCAAAAGACCACCACAGAGACTGAATACTACATGTAAAAGCAAACAGCCTTTATATCAAGCTTGAAACTTGGACTTTCTGTCCAATGCAGTGGTGAGAGCAAAGAGCCCTGAGCCCAGGCATAGTGGAGTTTTTATCATAGGAGGTTGGGGTGAGAGGCTTTCCAGGGTTCAGGACCCTGACTAGCTGACATTTGTCTAGGGGTATAGGGAATGTTTGGAATGTCAGGTATTTCCCCTTAGATGCAGGCCCTCCCTGGGTGGGGTCAGCTCATAGTTTTTTCTGGATGTGTTACTTGCCAGTAAGCCTGTTACAGAAGCTGTATCTGGGCCTCAAAGCCTGCCATGGTAGTTGTGGGTTAAAGCTGTTCTGTGTCCCCCACCCTCACTTTTAGCTGTGTTCCTAAGTTTTAGATTTTTATTTACCTATCAAGATCATATATTAACAAAGACATTACAATAAAATATCTTACAAATTTTAAAATAGCCCACAACCTTATAAATTTAAATATTTTAAAAACTGTTTCTTGAAAACATCCAGTTTATTTAAATATTCTGTAAAACTCTACAATTTCTTTTTAAAGAAGTTTAGAATTGCTCAGCAATGTGTTCTGGTAATATCCAACTAAAGTACACTTTTTATTTCAAGAATGAAGACATAGAGCGCAACAATAATTTGTAGAAGGCAAATCCAAGTTTTAATAGTAAAGACAATTCAGTGTTTGTAAAACAAATACTAAGTAAGTGAGTTATTCTCACATTAGGCTTCCAGCAAGATGTGTGTGTGTGTGTGTGTGTGTGTGTGTGTGTGTGTGTGTGTGTGTTTATTTTTTCTTTTCTTACTGAGATTTATTGTTGAAAGCTAATATTTTTTTTTTTTTTGAAAGGGGACTTATATAAAAACAAAGTCAGTACAGTAAATCCAAAAACCACTAATTCAAAAGAGCACATTTAAGAAAACTTGAGCTACAAGACTATTGTCTTATGATTTAATCTAATTGCACACACACAAAAAACATATCTGAAGTACAACTCCTCCAGATTTCTAAGAGAAAGGTTATGCATACCTTCATATTCAACTGTGCATCGTTCCATTTAAGCATATGGTGGATTTTACATCATGGTGGATCAGTTTGGAATCCCATGCAAGACCTCAAGTTGTAAAATGAAATCAATTTTTTAAACTTTGTTGAACATTTTCATGCTGAAAATCAAAACCACATTTTATGGGCAACTTAAAGAATTAACAATACACCACACTGATGCTATTTTTAAAATATTAGTGTCATAATCCTGAACTGGCTTCAACTCCTAAAAAATGACTAACTCTTAGTTAGGTGACAATTGAGGAGTGGGACAGGGAGGCAAATTCACTAATCTAGTGCCTGTCAGTTAGGGAACTGGGTAACCAAACTGCTTTCCCAGAGATAAAAACAATGTTAACAGTGGGTTCACCTGACCACTACTCAATTATGCTAGTATTATAATAATCCACAAGCACTTTACAAGAAAATATAAGTATGGCATCCAACAGGAATGTTATACTTGGACTTGAGACCAAGCTCACAGATTTGAGTGTTCAAGGAAAAACGGGCTTTCAAAGTGAAACAACAATTTGCAACCAAAACTTTAATCCAAAGTATTCTCACAAACATTGCAAATGACATGAAGAAGAAATCTAGCACAGTAACTCAAGGTTCAGCTCTACAATGTAATTAAACTGATAGGGCACTGCTAACTTAAAGCCTTCCACTCCCGAATAAAGAATGTTACATACAGCTATTCGTCCATCTATAGTAATCGGTGGGGAACCTCTTTACAAGTCTTCAGAGTGCAATCCCCACCCTTTACCTCTTGGCTTGTGTTCACAGCAGCTTTTTAAAATTAACTAACTAACTAATTAATTAATTAATTTCTATTAAGATATTTTCATTATTTTACACATCAATCAAAGATCCCCCTCTTCCCTCCTCCCATACCCCCAGTATCCCCCTTTCAACCTAACCTCCCGTTCCTCCCCACACGAAGGCAAGGCCTCCCATGAGGAGGCACATCCAGTAGAGGCAAGTCCAAGCCCTTCCCCCTGCCTCAAGGCTGCACAAAGTGTCCCATCATAGATAGTGGGCTTCAAAAACCCACTTGTGCACCAAGGACAGCAGCTTTTAAAGTCTGCTTATTATTCCCCCCTCCCCGCACAGCTCCACACCATATCCCAGCTACCAAGGAAACTACAGCCTTTTCCATTTCTGCCAGTGGTTTCTATATCATTAGCACATCACACTTTAACTGGGCAGGGTCTAGGTTTATTTCAGTCTATGGAAAACTAAAGTTCAAAGCAAATTCAATCTTGCTTAAGGGAACATTGTAAAGTAACAATTCTTGATATGACATGCCTCCTATGATCCATTTGGAACTGTAGGGAATTATATCGGTATGTGTGTCACTGTTCCAAGAGACAAGATGAATTATGACAGCTAAGACACCTTAAAAATGCACCAAGCTTATGAAGTATCAAACCAAACTTGAATTTCATGTACATACTCCTATCAAATGAAGTTCTTTCCTGTACACCACTTCTTTTGCAAACTGGTCTTCTACTTCCTTTCATTTGGCCCAGATTGGCTAGGAGACCTAGAGAAGGGTCCAGACGGCTTGTGATTTCTCTCGTGAGACAGAGACTTTTCTATCTCTAGAAAGTAACCTGCTCCGGCTTCTAGAGAAGCTTCTCCTTTTTGGAGATCTTGGACGAGGTGGAAGACTCCTACTATCATAATCATCTCAAGGACAGCAGCCCCCCAGAGGGAGGTGGGCCATGATTCTGATTTCTTTTTTCACTATGTGCAAGTTCCACTCTCCCAGGGCAGCCACGTAGTGTTCTTCATCCAGCTCTGGGACAGCATCAGCTGCATCTCTGGAGTCCTCAAATTGAAGGAATGCAAAGCCAGGAGGGTTTTGAGCAACCCACACACTTCAGAGTGGTCCATAACAGCCAAAAGCCCATTCTAATTCTGTCTTGTTCCCATTGTTTCCAAGATTACCTCCATACACCTTACAATCCAATGGACAGGAATCATGATGCATTTCCAGATCCCGAGTTCAAACAGCCAAAGCTCAAATCCCAACACTCTGACAGGTCCACCCGCACTCTTTGGGATCTGCTTCCGCAGATGCTCTCCATTCCGTGGCATCCATGAAGATATGTTCTTATATATGAATACATGGAGGTGCAGCTTTAATACCTTATTAAACAAGCATTGTTTTAAATCTTCATTTAGAAACCTTGATTTTAAGACAGGACAAGAATTATACAAAAATCTTATCCTACTTTAAAAGTATCCTTTGAAACCTGTTGTCTCTTTGGCTGGCTCACAGCATGTAGTTGTCCTCAGTCAAGTTGGTAGTGAAGTCATGTCAAAATGGTGACTGCACATGTGGCTGCCCTTAGTTAAATGGCGGCAAACAATATGTTGTTTCCTAGAATGGGTCCAACTCTTGGTTATGAGTTTTAAATTAACTTTTTGTTACAGATTTTTAACCATATCCAATTCTTTCAGCTCTTTTGCCCTTTTTTAAATTTATTTTTATTTATTTATTCATTCATTCATTTATTTATTTATTTATTTTATTTAGGTTTTTCAAGACAGGGTTACTCTGTGTAGCTTTGCGTCTTTCCTGGAACTCGCTTTGGAGACCAGGCTGGCCTCAAACTCAGAAGATCCGCCTGGCTCTGCCTCTGGAGTGCTGGGATTGAAGGCGTGCGCCACCAACACCGGCTTGCCCTTTTTTTAAATAATTGTTTATTGTTTGTTTGCTCAGCTTTTGTTTGTTTGTTTGTTTTGGTGGGGTTTTTTTTGTTTTTGTTTTGTTTTGGTTTGGTTTTTTGCCTACCAATTTTTGACCTCAGACATAAAGACTTTTGATCTCAGCCACAGAGACTTTGAAAGCACATCTCGGTCTGAAAAGAAGCTGAGTCATAACCCAATTTCAGAGCAAGTTTTTTTAATAAAGTAGAACAGCATAAAACAGCTTTAATATTATTTATACCCAAATGGCATATGAATCTGTATTATTATGTCAGAGTCTGTGGCCAGAAAGTCCAGAGGTAAATTCTGAGCTAGTTCTAACAGTAACAGTTGAGCTATCACCAAGACACTGGAACACAGTAAACTCACACACTCTAGACCAGTCAGAAACAAACATGTAGTGGTTATATACATTCAGATGTTTAACTGATCCTGACACAGCTTTGTGTGGCTCCATGTCTGCATCAAAGCTTACAGGCACAGATACATACAAACATACATACATACATACATACATACATGTATAGGTAACAGACAAAACTTTTCCTACCTACTCTAGTTTGGAATTTTAGGTTAGGAGTACCTTGTATGCCAATGAATTGAATTTTTGCATGCACAACAGTATTGCAGTAGGGATTGGATACCTGCTTTCTTACCAGAGAAAAGCAAAAAAGAATGGAGGAAAAATGGAGGAGTTGGGTATAGGGGAAGGGCTTGACCATTAGGTAGAGCCTATGGTGATAGAGAAGAAGAGGGGCAGTTGGAGGAGGAGAAGAAGAAAGGAAGGTGGGTAAGGGGAAGGAGACTCACCCTAATCCTTTATCATGGAGAGGGGAGAGTAGGGGAGCAGTGTGTAAAAGAAAGAAAGCTGGACACCAGGTGAAACAGGTAGAAGTGTAGGACAGGAAAGCATAGACAGGGTTCCTGGAAGGGGTGGGTGCCAATGACTCAGGCAGCTCAGTCAGGGTGGAGGTGCTTGTGTCTGAGCGCCAGATGAATGGGTGTCTGGAGTCACAGTCATTCTGGCCAACAAGGCTTTGACCATTAATCATTGGTTACAGTGGGAGGGACGGGTGCACAGTTCCCAAAATCCTGAACATGAGGGAGTTCAGGACATTTGTCTGTGCACCTGAAGAGATTTTCAGGATCATGCAAAATGTTGAAGTCAAGAGTACCATGTAGAAAAGTTCAGAAGTTGATGCTAGAACAGAGTCCAGGCATTGTGAGCAGGCCCTAGTGAGTGTTTGAAAAACCAGAAAGCCATGGGAATGGAAATTTTGAAGATCTGCTCATGAGTTTGAGTGGGAGAAAGAGAACCATATCAGGAAGTGGGCTGACATGTAATTCCTGCTCTATTCTGGCATAGAATCTGCCTGCTGTTTACCCTTGTCCTGAGAACTGAGTGAGGTTAAATTCAAGGGTAATGGACTGGTTTTCCTAGGGAATGGAATTTTGCAGTACATAGTGTAAGAATTATGTCCTTAATTATGTCATTCTTTTCTTTCCAATCTCTCCTTTTCCGCACTCTTTCCCCCTCCACATGGTCTTTCTTCTCTCTCTCTCTCTCTCTCTCTCTCTCTCTCTCTCTCTCTCTCTCTCACCTTCTTCCTCCCTCTCTCCCTCTCTCTCCCAATAAAGCTCTAGAAAAGTAACTATGGCTCATGATTCTTCCATGACTCTCCTCCAGCACTCTCCTCCATCAGCATGGCCACCCCAGGGTGGTGGCCAGCCATAAGCGCTGCCTTAACCAAAACTGGTGTTGTTCAGACTCTGATACACCACCAAGACCTGCTGTGACCGATGCCAATTGCTGCCTCCTCCCCAATTCAGTGAGACCCCAGACCATGAGCAAGCATGTATGCGTCCCTCACCTCCACTGGACCCCTATACAGTAACCACTGCTGATACCACCATGATACTTCACAGCTGTAGTCTGAGCTATATTCTTTGTGATGGACACCCCAGGGGTTGTCCTCAGGCTGTGCTGGCAATGGCAGGCACATTTTTACTCCTGATGAGGGGGTCAATGCTGTCTAGGGTCCAATGGTGGACCAACTGCAGTGCATTCACAGCCCTTTCCATCCCTTGATGAAGAGGATGGTGAACTTGAGCTGATTCTTAGATCTCTCTCCACTCTTTGGGGACTCCCAAGATTGGAGTCTGATCCCAGTTTGTTATTTTAATTTTTTTTTTTATTTTTCTCTCGGCTACAGCTGTGGGACAAAGAGGCAGATACACTTACCACCTACATTGGCTGCTAGAGGTAGGTACCAATAAACCTGGCCACATAACAGCATCTCGGGAACTTTTGCCTGCGAAAGGACAAATAAGAGTTTCTTTATCCCTAAGCTTTCTGCTAAAGTTCTAAATCCTTCTCCCACCCCACTTCTGCGTCTGCCATGTGCAACCTTTTCTGTCTGACTTCAGCTGCCAGTGGGTGGGCTCAAATGGGTAGGCTTGGGCAGTTTCTAAGACTCACCCTAACTCACCTTAACTCCACCCACTCATTCTCAAACTGCCTTGAGAAGCACACACAGGGTCTGGAAGTGGCTAAGATCCAAACAAATACATTTACAGTAGTCAAGATGGCTCTTAAGCTAAAAAATAAATAAACTTATAGCCTCAAACAAGTCTTCCAAAAGAATCGGTTTATAGTCTGCCTCCTGGCAGATCTTCCAAAAGCTGTCCTCTTGTTCCCCACATCTTCCCAACTAAAACTTAAGCATCTGGAGAACAAGGCTCCTGACCCCACCAGCAAAAGAGTCATCTGTGGTATTGAAGATGTGCCAGGGAAGAGATATAAGCCTGAAAACAAAATTGCCAAGTACTGGCACTCACTGACTCCCAAAAGCTGTTGGGTCCCTGTTCTAAGTGAGAAAAAGGCCACGGGCTATTGAATACCCTGCCAGGCCATCAACAGCCTTGTTAAAAGTGCCACCTAGAAAGACAACCAGTCAACTGACTGCCCCCAGGTGCCAAGACACATGGGTACACCAAGCTAAGACCTCCAACAAACCTAGGCTTGGCTACAGACATGGCAGGGAATCCAGAATGCATCAGGGAAGTAATCTGTTTCTTTCTTTCTGGACACCAGAGCCACTGACTCAATCTTGGGAGTTTTGGGATGTCACTTCTCCTTTCTATTGTCGGGTACAGAGGACAGCCTTACCTACCTCACCAGATTGAATTGCACTTTCACAGTTACTTAATAAAAAAAGATTTCCAGATAAGATAAGAGCTCATTGTCTCACTTCAGAGTTACTGCCTGTGTTTCTCATGTGCATACAGACAGGGCTCTGATCTTTGTCCTGTTCCTAATTCCAAAAAATAAATTCTCATATACCATAAGCTTTTCTCTTCCCAGTTCCCTGTTCTAACTCACTGTTCAGCAATGATACAGGACCACACGGAACCGGAGTCCAGAGATCATCAAGTAAAAAACTGTAACAACTAAATGGTATTATACCCCCAGACACAAAAGTGTCTGGGCACTACAAAAGACTTTAATGTAAACATCTATTACTATGAGATGCTTTAAAATAATCTGCCTCTGATAAAGCTTAACATGTTTCAAAATCCATCTGGACAGGCTAGATCTACCAACATAAAATAATAATGATTCTTTTCTCTCCAAGCTTTTTGCTGTGTCACCAGCATCTTGTCAAACAGAAAGTTTCCAGCCATAGCCAAGAGGGATACATGTCTCCAGAGCAAATGGAAAATAGACAGCATCCTACAACACCTGTCTACCTCAGAAGACTCCCCTTCTCCATTCCCGCAAGAGCCAACCAATGTCCAAAAATCATCTGGAAGCAGTTTTTGAGAGGAACGACACCCCTATTCCCATCTACCTGCTTTTTAAAATAATAATAAGTGGAAGTCTGGGATATAAGGGCTAAGTCCTTAATTATGTCATCAGCCTGCTCTGGTGGCCCAGCCTAAAAAGCAGGCGGGCCCTCTGTGCATCCCTTTCTCTTCTTTCCACTCTCTCCTTTTCTATTTCCTCCTCCATGAGCTCGCTCTCTCTCTCTCTCTCTCTCTCTCTCTCTCTCTCTCTCTCCCTCTCCCTCTCTCTCTCCCTCTTTCCCAATAAAGCTCTAGAAAGGTAACTATGGCTCATGATTCTTCCAGGATTCTCCTCCATCAGCATGGGCTTCCTGGGCAGCAGCCAGCCATGAGTGTCGCCTTAACCAACACACGGCATTTAGCTTTTGGAATGGCCACTGCTCACTGTTCTCATTCAGATCTCAATGACAGAGAAATGAAAAGTGTGAGGTTTGGGGAAGAGAAGAAGGAGAGTGATTTTTGAAGTTACAGAAAAGGCAGGTCTAGAGAAGCTATAATTGTTACAGAAATTAAAGTCATTAGAGAGAAAACTCAGCCTTATGCTGGAAAGAATAAAAGGTGCCCTCAGGGCAAGACTCTACCCACCCAAGCTGTATCAACAAAATTCAAATTTGTTTCAAAGTAAAGAGCCTGAATAGTCACTGAATGGGTTCTCAAAAAAATCTTTCTTCAAAAAGAAAGGCCAGTGAAAGCACATTCCCTGGGTCACCATAAGAAGACAGATATTCAAAGGGGGCTAGTCTCCATCTTGAGCTGACAGCTGAAAATGCAGTAATAATAGGGTATTGTGTTTGCAGTTATGAAAGAGGCCAGATAGAGGTGGTTATGAAGGCCCTAGAACAATAACCTCATTCCTCCTTGGGTCAGTGACCCCTTTCTCCTTGGAACACTGAACATTTTTCCATTTTCTGTACACTGATACTTTTAGTATTTGCCAATTGCTAAAGACTGTGAGATGAGGCCCCCAACCAGACATACTCAACCACCACCTGCATTAGATTAATAAAACAAAAGAAAGCAACAAAAACAACAGCGAAAAGGAAAGAAAAGAAATCAAACAAACAAAGTATTTCTGTCCTGGTGTACTTACTCTTCCACTTTGACTAAACATGCACCTTTTTGATCAAGAGGAAAGTTTGATCCTGTCCAAACATGTCTGAGAGTGCTCATCTCTTTATTTGTGATCTTGAACATATTTCTTATATTTTTGCTTGTTAGCCTTTAACAGCTGAGCCATTACTCCAGCCCCTGGACCATATTTCTCTCAGTTATAATCTGCTTTTTGCCTGATGATGAACTATATCTAGCTGCCTTAAGTTTCTGCCACCATGAATTCTCCTCCATCAGATAGTATACCTTCAGATTGTAAATCCCTTCTTCCTTGCTTAACTTGCTTTGACAAGTAATTAATCACAGTCATAGGAAAAATGACTAATATAATGCTCTATTCCATAGCAGACTAACCTAAAAGCATAGGCTGGACACTACAAATGTACAAAAGAATCACTGTCAATTCTTATCCATTAAAACATTCATTGAGTTGGTGTCTTGGAGAAACCAGAATCCATCTTCCTGGAATGAATAATGCAGCTGGCTCTTGGGTTAGAAAGCCTGAAGGGGTGTACAGACATAAGTGAGAGAATTTACAGAATTGGGGGCTGCCCCACAGCAATCAAGCGATCTACTAAATAATTTTGGAGATACTATGTTAGCTGCCTGAAATTCTTTCTTTCTTTCTTTTTTTGGGGGGTGGGGTTCAAAACAAGGTTTCTCTGTATAGCTTTGCACCTTTTTTGGAACTCACTCTGTAGCCCAGGCTGGCCTTGAACTCACAGAAATCCACCTGCCTCTATGTCCCAAGTGCTAGGATTAAAGGTGTGCACCACCATCACCAAGCCTACTACCTGAATTTCTAAGTGAAAAGGTCAATGTTGCTGCTAATTTCATACCTCCTAGTAGCATGTTAAAAAACTCTTATGGGTCATAATAACCATAAACACGGAGAGAAAGGAGTCTAAGGAAAATTAAGATAAAGCTGAACTACAATCAGTGTATTGAAAATCTTCTTTGAACAAATTTCTATTGTGTATCTCAAACAAAATAACTGCTAACCTAACTTTTAATGCTATAAACTAATAGTATCTGCACTGAGATCTTACTAAATAAAATTATACCATGAGGGCTAAAGTTATACATTAAGTTTAAGTCACTGTGCTTAAAAGGTATACAAAACAAAAATTACGGAAGGACAGATAACTTCCTGGATTGCTCAGGATCTGTTGGTCATGTTAGATAAACAATAAGATTGCATCAACTATATCATTAATATATAAACAAGGTTGGTTACCTAAAATGCACAGGATGTGCTTGATCACACATAGGTAAGAAGTACATAGGAAGGAAGTACATCAGGAAGCCATTTGATAAAGGTGGGAAGGAAGCAGCCTTGTGGATTTTGTGGTAAATGTACCACTGGCATGTTGGGAAGCCGAGGTGGGTGGAGCCAGCAGCC
Organism: Onychomys torridus; assembly: GCF_903995425.1. NCBI lineage: Eukaryota > Metazoa > Chordata > Mammalia > Rodentia > Cricetidae > Onychomys > Onychomys torridus. The sequence goes on from NC_050454.1 coordinate 57,459,837, forward strand.
ACAGCACTGTTTCAGTCTTAGAATGCTGCAGTTTAAAGCAATAGGTTCACTATAAGACAGATTCAGATGGAATAGTTTACAATGTGTGTAAAATATACATAGGCTTGAAAGAGACAAAAAAGGTGATATATACAATTATATAAAGAAATACATAGCTTTAAAAATAAAGTCTTTAAAGAGACAGTTAAATTAATATAAAAAATAAGCCATGTAAAGATGGATATCACAAAGAGAATCTGGATGATGTTGTCTTTGATATTCTTAACTGCAGAAAGACATTTGATTGTAAAAAGCTGTTGAGTTAAGCCAATATGTATATTTTAAAGGTACCTTGACTTCAAAATTAGGATGTAAGATTATGTTGCTTTGGAAAGGGGGCTCTGCGTTTGTTTCCACAGAAAGCAAGAGCCTATGGATTTCTTCCAGATTAAGATACATCAGATTTGACCAGCCAAGATCCCCTGAAAGGTCTCTGATGACACCTTGGCCCAGATTATCCAACATCCAGAACAGTTTCAAGGCAACTGGCTCAGACAGTACACCCTCATGGACTACTCCAAAATCCTAAAATTTTCTTTGTGTCCCCATAAGGTAGAGTGCCTCCATCCAGCAGGAAGTACTATGAGAAGCTACTCCCAAATTCCCAAATATACCAAGCTGGCTTGGAGAAGGAATTGGCTCACTCCTTCTCCGAACCCAAGTATAATGCAAAAAAAAAAAAAAAAGAAAAGAAAAAAAAAAGTTTGAAAGATTCTTGTGTCCCATAACAGAAGAGCTCTCTGGTGTAGGGCAGAGAAAAACCAATATTTTTATTTAAAACAGATTGATTATAAATACAATCTCTTTCTAAAGAACAAACGGGACAGTATAGATAATGCTAAGATAAAGGGATAGATTATTGAACCTACTTGTAAAGACCAACTTGTTTAAAAATGTTTTACATTGCTATGGATTTTAGTTTACTGATAGAAATTTAAAGTTAATTTTGTTATATTGTATGTATTTTTTTTACTCTTGTTTAAGGTATTATGTTTATACAACTCCTTTAAATTATAATGGAACAATTAGTCTTCTTTGATAGTCAAACTTATAGTCATGTTAGGTTTTCTAGGTATACATAGATATATTTCAGATAGATAGGCAATTTTCAAATACTTCAACAACCTACAGAGTATAGCATTTAAAATGTTTAAAAAAAATTACTTTCTGGACAATGAGACATGTCTGCTCCTGGCAGCACCAATTTACTTCAGAGAGGAGGATAGACATTGAAAATACTGTATATGGAGTTTATCTTCTTCTTGACAAAAATAGCCATTTGGGCAAGAAACTGTTCTTGCCTAGACTGCTTGATCAACTGGACATGCAGGACACATAGAAAGGTGACCACTGAACTTTACTTGTCAAAATGGTCCTTCAGGTTCCTGCTTCACAGAGGAAACTGCCAGACATTCTACAGGACACAGAAAAAAATAACTCAGAGATTCTAGGCCTGTGGGTTGAAGACAGATGTCCCAAATTTACAAAGGAACTTTGGATAACTGCCCAGGCTGCCAGCTGTCTCTGTCTCCTCTTGCAAGACTCCCAAAATTTGCTTGTATCTATCTCCCATTTCTCAAGTAATATTATATACTTCTGAGGTCTTTGATGTAGTTGAAGACTAGATAGTTATAATTTTCCTTAGTTATGATAAAAGATAAATTAGGTATGAAACCTTGGACTCACAAATATGATATAGATAGGATATCTTCTTTAATTTTACCAAATAGACTAGATATTATAAATGGATTAGATATTGTAACTATAATTCTTGCTTGATAATTGTTTTGTTATATGTAATTTTACTATGTGAAAGTTAAAACCTTCCTTTTTGAAGAAAAAGAAAAGGGGAAGTGCTGTGGATATCATTCTGTATAAATAAAATGCTCATTGGCTAGTAGCCAGGCAGGAAGTATAGGCAGGACAAGGAGAGAGGAGAATTCTGGGAAGTGGAAAGCTGAGTCAGGGGACACTGTCAGCTGCCGCCATGAGTACCAACATGTAAGATACTGGTAAGCCACATACCATGTGGCAAGGTATAGATTTATAGAAATGGATTAATTTAAGATGTAAGAATCAGATAGCTAGAAGCCTGAGCAATTAGGCAAAACAGTTTAAATAATATAAGAGTCTGTGTGTTTATTATATAAGTGGCCTGCAGTACTGCCAGGGCTTGGCGGGAGCTGGAGAGAAGCCTCCAGCTACAGACAAACAATTCTCAGCCATTCTCTGGGAATTCAGGGTATGAACCTGGCCATTGTCCATCATCCTGGATGGTATTAAACAAATCTTATAGACATTTCTTTCATGGCCATCTAGAATTATATTTTTTGACTATATCACAACTCATTTATTGCTTCTTCTACTGATAGCAATGTAACAATGCTTTTGTTTGGCTTTATTTTAAATAGCAACTCTATTTAATGTGGGTTTTAATAAACATGGATATATGTTCATTTTAATTGCCATAAGAGTAAATACTGAGTTATAACACACACACACACACACACACACACACACACACACACACACACACAGAAAAGATGAACAAATTCACATTCTCTCTTATAGTGAATAGCCATTCTAAAATGTTCATGTTCATGTGCTTGTCAAGACTTATTGGTACCTGTCTTCCTATTTCCAGTCATTATTTTTTTAAATATTTTAGTAGAATCATTCTGAAGTGGTTATCAATTTGTATCTGCTGAGACAGAAAATCCATCAATATAAGTAATGGGAAGGAGATTTATTTCTTACTGATAGACAAGTAGTGAGACAAGAGGCCCCTAGAATCCACTGCAAACTCATCCTCCAAGGTTTAACTCAGCTGCTCTGGGCAGGCAGTGTCTGTCTTGCTTGTTTATCATATATACTTTACATGATCTGGAAAGCCCTTGAAGGGGAATTGTGTGATATGTAGGGTTACAATGCTGGAGAATTTCTTCTTCTACCTGAGATAGAATAGATCCTGAGCCACAGTAGACAACTTCTTTGGTATCTCAAAACATTATCTTTCAAACTGAGAACAGGGCAATTCCAATGTTTTCTAAGCACTTTCCTGAGTGTGGAAAGTAGGGTATCATTGTAATTTTGTTTCAAAGTCAATACACTATCCAGTTAGAATTAAAATTAAAATTTAATTGGTCATTCTATTTTTATTTTTTTTAACTTTGAAGGAGCCTGTTCAAGACTTTGCTTACTGGGGGCAAGTGTTGATTACCCCTCCTGATTATGAATTTGTTCTCTTTGTAAGTGTGTCTGCTATTTTCATTTGTAGGAAAATAAACTCTGTAAATGGTGAGATCCAATCACAAAGACTGGAATTAAGAAAATACTTAAAGACTTTCAGTGCTCTGGTGCATGCCACACCTGTCAAGAGAACAGGGGAGTGTGTTATGCGCAGATCTCAAGGATCCCTCAAAGACTACCACAGAGACTAAATTCGTATGCCAATGCAAAAAACCTTTAATTAAGCTCAAGCTTGGATTCTCTGTCTGTCTGATGCAGAGGTGAGAACAGAGAGCTCCAAGCCTGGTCTGGGTAGGGTTTTTTGTTTTTGTTTTTGTTTTTTGTTTGTTTGTTTGTTTGTTTGTTTTTATCATAACAGAGGTTGGGGTAGGGGATGTCTAGGGTTCAGGACCCTGACTGGTGACATTTGTCTAGGGGTATCTTGGCAAAAGTGGATAGGTGTGTGCTGAGCTAAGGAATATCAGCAATCTTATCTATAATGGTTGGAACATTTAGGTATTTTCCCCTGGATGGGAATGTTAGGTATTTACCCCTTGGATGCTGATTGAGCCATTCCAGGGTGGTGCCAGTTTATGGCTTTTCCTGGAACTGAAACTTAGGCCTACTCTCTACCTGTTTTTCATTGAACCTCTCATGGTAGCAGTAGAGCCAAGATGTCCTGGGATCCACAATTGACCACTGTTATGAATTTTTATGGGGAGGACCCCCGAGGGAATACCTTGTATACAGGGAAACATGCTGGGCAGATGTAGCAGGCATGGTAGTTCATGGAAAGTCACACTCAGGCACTGCATCTGTGTGGAAATGGTTTACTATAATAAGAGATAAAGAGACAGAAAAGACAGAGAGGAGAGAGAGAAAGAGAGCTGAGAGCACCTTGCGACAGGAAGGAAGAGAGCAGAAGAGAGAGGAAGGGGGGGAATTTTTCATTGGAATGAAACTTCTGTATCAGGATTCAGGGCAGCACCAAGGGGTGGGATTTCGTGGGGCAGATCAGAATATAAACATTACTCCATTTTGATTAGTATACAAAGAGGTGAGTTGCTGTGGATATTACTCTATATAAATAAAATGCTGATTGGCCAGTAGTAGCCATGCAGGAAGTATAGGCAGGACAAGCAGAGAAGATAATTCTGGGAACAGGAAGGCTGAGTCAAGAGACACCAGCCTGCCATCCAGGGAGCAGCATGTAAAGGCACACAGGTAAAGCCACGGAACACATGGTGACATAAAGATTAACAGAAATGGGCTGAGTTTAAATGTAAGAGCTAGTCAGTGGTAGGCCTGAGCTAATGGCTAAGCAGTTTAATTAATATAAGCTTCTCAGTGATTATTTTATAAGCGGTTGCAGGGTCCATGGGCTGGGCAGGACTGGAGAAAACTCCAGCTACAGTGAGTTATGGGAGCAAGTTGGGGAACAAGGGCATTCAATTCTCGAGGCTACTTCAAGCTGGCAAGGGGCAAAGTGATGAGGGGGAGAGCAGGGAATCATGCATGGTGGGAGTGGTGGGTAAAGAAACATTGTTAGCTGTCATCCTGGTAATCTCTGGCATCTGTTCCTTAAGTGAGCTGAGAAGGCAGGTTGACAGAAGGAAGAAATAGATTATCAATGGCCTCATGAGCTGGTCTAGCCATGGGAAGTTCAATAACTACCAGAATGAATGGAACAGGAAAGTGCCCTGGTTGTAAAGAAGAGTCAAGGGTGAGCAGGTTCCAGTTGCTGCGCGGGTGCCCACCTTTGCCTGGAGAGATGGTACCCACAGTAAATTGAAGGATGGTGTGTTGTTCAGGAGTGCAGGAGCCATTACGTCTGCCAGTTCTCTGGAGGAGGGGGTGCATTTATACCAGTTGGCATCCTCAGAGCTGGTACCAGCTGGTGCAGGAGCTGGCATATCTGGAGAGCCCCTTGCAGACAGGAGGAGAGAAACTGCAAAATATTCTCGAAAATGGGTGAGGTCAACAGGGGCTCTGGAGATTGTTAAGTTTTCATCAGACCAGGTTTCTTGATACAGTAGCAGAACCTTTCCCAGGAACCTGTAGGTATCTGTAAGACAGCTGGAATATACTAGCAGAACTTTTTGTAGGAATCTATAGGTATCTGTAAGACAGCTGGAATGGATTTACATCATAGCAAAAGGGTTAAAAATCCATAGAAATGTAAGAACTCTTAAGAACTCTTTGTAGTCAATATTCCATCAGTTTATCAAAATTGCATTTATCAGTATTAACACTTTTAACCTCTGGAGTTATATCTGAAACCAGTCTATCCTGTACCATAAAATCTGGGGCTGTTAAAATGATACTCTAGTCATCAAACATCAGCAGATCTGAGAAGGATAAATTTAATAAGTGAGACAGCTTTCCAGCTACTGAAGCGAAATCCCAAGTCTCTCCATGGTTGTTGCAGCTGAGGGTTGGGGAGGTGTGGCAGAAGCCCCAAAGGTAGCACTTGTTCGGCTGATAAGCCCAGATCTGACAGATTTTCTTTCTATGATATAGAAATTTGGGGAGGTCATGCTACCTGTCTTGGCAGAGAGGACAATCGATCCCTATTGTTCTTCTTGTTCACAGTCTGGGCAGGATCTCAGCTTTGGACTGCATGGCCAGCCTTGCATAAGCTTCCAAGTTCTTCTGTCTTCTTGGAGAAGATACAAGATGCTGCCAGGAGCTGACATGTCTCTTTATCATAAAAAGCTTTTATATTGAATGCCATATTCTCAGATCTCTATAGGTGTTTGAGGACTGGGAAAAAAAAAGCTGTTAGATATATTTATAACTTTGAGAGCATATATATGACTTAACTCTGGATATACAGGTTTCACAGTTAGTTACAGCTTAATGAAGTTAGCAAGGACAGGGAGGTTTATACATTCTTAAGGCTGAATAGAGCTTGAGTAAGGAGAGACATGCTTTTGGCAATGGTATCTGAATCTATTACTATTGTAAAGGCCCTATAGCTGCAGTTCTGATCCTTGAGTACAGCCAGATTATAATCCTGAATGACTTATATAGAAATAATAATTTCTTAAGGTGTCTCCTGAGAAGGCAAAGAAGAGTGACAGGGGAAAGATCCCAAGGCTGAATAAGAACAGGAGAAAAGGGGCTTGTGAGTCAGGGTGCAGTTCTACTCTGAGAAAAAGACCCCTGATAAAAAGGAAAAGGACCCACTTGGTGGGCCAGAATCTCCATCCTGAATGATTTATATAGAAATAATAATTTCTTAAGGTCATACAGTACCTCCCTGGTTCTGCATAAAGAAGGTCAAGTGTCTTGTCTTATTGCAGACCATTTAAATAAATAAATATCAATGGGCATTAGATAGCCAATAGGTCCTCTATGCCAGGGAGTTTCCTTTTGACCCAGTATTTTAGCCTATTCTGGGTAGGGTACATGGAATGATATATTCTCTTCTGGAACCGTTTTGAGCTGGTATTGAGGCATTGTCAGGGGCTCCCAAAAGGTTGAAAGCTAGTCAAAGACTGAGTGATGGGGCATTTGTCAGAAACATGTGGTCATCTGACCTGGCTGTAGAGGTAGGGAACAATCACATTTGTCTGGGCTGGTCCATATCACATAGACAAGAGTCTCTGCTGGCATCCATAGCAGGGGAAGCACTGCAGGTTGTGGCCCACAGCTGGTGCTTCAGTGTAACTACCAGCCTGCTGAAATATAGATGAGAGACTGGAGTTAAAATTTGTGAAACTATTTGGAGTCTTTTGGCCCATGGTCTTAGTATTTGAAAAGAGACAGAGTCCCAAGACCAGGAGAAAGAAAAAATACCATCCTTAAGAATAGGCAAGTGAGGAAAAAAATAATAAAAGTTTTAGATAAATTAGTATTATCAATCAGTACTGAATTCCAAATCACAGAAAAGTAGGTAATGGGTAGCAAAGGAAAACTTAAAATCCTGAGCTTATAACCCGAATAGTATCAAAAACTGTATTAATGTTAAGATCTGAAATTTTTAAAATCTTAATATAATGATACCACCTGCCTGCATGTGCATGCATGCATACCTCTCCAAGCCCTGCCCACAAGAGCTGCTGTGGAGAGTTGAATGGCAGGCCTCAACTGGCTTTCTGCCCTGCCCAGACAGCTCAATCCTGAGAAGGGCAGCTCGGGAATGCCAGGCCAAGGCCAGAGGACTTTTCCTCAGCCTGTAAAACAATGGTGAAACAATGCACAATGAGAGGCAATTCCCTAACTTCCCCCCATACCTACAGCCTAAGCACCAGGTGTCCCACCCATGCTGCCCTTAGGAAAGATAGCAGTGAGGTCATATGACCTGCCTGTTTTGACCTTAGCCAAGTTGACAGCTAGACCAAGTGGCTGCCCTTATTTAAAATGGCAGATTGATCATGTGGTTTTCTTTATTTAAGATGGTCTCTGACCACAAGTTCATGTGGGTGTTTTCCTTTATTTTTTCCAAAATAATCTGAGCAGATATGGAATAGATAAATTGAAGCATTTAAAAGTCAGTCAGAAATCCACAATGATACATCCACTGTAGACTACTGGCAATGGTCAAGAGAAAGCCTGAACTGACCTAGTCTAGTGATCAGATGGCTAAACACCCTAACTGTCATGCTGGAACTCTCATCCAATAACTGATGGAAGTGGATGCAGAGATCTTCGGCCAGGCCTCAGGTGGAGCTCCAGAAGTCCAGTTGTCAAGAAAGAGGAGGGATTGTAAGAGTGTGAATTGTTGAGACCAAGATTGGAAAAAGCACTGGGACAAATAGCCAAACTAATGGAAACACATGAATTATGAACCAAAAGCTGTGGAGCCCCTAATTGGGTCAGGCCCTCTGGATAAGTGAGACAATTGAATAGCTTGAACTGTTTGGGAAGCACCCAGGCAGTGGGACCTGGACCTGTCCTTAGTGCATGAGCTGGCTGTTTGGAACCTTGGCCTTATGCAGGGACACATTGCTCAGTCTGGAAGGAGGGGACTGGACCTGCCTGTACTGAATCCACCAGGTTTAAATGAATCCCCAGGGGAGTCTTGGCCCTAGAGGAGATGGGAATGGAGGGGAGGGGATGGGGGAAGGTGGGGTTGGGGGTGGGAGGGGAGAGGACAGGGGAACTCATGGCTGGTGTATAAAATTAAAACACAAATATAATTTTTAAAAAAGTCATTCAGCAAGGACTATAAATGGCTATATCAATCATACATTTTCATTTGTGCATAGGAAATAGACTTTGTGAAAGAAAGACAGAGGAAAGTTTTTTTTTTTTTTTTTCTGGGAAGCTTTTATGGTTAACGCATTAGAGCTCAGAGGTAGTGGTGTGGAGGGTGGGAAAACAGAGTAGCAGTGCACCTAGGCAGGAAAGAGGGACCTCCCCAGGCTGTGGCATAGTACAGGCAGCCACAGAGGAATGAACACAAGACATGGGTTGGTGGCAGTGTGGGAGATGGGGAGGCCATAGGCTCATTTTTTTCACAATGCATTAGTAGGCCCAGTGGACTGACCTCTGGCACCCCAAAGGGTCAGCAAGAGCCAGTGATAATGGTGGAAAATAGTCAATGGACAGTCATAACAAAGGCTATGGGCCAATGGAATTGAGTGTGTACAGGCCATCTTCATATGCCATCACATAGAGGTGAGGGCCTAGAGACTTAGAGCCCAAAAGATACATGGTATCAACAAGCAAAACTAGACAAATCCTCAGTTGTGGCAAAATGGCCAGAAGGGAAGGAAGGAATCTTACTGATCTGATAGGGTGAAGAGTCCCTTGAGATCCTCCAGCTAGAATAATGGTGGGCAGTACAGAATCCCAGAGCTCTTCAGACTGCAAGAGGTCAAGAGAAGGCAGTGGGATTGCCTGGCAATGTTGGGCAACAATGTTATGAATTATTGTGCAGGAGGGACTTCTGAGGGTATCATTCGAGTACAGGGAAACATGCTGGCATGCTGGGCAGATGCATCAAAGGCAGTATGTTGAAAATCATTCATATCCAGGTTTTTATGTCAGGACTCAGGGCAGCATCAAAAGGTGGAATTTCAAGGGGTGGATCAGAATATTAACAATCACCTACCGGCTGAACAGCCCCACTCCCTGGATTCAGTTCCCAAATACCCATTCTATTGCCCTTCCCCCACATTACAGCCCATCCCACAACTTGTTCCTACCCATAATGCCAGCAGGTTTTCATTGATCAGTTACAGGCTACACCAGTCAGAAGATAAGAGACCCCTGCTGCACCTATGTCCAAGCCAGCCACCAGAAGTCCAGCCCACAATATGGACAGAGACTCCCTACTCGATCAGAGGTCACACAAGGTTGCCAAAAATCCAAGTCACAAAGACCAGAAGATCAAAGAGAGAACAAAAAAAAAAAAGCATACATCCAAAAAAGACAAATTCAGAAACCAACACCTAGACCTAAATCATTACAAACCCAGATGCCTAAACCCCAATGTAAGAACACAATCAACAACAGAAAGGGCCATATGGCACCACCAGAGCCCAGCTATCCTATATCAGCAATGCCTGAATATTCCAATGCAGCTGAATCATAAGATAGCAATCTTACAACCAACATTATGAAGATGACAGGGGTCTTTGAAAAGGAAATGAAAAAAATTAGCCTGGACTACCTGTTGACCATTGCTGCTTGAAAAAGTTTCAGCATTTTGATATTTCAGGCCACAATTCTCTAGCACCTTTTAACTTTCATTTTTAATGTTTCTCATTATTTGTTATGAGAGTCCTCTCATGTCTTTTCCTTTGGGAAATTTTGTGCAGGCTTTGAAGGATGAAAATATATAAAACAAAGACTCTTTAAACAAAACAATTTTTAGGAAAAAATTCCGACCACTATGGAACCATACAGTGATGATCTTGCACACAGGAATCCCATTGTGTCCTCCAGATTGCACCAAGAACAGAAAAGTTAGAGATTTACTAACTAAACACACCTGACCCTGACAATGAAATGCCTACAATCCAGATCCAGAGTCTGAGCCATTAAGAGCAAGAGTTTAGTCAATAAGTGCAGAGAAATCAGAATGGTACTGTGTAATGGAAAAAAGAGTAAGACATTACGACCTTCCCTTTTTGGAGAATATGAGGGAATAGGTCAATGTAGTAAGACTAAGACACCAAGGAAACATCTCAGCACAAATACTGCATCACACCCCTTTAATTACTCTTAAATTGTAGTGGAGTCCCTGGGCCCCAGAAGAAGTCCTTTTCCCAAGGTCAGGCATTTGAATAAGGGCCTCCATTATTCTCTCAGGGACATGAAAATTCCTGCTTATCTCTGGCAGGAGGAACTTGTGGCCCTTCTATTGATGTAAAAGGGCAACTTGTAGAGTTATAGAACTTTTGAGAATAACAGGCATTTAGATACTCTCTGAACTTACAGTTTTTGTCTAAGAAAAAAAAAAAAAAGATATAATGAAGATAAGGGCCACTTTCCATCCCTGAAATGGTGAGTCTGCTTTAAATCATGCCTGTGGCTAAATTATTAAATACAAAAGGTGTATTCTCTTTTTTTCAAAACATGGTGTTGGCAGGCAACCTGATTCACCCTCAGACCATATTAATGTATATTGGTTGGAAGCGGGAGGCTGGACAGACAGGAGGAGGGAAGACGGGTGTGTAAATTTTTGGTGTGTAAAATGAATATAAATTTTTTCTTAATAAAAAAATGAAATGTGTGTGAGTGTGTGTGTGTGTGTGTGTGTGTCCCAAACTCCACAATCCTTTTTGAGGACCTGAAATTGAGAAAAACACAAACAGAAAATTGGAAGAAATCAATAAATCCATTAAAGAATGCCAAGAAATCCAAGAAAAACGAACAAACAAGCAAACAAACAGATAAAGGAAAATGTTCAAGACCTGAAAATCCAAAATAAAAGCAATAAAGAAAACACAAACTGAAAAAATTCTGGAAATGGAAATTCTGGGTAAGCAAACAGGAACTACAGATGCAAGCATCACCAACAGAATGTAAGAGATGGAAGAGAGAATCTCAGGTTTTGAAGATGTGATAGAAGAAATAGATTCATCAGTCAAAGGAAATGTTAAATTTAAACAATTAGTAGTATAAATCATCTAGGAAATCTGGGACATTATGAAAAGACCAAGCCTAAGAATAACAGGAATAGAAGAAGGAGAAGAATCTCAACTCAAAAGCCCAGGAAGTACACTTAACAAAGTCATAGAAGAAAATTTTCCTAACCTAAAGAAAACCCATGCTTATAAAGTTACAAGAAGCTTACAGAACAATAAATAGATTGGATCAGAAACAAAAGTCCCCATAATACATGATATTCAAAACACTAATCATATAGAATAAAGAAATAATATTAAAAAGCTGCAAAGAAAAGAGGCCAACTAATATATAAAGGCAGACCTATTAGAACTACACCCAACTTCTCAATTGAGACTCTAAAGGCCAGATGGCTTAGACAGGTGTCTTGTAGACTGTAAGAGACCACAGATACCAGCCCAGACTATTATATTCAGCAAAATTTTTAATTATCATAGATGGAAAAAATAAAAAGTAATTCATGAAAAGGCAAATTTAAACAATATCCATTCACTACTCCAGCCCTATTAGAAGGTACTAGAAGGAAATTTCAATCTAAGGAAATTAGCTGTACCCATGAAAACAAAGGCAATAAATAATCTCATGCCACTAAAACCTAAAAGATGAACACACACACACACACACACACACACACACACACACACACACTCACACTCTACCACCACCATCACCACTAACAAAATAATAGACACTAACAGTCATTGGGCATTAATATATTTCAATATCAATGGACTCAATTCCCCAAAAATTTAGAATAACAGCTAACAGAAGGTATCATGAAAGCTATATATTATTTTAAAACAATGTTTTAATGAAAACTATTAGAAAACTCTTATAAATTGAAAAACAATACTTGTTACAATTGAACATAATCTTAAAATTAATGATGTTACATAGTATTAAAATAACAAAATATTACACAGTAAACACCTTACAACATATAAAGCCACTGTATTTCCTTCACAAGAGAAACCAAAGAAACACCTCAATTTATTGCCATTTCTCCAAGACTTTTCTTCTTACTCATGAATTTTACAAACCTCCTCATTTCTCTTCCCTCATCCATTCCAACCCCCACCCCCTATTTAGGTAAAAGCATAACAGGATTTCTCACTGCCTCAAGGAAAATCCATTACTTAAAGAAGCTTCATGAGTCACTTAGTGCAAAACTCTATTAGCTTTTACATAGTGCATGGTAATTAGCCTAAGGCAGCTTTCCACAATTCAGCGCTGTGAATACCTTCGTAACTTAACTCAGTACTCTAGAGTCAATTGCTCACTTTTCCACACCACCAGTAAAGTTGACATCTCATAAAAATTATCTCTCTTCCTGTTATGTTTCTAATTAACAGTGGTGATCTACATGATCTGCCTACTGTTCCTGTCCATTATTTTATAGTGTTTGAGTACAGATATGAGAATATTGATTGCTTCTCATGGCTTCTTTCCTTTAAATTGTACTCAAGGAACTGTGAAAAAGTATTTTTTTTTTAAGAATAAACATCAATAGTTACTGAAAGACTTAATTCTTTATAGAGTTTTACTTGTTTGCATCAAATTTCTTTTAGGAAGTAAAATAAAATAATAATAATACTGAAATGTCTACCTGCACTGAATCCAATGGGAAAAAGAATTAACTCAAAAATTCTCTGTGTGAAGTACAATAAAGCCATAAAAAAAAAACAACACATCTGTCCATATGTTTGTTTACGAAATTTAGAGTTCCCAGAGTGATCTAGTGATGAATTTATAATTAAGTGATTAATTTGATTAATCTAATAGTTATTTTAAATCAGACATGCTTCGCACGTAGAGTCACTGCTGATTAAGCCAATATATCACTTTTGCATGGTGACCTGTGCTGTGGGATGGTCCTTCTTGATGCTGTGAATGTACGTTTCTCTCATTGGTTGATAACAAAGTTGCTTTGGTCTATGACAAGGCAGGATAAGGTTAGACAGAAGCATCAAACTAGGACTCAGAGGAAGATTGACAGAGTTGAGAGATCCATCATGAGTCACCCAAGAAACAGGATGCTGGAGGACCTGTAAGCCACAGACCATGTGGCACTTAAAAGACTAAAAGGAATGGGTTCATACAAATGGAAGAGCTAGTTAATAATAAGCCTGAGCCATTGACCAAATATTTATAATTAATGTAAGTTTCTGTGTGGTAATTCAAGAAGTGGATGCTGGGTATTTGCAAACAGGTGGGACAGAAACTCTGCCTCTATTTACAGTCCTGTCAGGGCACCAATAAGGTAATATTGGAATGCATCCTTTTTCTCTTACAGGTTGTTTTCCCCAAGCCAATGTCAGGCTGCAGGTTATCTTATAAGAATTTTCTCTTCTTCAAATGCTGGATATAAAGCACCAGAATTGTAGTCAAGAGTTTCTTGGTCCCACCCAACCCCATGGTCACTGTGTGGCCAATGGGGAGGCAGAAAAAAGGTTAAGTGGTATTTTCAAACTGAAAATATGGAAGAAGAAAGGAGAATGAGGGGGATGCTGAGAGGCAACACCAGGAAAAGCAAGATATGAAAGTACCAG